>NC_060174.1:9680573-9749222 GCF_021184085.1 Oncorhynchus gorbuscha | reverse complement strand
ATTGACAGGTTGGACCCCGCTAACGCCGGGTACTGGTCAGTACAACACAACCACCTCCTAGCCTAACATAACACACAGCTGTCTGTGCGGGTCGCTACAATATATATAACCATACTATATAACCATACTATATATTACCACACTTAATTACCGTTAATAATAGTATGAAGCTGTTTCAAGCAATAACCAGCTCACTTTGATATGCATTTTCAAGCACGGGTAGAAACAGCTTGGTGTTCGGCTGGTACCTTCAGCAGGCAGCAGATGGCACTGCTAGGGGTGATGCCAACGTCTGCCAGGACCCAGCTGTCCCGAAGGATGGCACCAGCATAGCTCAGCTCCAGGAAGTGCCTCACCTGCTTGTCGTCTGACAGTTGCACGTGGAAGTAATCCTGCCAGAGGAAGAAGATTGGAAACACAAGGAGCCGTAATTGAGTGTCCCATACAATCAGAGTGAGAGGGCTCAACACTGATGGAGCCGTAATGGAGGGTGTTCCACCCAGACAGATGTCAATGTTTACCATACAATAATTGTGAAAGTGTCCAATTGTGTACAATTAAGAAATAAGGCCCAAGGAGGTGTGGTATATGGCCAATATACCACGGCCAAGGGCTGTTCTTAGGCACAATGCAACACGGAGGTATATCGGCCATATACCACAAACCCCCAAGGTGACTTCTTTTTTTTTCTCCAATTTAGTGGTATCCAATTGGTAGTTACAGTCTTGTCCCATTGCTACAACTCCCATATGGACTTGGGAGAGGCGAGAGCCAAGAGCCGTGTGTCCTCCGAAATATAACCCAGCCAAGCCAAGCCACACTGCTTCATGACACCAGCCGCGTCGACCGTGTCAGCGTGCACTGCTGCGTGCACTGCGCCTGGCCCGCCACAGGAGTCACTAGTGCGTGATGGGACAAGAACACCCCTGCCGGCCAAACCCTCCACTAACCCGGATGACGCTGGGCCAATTGTGCGCCACCCCATGGGTCTCCCAGTCACGGCCGGCTGCGACAGAGCCTGGACTTGAACCAGGATCTCTAGTGGCACAGCTAGTACTACGCAGTGCCTTAGACCACTGCGCCACTCGGGAAGCCCGAGGTGCCTTATTGCTATTATAAACTGGTTACCAATGTAATTAGAGCAGTAAAAATGTATGTTTTGTCATACCAGTGAAATACCACGGCTGTCAGCCAATCAGCATTCGGGATCGAACCACCCAGTTTATAATAGTAAAATAGACAACAAAATCTACATAAACATTTACATTTACATTTAAGTCATTTAGCAGACGCTCTTATCCAGAGCGACTTACAAATTGGTGCATTCACCTTATGACATCCAGTGGAACAGTCACTTTACAATAGTGCATCTAAATCTTAAAGGGGGGGGGGGGTGAGAAGGAACATTGTTGATTATCATAATTTCAATCCCACCCCATCACATGTCTCCTATTGTAAGTACTATCGCCCCATCACATGTCTCCTACTGTAAGTACTATCACCCCATCACATGTCTCCTATTGTAGGTACTATCGCCCCATCACATGTCTCCTACTGTAAGTACTATCACCCCATCACATGTCTCCTACTGTAGGTACTATCCCCCCATCACATGTCTCCTACTGTAAGTACTATCACCCCATCACATGTCTCCTATTGTAGGTACTATCACCCCATCACATGTCTCCTACTGTAAGTACTATCACCCCATCACATAACCATGTCTCCTATTGTAAGTACTATCGCCCCATCACATGTCTCCTACTGTAAGTACTATCACCCCATCACATGTCTCCTACTGTAAGTACTATCACCCCATAACATGTCTCCTACTGTAGGTACTATCACCCCATCACGTCTCCTACTGTAAGTACTATCGCCCCATCACATGTCTCCTACTGTAGGTACTATCACCCCATCACGTCTCCTACTGTAAGTACTATCGCCCCATCACATGTCTCCTACTGTAGGTACTATCACCCCATCACGTCTCCTACTGTAAGTACTATCACCCCATCACATGTCTCCTACTGTAGGTACTATCACCCCATCACATGTCTCCTACTGTAAGTACTATCCCCCCATCACATGTCTCCTACTGTAAGTACTATCAACCCATCACATAACATGTCTCCTACTGTAAGTACTATCGCCCCATCACATAACCATGTCTCCTATTGTAAGTACTATCACCCCATCACATGTCTCCTACTGTAAGTACTATCACCCCATCCCATGTCTCCTACTGTAAGTACTATCGCCCCATCACATGTCTCCTACTGTAGGTACTATCACCCCATCACATGTCTCCTACTGTAAGTACTATCGCCCCATCACATGTCTCCTACTGTAAGTACTATCACCCCATCACATAACCATGTCTCCTACTGTAAGTACTATCGCCCCATCACATGTCTCCTACTGTAGGTACTATCACCCCATCACATAACCATGTCTCCTACTGTAAGTACTATCGCCCCATCACATGTCTCCTACTGTAGGTACTATCACCCCATCACATAACCATGTCTCCTACTGTAAGTACTATCGCCCCATCACATGTCTCCTACTGTAGGTACTATCGCCCCATCACATGTCTCCTACTGTAGGTACTATCACCCCATCACATAACCATGTCTCCTATTGTAGGTACTATTGCCCCATCACATATCCATGTCTCCTACTGTAAGTACTATCACCCCATCACATATCCATGTCTCCTACTGTAGGTACTATCGCCCCATCACATAACCATGTCTCTTACTGTAGGTACTATCACCCCATCACATAACCATGTCTCCTATTGTAGGTACTATCGCCCCATCACATATCCATGTCTCCTACTGTAAGTACTAGTCACATACTTTACTTGACACCAGCCAAATGAACAAATTGCTTCTTCGAATCATCTTCCTTTCCCATAGCTGTACAAACAGAGAGAGGGGAGTAAACACTGCTATATTACCAGATAACTACAGTACTTAACAAGGGCCTCTTTTAGAGGTTTAATTACCTTGACCATCAGTTTTACGCTCCCCACGGTCTGGTCAGGAGAGACGTCAAAAGGCTCACAGGAACCATCGAAGGCGATGAAGACCCTCATGGCAAGATGCCCCTCTCCACCACTCTAACCACAGAGTGCAGTGTGTCGTGTTGAAGTTTGTATCTAGGGTTTGTCTGAGGAGACCATTCTGGGGAGGGCCAGGGAGAGAAAGGAGACAGGGTGGCATTTGGTGTGTCTAATGAAGTGCCAGGGAGGGGAGGGAGGGAAGGGAGACTGGGACGTTTGGTGGATCTAAGGAAGCCTCTCTGCAAGGGGGAAGAGGCAGGGGGTGGGCATAGAGAAGGGTATGACGGATGGTGTTGTGTTCACGAGAGAAAGTGACAACACACACAAACACACACGAACACACACACTGATAGAGAGAGAAGAGCTATACCTTTGCAGGACACACAGAAACATGTCTACTTGCCTACTGATAAGCACAGAGATAGTAAACATGTCTACTTGCCTACTGATAAGCACAGAGATAGTAAACATGTCTACTTGCCTACTGATAAGCACAGAGATTGTAAACATGTCTACTTGCCTACTGATAAGCACAGAGATAGTAAACATGTCTACTTGCCTACTGATAAGCACAGAGATAGTAAACATGTCTACTTGCCTACTGATAAGCACAGAGATAGTAAACATGTCTACTTGCCCACTGATAAGCACAGAGATTGTAAACATGTCTACTTGCCCACTGATAAGCACAGAGATAGTAAACATGTCTACTTGCCTACTGATAAGCACAGAGATAGTAAACATGTCTACTTGCCTACTGATAAGCACAGAGATAGTAAACATGTCTACTTGCCTACTGATAAGCACAGAGATAGTAAACATGTCTACTTGCCCACTGATACGCACAGAGATAGTAAACATGTCTACTTGCCCACTGATAAGCACAGAGATAGTAAACATGTCTACTTGCCCACTGATACGCACAGAGATAGTAAACATGTCTACTTGCCTACTGATAAGCACAGAGATAGTAAACATAAAACTGTGGGTCATGTGACAATGTGATGATACAGAAATAGTAAGTCCTGAATGATCCCTGGTCCAAAGTAGGGCATTACATGGGGAATAGGGTGTAGAGTACTTAAGAAAAAATACTATAAAGTACTACTTAAGTAGTTTTTTGTAGTATCTGTACTTCACTTTACTATTTATATTTTTGACAACTTTTACTCCACTACATTCCTAAAGAAAATGATGTACTTTTTACTCCAAACATTTTCCCTGACACCTAAAAGTACTCGTTGCATTTTGAATGCTTAGCAGAACAGGGAAATGGTCAAATTCACGTACTTAGCAAGAAAAAAATCCCTGGTCATCCCTACTGCCTCTGATCTAGTGGACTCACTAAACACAAACACTTCGATTGTGAATTAGTGTTGGTGTGGGCAACACTATCCTTAGACTTAAAAAACATGAAAATTGTGCCGTCTGGTTTGATTTATATTAGGAATTGTAAATGATTTATACCTTTACTTTTGATACTTAAGTATATTTTAGCAATTACATATAGTTTTGATACTTAAGTATATTTAAAATCAAATACTTTTACTCAAGTAGTATTTTACTGAGTGACTTTTACTTGAGTCATTTTCTATTAAGGTGTCTTTACTTTTACTCAATTATGACAATTGGGTACCTTTTCCTCCACTGCATATTGTCTGGTGTCAGACATTGTCTGGTGTTAAAACACATCCTTTAGATTATTCACATCAGAGCAGGTGACTACAGTCGGGCTATAAAACACATCATTCAGATTATTCACATCAGAGCAGGTGACTACAGTCGGGCTATAAAACACATCATTCAGATTATTCACATCAGAGCAGGTGACTACAGTCGGGCTATAAAACACATCATTCAGATTATTCACATCAGAGCAGGTGACTACAGTCGGGCTATAAAACACATCATTCAGATTATTCACATCAGAGCAGGTGACTACAGTCGGGCTATAAAACACATCCTTTAGATTATTCACATCAGAGCAGGTGACTACAGTCGGGCTATAAAACACATCATTCAGATTATTCACATCAGAGCAGGTGACTACAGTCGGGCTATAAAACACATCATTCAGATTATTCACATGAACACATGTTTCACTCACACACACCCCAAGGAAGGTCCATAACAAAGTCACACCTACTAGATATCTCCATTCGTACAACCAGATCACACCACAGTGCGACATTGATACACCAGCCTTGTGTGATGACTTCAATTCCAGTTTGGTGCTATAGATGGATTAGTTGATAACGTCACAGAAACAATGCGCAGAAGTTAATGAGTTTTTATGATTCTGGATAGCCAGATATGTACCAACACAGACAAGAAACTTCCATGTGGGGAATACTACGTGACTCGTTTTCAGACAAACTATGCTATTTTCAGCTCGTTTCGTCTTGTTCCAAAGACAAACTATGCTATTTTCAGCTCGTTTCATCTTGTTCCAAAGACAAACTATGCTATTTTCAGCTCGTTTTGTTTCAAAGACAAGCTATGCTATTTTCAGATCATTTCATCTTGATTCAAAGACAAACTATGCTATTTTCAGCTCGTTTCGTTTTGTTTCAAAGACAAACTATGCTATTTTCAGCTCGTTTCGTTTTGTTTCAAAGACAAACTATGCTATTTTCAGCTCGTTTCATCTTGTTCCAAAGACAAACTATGCTATTTTCAGCTCGTTTTGTTTCAAAGACAAGCTATGCTATTTTCAGCTCATTTCATCTTGATTCAAAGACAAACTATGCTATTTTCAGCTCGTTTCGTTTTGTTTCAAAGACAAACTATGCTATTTTAAAGAGATCATTTATTCAGCATACAAATTAACGTGATTTTCCACCTACGTTGCCTATAGTTGACTTCATTAAGAAGGCTACCTGCCCCCCCCCCCTAACCACTAGGCTACCTGCCCCCCTCTAACCACTAGGCTACCTGCCCCCCCCTCTAACCACTAGGCTACCTGCCCCCCCTCTAACCACTAGGCTACCTGCCCCCCCCTCTAACCACTAGGCTACCTGCCCCCCTCTAACCACTAGGCTACCTGCCCCCCCCTCTAACCACTAGGCTACCTGCCCCCTACCCTCTAACCACTAGACTACCCCCCTAACCACTAGGCTACCTGCCCCCCTCTAACCACTAGGCTACCTGCCCCCCTCCTCTAACCACTAGGCTACCTACCCCCTCCCCCTCTGACCACTAGGCTACCTGCCCCCCCCCTCTAACCACTAGGCTACCTGCCCCCTTTCTAACCACTAGGCTACCTGCCCCCCCCCCCCTCTAACCACTAGGCTACCTGCCCCCGCCTTCTAACCACTAGGCTACCTGCCCCCCCCCCTCTAACCACTAGGCTACCTGCCCCCCTTCTAACCACTAGGCTACCTATCTGTTTTTCTGAAACCTGTTTTTGAATATCAAAAGGAAATAATTGCCGTTAATTGTTTTTCTACATTCGACGACCTCTAATATTTGAAAAGTTGGTATTGTCAAATAAACTATAAATGACAACAATTTTGTGCACAGGTCTGCTGTACTTCCCTTGTGTAGGTTTAGCTTCTATACACGTTGTTTTCTCAAATGTGCTTCTTTTAAGCATTTAGTTAGACGCAGCTTCCTCTTATTCAGGTAAACTCTCTTTCTTGAGGTAACGATGAGTTAAAGAAGGCCATTGAGGGTTTCATGGTTGTGGGAGGGACTGCTGTGCTCTATTTAGAGGTCATCTGGATGAGTTGTGTTTGGTTCCTATGGTAACATAGGCAGCAAATAGAACAATGATTAGAGATTGTTTTTTTCCTTTTCAGTTCACAAGATTCAATGGTGAACACGGGGAGAAAAGTGGGGCGAAGACACACAAAATAATGAATGGTCTGTCTACAACTGGGCTCCAGTCTGGGTTTGCTTTCATTTTAGAACAGTGTGGCTGGTTCAATAGAGCTCAGTAAAACCACTAGACAAATAACTGTAAAAAAAAAAAAAGAGAAGACACTTGCAGAAAAAATGTTCATCATTCAATGGTAGAAAAATCCAAAGCCCCTTTTCATGTGGTAAAAGTCATAACGATTTTGGGGGACTCCAATAAGTCATTTTGTTAGGACCAAACGCAGATAATAAATATACCAACATTGATCATCTCCATGCCATTCAGAAAATCTACAATGCAGTATGCTGCCAAACTGAAAGATGTGTTGCTGAAGATGTGTTGCTGATGTTGCTGATGTTCTGCCTTATTATTATTCGACCATGCTGGTCATTTATGAACATTTGAACATCTTGGCCATGTTCTGTTATAATCTCCACCCGGCACAGCCAGAAGAGGACTGGCCACCCCACATAGCCTGGTTCCTCTCTAGGTTTCTTCCTAAGTTTTGGCCTTTCTAGGGAGTTTTTCCTAGCCACCGTGCTTCTACACCTGCATTGCTTGCTGTTTGGGGTTTTAGGCTGGGTTTCTGTACAGCACATTGAGATATCAGCTGATGTACGAAGGGCTATATAAATACATTTGATTTGATTTGATTTGTTGCTGTCTAACTGAAAGAAGTGTTGCTGTCTAACTGAAAGATGTGTTGCTGTCTAACTGAAAGATGTGTTGCTGTCTAACTGAAAGAAGTGTTGCTGCCTAACTGAAAGAAGTGTTGTTGCCTAACTGAAAGATGTGTTGCTGTCTAACTGAAAGATGTGTTGCTACCTAACTGAAAGAAGTGTTGCTGTCTAACTGAAAGAAGTGTTGCTGCCTAACTGAAAGAAGTGTTGCTGCCTAACTGAAAGAAGTGTTGCTGCCTAACTGAAAGATGTGTTGTTGCCTAACTGAAAGAAGTGTTGCTGCCTAACTGAAAGATGTGTTGTTGCCTAACTGAAAGAAGTGTTGTTGCCTAACTGAAAGAGTGTTGCTGCCTAACTGAAAGCTTGCCAAAGGAATTTCCGTTACCGTCACATGATTGTTTGGTAGACTTTTACAATTGCGTTGTAAAGTTTTACAGAGGACTCAACTAATTTGCATGTGACCTTTTAAAATAACTATTTGTCTCTGAGTGCTGGGAGCTGAGCAGGATTCTATCACACAAAGGCAAAACAGTTGTCACTCCTAGCTATTCAATCAATAATGGTTGGTTTCACCCAAGACCTTTGAATGTAGGTGGGGGAATTGATCAATGCGAGGGTAGTCATAACATCAAAAGAGTGTAGGTCAGCAATCAGCTACTTATGCCATCAATAATAGTCCCCACACCAGTGGCGGTCGGTGACATTTAAGATGAGGGAGGACAATTATTTTTACTATGAGCATGGCCTTATTTCTATTACAGTATATCTATTACAGTATACAGTCTATTACAGTATATCTATTACAGTATACAGTCTATTACAGTATATCTATTACAGTATACAGTCTATTACAGTATATCTATTACAGTATATAGTCTATTACAGTATATCTATTACAGTATATCTATTACAGTATATCTATTACAGTATACAGTCTATTACAGTATATCTATTACAGTATACAGTCTATTACAGTATATCTATTACAGTATACAGTCTATTACAGTATATCTATTACAGTATACAGTCTATTACAGTATATCTATTACAGTATATCTATTACAGTATATCTATTACAGTATACAGTATATCTATTACAGTATACAGTCTATTACAGTATATCTATTACAGTATACAGTCTATTACAGTATATCTATTACAGTATATCTATTACAGTATATCTATTACAGTATATCTATTACAGTATACAGTCTATTACAGTATACAGTCTATTACAGTATATCTATTACAGTATATCTATTACAGTATATCTATTACAGTATACAGTCTATTACAGTATACAGTCTATTACAGTATATCTATTACAGTATATCTATTACAGTATACAGTCTATTACAGTATACCGTATATCATTCATATTCCATTCACCCAGCTCAATGTAACAACGCTAAGTTTAGGCTAATACACAATGCTCTTATTTTCCTTATATCTCATCATGAGGTTGCTACAACGTAGCCAATGAATGAAAGTTTACAACGTAAGTGCATAGGTCGAGAGAATGACAGATTGACAGTGACAGATTCAATGCTGCCTTGGACACTCTTGCCTGCATCTAGCTGATATAGGTGCAAACGAGAGTTTATACTGGACAAATTCAGGTACGTTTATCCCCGTTTGGTTCTGTTTGCTTCCGTTTAAGAAATGTTTTTCAACAGAATTGGCGGAATGGATACACCCCTGATCACAGGCAAACACAGTTCACTGTCATAGCAGCCACATACAAACAGCATGATCATTTTGCTCATTGTATAATTCCTTCTCGCAACTACACACTCTCCTCCTCTCACCTTTTCCCTTCGCTTGTGAACTTCAGTGTACAACACATCAGCTGTCTGTGACCAGGTGAACAAACCTCTCCAAGCCAAACCTTCACATTATAACCACTACACACAGTCTACATCGTTGTCACCTCTCTCTTTCCCTCTCTCTCTTGCTTCTCCTTCATTTTTAAATAAATGAATTTGTTCAAAACTCTTAAATTAGGCCTCCTGAGTGGCGCAGAGGTTTAATACACTGCATCGCAGTGCTTGAGGCGTCACTACAGACCCGGGTTCAATTCCGGGCTTTGTTGCAGCCGGCCGCAACCAGGAGACCCTTGAAGCGGCGCACAATTTGCCCAATGTCGTCCGGGTTAGAGGAGGGTTTGGCCAGCCGGGTGCAATGTATGCTGACACGGTTACCAGGTGCACGATGTTTCCTCTGACACATTGGTGTGGCTGGCTTCCGGGTTAAGTGGGCATTGTGTCAAGAAGCAGTGCGGCTTGGTTGGGTTGTGTTTCGGAGGACGCATGGCTCTCGATCTTTGCCTCTCCGGAGTCCGTACGGGAGTTGCAGCAATGAGACAAGACTCGCTGGAGCGCGATGAGACAAGGACATCTGGCCAGCCAAACCCTCCCATGAACCCGGACGACACTGGGCTAATTGTGCGGCCCCACATGGGTCTCCCAGAATCTCTAGTGGCACAGCTAGCACTGCGATGCAGTGCCTTAGATCACTGACACAGAGCCTGGACTCGCACCCAGAATCTCTAGTGGCACAGCTAGCACTGCGGTGCAGTGTCTTAGACCACTGGGCCACTTGGGAGGCATTCACTGTTGATCGTGGCCTGTGGAATGCTGTCCCACTCCCCTTCAATGGCTGTGCAAAGTTGCTGGACATTGGCTGGAACTGGATCAAGCTGTCATACATGTCGATCCAGGGCATCCCACACATGCTCAATGGGTGACATGTCTGGTTAGTATGCAGGCCACTGAATACCTGGGAACATATGTGTACTGTCTTAATAAAGCACAATTTTCCACCATCATTTTAGTTTTTATGACAAATTAGGATGATGCACACCGCCTTAACCCAAGTGTGTGGGTTAAGGGGTGGCATGGTAGCCTAGTGGTTAGAGCGTTGGACTACTAACCGGAAGGTTGCAAGTTCAAACCCCGAGCTGACAAGGTACAAATCTGTCATTCTGCCCCTGAACAGGCAGTTAACCCACTGTTCCTAGGCCTTCATTGAAAATAAGAATTTGTTCTTAACTGACTTGCCTAGTTAAATAAAGGTTAAAAAAAAAAATATGTGCAACATCCTAAATTGTTGATTAAAGACTTAAGGAGGATAATAATTTATGTACTAGCAGGTCCACAGGGGATACAAGTGTATCAATCCAAGATGATAGTGCAGCTCTAGCGCTCACTATCGACTGCCTAGGCTATCTTTCATTGCAGGTTTTTTTGTAATCAAAAACCTTCATCAAAGGCACTGGGTAAAGGTAAATGAATCCACAACTATAATTGTAGATATATGAATGACCCCATTTTCATGAATTGTATGATATAACCGTGACACCCATCACAGAAACAGTACGTGACTTGCACCAGGAAGTAGGTGGGACTTTCATAAGGTATAGAGCCCCACAGTGGAGATGTCATAATACCCATAAAATCTAGCGGTCAAACATGGAAATGGTTCCAATAAGTTTCCCACCATTCATTTGTCCCATAGGAGATTTTAGAAACATTTTTTAAACCTTTATTTAACTAGGCAAGTCAGTTAAGAACAAATTATTATTTTCAATGACAGTCTAGGAACAGTGGTTTAACTGCCTCGGAAGAGTGGGTTAATTGCCTCGTTCAGGGGCAGAATGAGAGATTTTTACCTTGTCAGCTCGGGGATTCGATCTTTCAACCTTCCGGTTACTAGGCCAACGCTCTAACCACTAAGCTTCCTGCTGCACTTACAATAAGGGCTGTAATGTAAATGTTGTGTAGGCTTACCCTGGTGTAACGTTCTGCTAACCATGTAAATCTCTCTCGGACAAGGTGACTTTTATCAATATATTTCGGCTCTATTTACTCTCAGGTTGGAAAATACTAATTAGCATCAAAGTAGACATCATGCAAAACTACAAATCCCTGCAAACTGCTGCACATCATCTCCAGCTGATACCTTTGCTAACAGGTACTGTGTCAATTTAAAACTTGAACAAGACAGTTAACAATTGTCCATTTAAAGAAATGTAGCCAATTTATTCATTACTACATTTAGCTGACATTAGATAGTTAATCCAGAGATTCTTACCTTTGCCTCGATTCGGTAGTACGGCATTTGTAGTTCTTTATGATAGCCACATTAGCAGATAATTAGCATTTCATTTTGAGGGGGTAAATACAGACAAATATATTGATACAAGTCCCCTTGTCCTAGAAAGATTTAGACGGTATTCAAAAGCAATTATTTGAAGTGTTTCTAAAATACCCCACGAGAAAAAGGTTTTTTATGGTGGTACTCTCATTGTTACACAAAACACCAGTGTCAATACAGGAATTATACAACCAAACAAACATCCATTACAGATAATTCAAAGAACTTTAAAAAACAGCTATTTATTGTTTTTACAGCTTTCTTATTCGAAGAATGTAGAATAATCTAGAATGCCTTACAGAAAACAAGGAAGACTGGGTCTTTATTAGTGAATGTACATGTTTTAATGACTTTTTCCCCATTATTACAATTACATTAAATACCTTTTTTTTTTTTTTTTTGTATATTATAGTTAATGAAACCAAACAGCACATTACCCCATTATAAACAAAAGTATTCAAGACTATTTATCAATTATAAATCTATAAATACCTTGCAATAATGTCTTTACACGTAGACAATGCCAAAATGAATGCAAAACTTTTTCTGGATGCTTTTCCCAAAAAGTACAGTCAATGGTTTTTCAGCTAATGATTCGCAGAGTTATACTTATGGATAATTCTGAAAGAGACCTCTTTGACCTTGTTAACAAGCAGATATTTGTGTGGTATAATTATCAAACCTTCCAAAATATATTATTAACAATGTATTCCAGGCCAGCAAATGCGGGTTCCAGGCCAGCACTGCCCCGCCATTAAACTTCGCTATTATTATCCCACATCTTGCGGTCGAATTCATAGTCAAACTGTCAGCCACTCAATTTAAACCTTTGCATACGTGGTCACACACCCCACACACTTACAAAGACTATATATTTGAGATAATTTCTCTACTGTAAATACATGATGCATCACGTGATTATGTTTACCCCCTGGAAACAGTTTCGAAAAGGAAAGATTGATTGTCCTTCCGTCCAATCAGCAGCAACAATCTGCTCGGGTGGGGCGGGGTTTGCAGATAGAGGAAACTGGCTAGTTCGGGATTATTGTTGACGTTTTGTTGTACTGGCATGTTAAAGTAAAGGAATACAGTTGTTGCGATCATAAGTATAGATAGCAATTTATTGTAATGTCTATATTGTTCGCATATATATTTTTTAAACCAGAGGAAACTTCGGTCTGATTCAAAGGTAACTTTCCACGATCTAACGTTAGTTATCTAGCTAGCTAACTTGCATTTGTAGCTAGCACTGATATAGCTAGCTGTTAGCAACGTCAAATGAGCTGGTGTCATGTCATGATGTTGCTATCAAGTTTGGGAGTTGCAAAGCTGGCCTAATAATGGTATTTAGCCTGCTAACAATGGTAGCTTGCTCCATCGGGTATATTTAGAAGACGTGCAATAGCCTTGCTAAATAGGTTTGGCAGCTCTACAGCCGCCATATACTGTTAGTATCATAAAACCCGATTCACCACTTTTGCAGCTGTGTTTACGTTAGCCGGTGGTCAATGACTCTCAGTTCCATAACATTACACATAATAGTCATTGGACGAAGGCGTATTCTGTATGGGGGAGGTTATCCGCGACGCATCGCTTGCGGTACGGTTGTGGAAAACAAAAGGTCATATTGATACACGCCTTTTTTAATTTATAGGATTATGGTTCCCATATGGCCATATTTCCATGTTATACAGCTCTTGTTTACAGGAAAACAGACGGGAGACTGAGTGGACTACTTGTGCTAATTAGTTATCTGCGTTTCCAAACACCTAAGTTACTGTATATGTAAACGGAAGACGTATGCCACAAACGTGTTGTCTTGTCAATGAAAAATACTGTCGGCTGCGGTGTTAAACGCGGTTAAAACAGTGTACAGTAAGTGTGTATTTTGCATTTGTGAAATGTTTGATGTACAGGGATTTATTTTTCTATAACTGTACCGCAATGGAGAATCGATTCACGTTTAGATGGAGTATTTGGCTTTTTTGTCTTTGGACTAAGGAATAACGTTAGGCTCTTTAGTCCAATATTGGGCTATGATTAAGTTAGCTAGCTAGATAGATGGGAGATTTGCGACAAGAATAATATTAGCTAGGAAGTTAGCTTGGCTAACTGAATAGGTTGTTATCCAAGTAGGCTATGCGGTTAAAGTCGCTATCTGTCATGCTGCTGGGTAGGCACATTACATGGGACGACATTGCCACATGACTTTGACATCATCCTTCTTTTGCAACTAATATGATGACTTCTACTTTTAGGCTTTACTTTACAAAGATCATTACATCTGTAGCAAGTATCTCACAGCAAATGTCCTCACACTTTTGGAAGGGCCTACCGACTTGAAACTTGGAATTGTTTATTTGTGGTTTTACACACCTGTGCCACCTTGAAACATACAACATGTCATGTTTAAATGAATATTCAATATTTGGGGAGATATTTTGTGTTATTAGTAGCGCTTGGTGATGCTGTATGGCTATCTGATGTAGTCTAATGCATGTTATTTCCTCTCTGTCCGACACCGGTCATCACTGAGAAGCACAGGGCCCTAGCAGTAGTTCTACTCTTGATAAGCCTTTTATATATTTTCTTGACGACTCACACTGAATTTGAATTCTGCTGCTCTATTGAACGTAACACATTGTTTGAGTCTGGCATCCAAGAATTCGTTTGTGTGACTTCAGAAGGAGGGGTGTTGTACAAAACAAATTCATCAGCGATTGGATCATCTCTAACAAATCTAACCAATCAGAATTTCAAAGTTGATCACTTCATCATGTAGGTTGGCTCTGGCCCAATGGTTGTTTTCTGAGACCAATCAGAACAGTCAGAATGTGTTTGTCCAGAACGATGTGGATGGGTAGCCAGGAGTGCAACTTTCACTGCACATTCTGAAATTGCATTTATCCTTGGAATATGATTTGCATCAATGGGCTTTAGGACCAAGAGGATGCCTCCGAGCAGTCGGGTATGCTGTTTGTAGTGTTCAGCCGGCTGGATTTAGGACCATGCAAACACCACAGAGCGGGTTGACAGGCTGTGTGAAGGCAAAGCTTTTGGATGGCTGGCTGGACCAGCACTGGAGAGTTAAGCATAGTTCAGTGTCTGTGTTGCGCTCTTTCACCGAGTTGTAAAAGCAAGCAGAGCAGAAACTGGCTACTCTTTAGCTGACTGATGTAGCTGGCAAGGTAACAGCAGTTTAACTTAACAGAAAAAAAAATGATCTAGTGTTTGTTCACAGTGCTGAGCTAGTATTGTAACTGACATGTAACATTAGCTAATGTTTCTTTCCCTCTTGGCTGAGGTGAATGAATTAGCTAGCCAGGCCAGCTCTTCACAAGTTGATGTACCATTAGAGAGAGGGAGAGAGCTGACCAAAAGTTGGCTAACGTTAGCTATTGTTTTTACCTCAATCACATTAGTCCTGAATCAAATGATGAAACCATCAGCCAAATGATTGAAGATTGATATTTCATTTTTTTCAGTGCAATATGAGTTTAAGAATGTATATATATTAGTCAGTATGGCAATGAAATGTTATTGATCTGTCAGTTTCCCTAGCTAGTTCCCTACTTTTCTCACTCAAATCAAATTGATTTATATAGCCCTTCGTACATCAGCTGATATCTCAAAGTGCTGTACAGAAACCCAGCCTAAAAGCCCAAACAGCAAGCAATGCAGGTGTAGAAGCAGGGTGGCTAGGAAAAACTCCCTAGAAAGGCCAAAACCTAGGAAGAAACCTAGAGAGGAACCAGGCTATGTGGGGTGGCCAGTCCTCTTCTGGCTGTGCCGGGTGGAGATTATAACAGAACATGGCCAAGATGTTCATAAATGACCAGCATGGTTCCAATAATAATAATCACAGGCAGAACAGTTGAAACTGGAGCAGCAGTACGGCCAGGAGGACTGGGGACAGCAAGGAGTCATCATGTCAGGTAGTCTTGAGGCATGGTCCTAGGGCTCAGGTCCTCCGAGAGAGAGAAAGAAAGAGAGAATTAGAGAGGGCATACTTAAATTCACACAGGACACCGAATAGGACCGGAGAAGTACTCCAGATATAACAAACTGACCCTAGCCCCCTGACACAAACTACTACAGCATAAATACTGGAGGCTGAGACAGGAGGGGTCAGGAGACACTGTGGCCCCATCCGAGGACACCCCCGGACAGGACCAAACAGGAAGGATATAACCCCACCCACTTTGCCAAAGCACAGCCCCCACACCACTAGAGGGATATCTTCAACCACCAACTTACCATCCTGAGACAAGGCTGAGTATAGCCCACAAAGATCTCCGCCACGGCACAACCCAAGGGGGGCGCCAACCCAGACAGGAAGATTACATCAGTGACTCAACCCACTCAAGTGACGCACCCCTCCTAGTGACGGTATGAAAGAGCCCTAGTAAGCCAGTGACTCAGCCCCTGTAATAGCGTTAGAGGCAGAGAATCCCAGTGGAAAGAGGGAAACCGGCCAGGCAGAGACAGCAAGGGTGGTTCGTTGCTCCAGAGCCTTTCCGTTCACCTTCCCACTCCTAGGCCAGACTACACTCAATCATATGACCCACTGAAGAGATGAGTCTTCAGTAAAGACTTAAAGGTTGAGACTGAGTTTGCGTCTCTCACATGGGTAGGCAGACCATTCCATAAAAATGGAACTCTATAGGAGAAAGCCCTGCCTCCAAGCTGTTTGCTTAGAATTTCTAGGGACAATTAGGAGGCCTGCGTCTTGTGACACAGTAACAACACGACTCCCACCCGCCACCGCATGGTCCCAAAAATGTTGCGCCCTATATGCACAAAAGTACATTTCAATTACCAGAGATTCTCACATGGCCCTTAAATTGTATTATTAGGCTATATCAGCCACTATGCAAGATGTAGATTGAAGAGAGCAGAGCTGGAGAGACTTACTTTCTCTCAAACAATTTTTTTTATAGCTTACCTTCTTTTTTTTTTTAGGAGTGGGAAGATTTTCAGACTGAGAAATATGGGTGATCAATATTTCGGCTTATTTCTAAGCAATGTAGTAAACTACTTAGGAAGTACATTTCCTTGGAAAGATAATTACCCAGTGCTTCTCCACACAGGTTATATCCTAGTCTATTTAAATGAGACCACACATGCACCTGGTTTCTCAGGTATGGCTACTGAACTTGAAACAGTCAATCACCACCTTCCGGAGACACCTGAAACCCCACCTCTTTAAGGAATACCTAGGATAGGATAAAGTAATCCTTCTCACCCCCCCCCTTAAAATATTTAGATGCACTATTGTAAAACTGGATGTCATAAGGTGAATGCACCAATTTGTAAGTCGCTCTGGATAAGAGCGTCTGCTAAATGACTTAAATGTAAATGTAAATGTACTTAGAAACATTTCCTTGGAAAGAGGTTATATCCTAGTCTATTTAAATGAGACCACACATGCACCTGGTTTCTCAGGTATGGCTACTGAACTTGAAACAGCAAGAATGATGACAGCGACACTTGCTATGTTTTGTATAGACCTATAGGATATAGCCTACCTTTTTTAGGAGGACGATTTGCAGGCAGAGACAAATAAATTGGTAACCAATACTTATTGAATTTGAAAATGTGCAACGCTCGCGCACCATTGTAGCCTTTTTCCTTTTCAATGAATACATTGAGTGCACTTTGACTCACGTTGGTTGAACGCCCTCTACTTCTTTTCATTATCAATAGCCTATTTATTTACAGACATTGTAGTAAACTACAGGCTAATAATATTTAAGTTAAATATTAAATTAACTGCCACGTGATTCTCCGACCATGTATACAGCCTAGTCTATTTCAATGAGACGACACATACTAGGGACACTTGAACACTCACACCCAACTAGGAGAGGAAGGCTACTGATGTTGAAGCAGAGAATTCTGGGCGTGTGAATAAATATGTGCTTTTAATACAATAGCTAGGCTAACGCATACAAAGCAGAAAGAGGCCCGTTTCCAAATCATCTGTGGGACAACAACAAAAATATTTTAATCCGACTGTTCGCAGCACAAACAATGCCGACCACACTGCAATGATCTCTGTCTGGACTCACGGGCATCACAAGGGAATGCAGCCCTCTAGTGTATTGTCAGTACACAACACTACTCATCATGTCTTAGCAGGATCAAATGGTGACAGTGGTCCCAACAGGGTCAGACAGCCAGGGAAGACCAGTCTACAGAGCTCAGCTGAATTTTGCAGTATATTAACAATATCAGTGAATGACACAGTTCCATCTTGAATTGATGGGTAGACCTACAGTAGCTACAGGACAGAAGCTTAAAGCTACAGTCTGGGATCTGGGAATAACAGTCATTTCAATTATTGAACCATTGATTCTTTTCTTGGATAATATAATGTACACCAAGGTAATTCTTCATCATGCCTGATCTTATGAGGATCAGATGGTGACAGGGCTCCCAACAGGGGGTCAGGTAACCAGGGAAGATCAGTCTGTGATGGTGACGCAGGTCTCAGCAGGGTCAGGCAGCCGAGGAAGACCTGTCTGACGGAGCTGAGGTAAATTTGTGAAGATACAACACTTTTTATTCTCTCTGTGCAGCAAACACTGGACAAGCAATAAGCTTCAAAGATGTAAAGTATTTTAATAAGGCAGTCTGACAAACCTCAAGTTGATTTCCAAACTGTATCAAGGGTTGATAGAGGCTTTTCCTGATGACACAAAACAAAAATGTGAGGAAGACCTGGTAGAAGCTATTGATGATGATGAATGGATACAGACGTGTTAGAATGCCCAGTCATGTTCCTATAATATTAGACATGAATGACTGCAGGTTAAAACCATCCATAGAACGTTCTATATGCCAGTGAAACTGAATATCATGCACTGAGAAATGTCCTTGCTCTGCTGGAGGTGTAAAACACAATAGGGACATATTTGCATATGTTATGGTCTTGTGAAGGCTGGCAGAATTCTGGCAAAGAGTATGTTCTTTTATCTCACCATATCTACAGGTTCTTCCTTCTCCCTGTTTTTGTTTGCTTGGAAATGTTGATACTGGAGACTTAACTGAAGAAACTGAGTAACCTAGCATTTATAGTGGCTAAGAAATGCACATTAATTGGAAGATTGGTTATCCTCCCACAATGTCAAGTTATGTATTGCTAGCTTGAGTTTATTACTATATTAAGGGTATACGGGGGAACTTTCATAAGGCCTGGATGCCTTATATGGAATACAGTACGGTTAAAGGAGTCTGTATTGAAAACATGCCCTCGTCAGGGGAGATACCTATTTAGGCAAACCCTCGCTGCTGGGCTTGCTCAGTCCTGTGGGTTGTCACTCTGGCCTTGGCCTAACAACCCCAAAACCAATAAATTAATGTTTCACTAAGGTCTTAAAGCTGAGTGGGGTGTGTTGTGTAGAGGTCGACTGATTTATGATTTTTCAACACCGATGCCCGATTATTGGAGGACCCAAAAAGGCCGATACCGATTAATCGGCCGTTTTCTTTATTTTTTATATATATATTTGTAATAATGACAATTACAACAATACTGAATGAACACTTATTTTAACTTAATATAATACATCAATAAAAATCTATTTAGCCTCAAATAAATAATGAAACATGTTCAATTCGGTTTAAATAATGCACAAACAAAGTGTTGGAGAAGAAAGTAAAAGTGCAATATGTGCCATGTAAAAAAGCTAACGTTTAAGTTCCTTGCTCAGAACATGAGAACATATGAAAGCTGGTGGTTCCTTTTAACATGAGTCTTCAATATTCCCAGGTAAGAAGTTTTAGGTTGTAGTTATTATAGGACTATTTCTCTCTAAACCATTTGTATTTCATATACCTTTGACTATTGGATGTTCTAATAGGTACTTTAATATTGCCAGCCTAATCTCGGGAGTTGATAGGCTTGAAGTCATAAACAGCGCAATGCTTGAGGCACAGCGAAGAGCTGCTGGCAAATGCAGGAAAGTGCTGTTTGAATGAATGCTAACGAGCCTGCTGCTGCCTACCACCGCTCAGTCAGACTGCTCTATCAAATCATAGACTTAATTATAATATAACAACACACAGAAATACGGGCCTTAGGTCATTAATATGGTCAAATCCGGAAACTATCATTTTCGAAAACAAAACATTTATTCTTTCAGCGAAATACAGAACCGTTACATATTTTATCTAACTGGTGGCATCCATAAGTATAAATATTGCTCTTATATTGCACTACCTTCAATGTTATGTCATAATTATGTACAATTCTGGCAAATTAAATACGGTCTTTGTTAGGAAGAAATGGTCTTCACACAGTTTGCAACGAGCCAGGCTGCCCAAACTGCTGCATATACCCTGACTCTGCTTGCACTGAATGCAAGAGAAGTGACACAATTTCCCTAGTTAAAATAAATTCATGTTAGCAGGAAATATGAACTAAATATGCAGGTTTAAAAAAAATATATACTTGTGTATTGATTTTAAGAAAGGCATTGATGGTTAGGTACACATTGGTGCAACGACAGTGCTTTTTTTGCAAATGCGCTTTTATTAAATCATCACCCGTTTGGCGAAGTAGGCTGTGATTCAATGATAAATTAACTGGCACCGCATTATTTGCAATGCAGGACAAGCTAGATAAACTAGTAATATCATCAACCATGTGTCGTTAACTAGTGATTATGTTAAGATTGATTGTTTTTTATAAGATAAGTTTAATGCTAGCTAGCTCTTTGCTGGACTCTCATAACAGGTCGTCAGCCTGCCACGCAGTCTCCTCGCGGAGTGCAATGTAATCGGCCATAAAACGGTGTCCAAAAATGCCGATTACCGATTGTTATGGAAACTTGAAATCAGCCCTAATTAAAAGGCCATTCCGATTAATCGGTCGACCTCTAGTGTTGGGTTGGGGCGTTGCAGGGTGGTGGACCCCTAGGGGCAGAACGGGGCGACCCAGCTATATTGTGTGTAAGTAAAAAGAGCTCTACAGTACTATTAGTCCTATGAGATTCTGTATATGGAGGATTTGCTGTTTCTGTGTGGTAATGTATATTTGAGGTGATATGTGTTTTTAATGTTTTTGTTTCCAAACCTTTCCCTTGGGAATTAAAAAAATGTAAGGTGGGAGGGAACTGGGAAGGAAATTGTGTTGGGAGATAGTTGATATATACACTGCTCAAAAAAATAAAGGGAACACTAAAATAACACATCCTAGATCTGAATGAATGAAATATTCTCATTAAATACTTTTTTCTTTACATAGTTGAATGTGCTGACAACACAATCACACAAAAATGATCAATGGAAATCAATTTTATCAAACCATGGAGGTCTGTATTTGGAGTCACACTCAAAATTAAAGTGGAAAACCACACTACAGGCTGATCCAACTTTGATGTAATGTCCTTAAAACAAGTCAAAATGAGGCTCAGTAGTGTGTGGCCTCCATGTGCCTATATGACCTCCCTACAACGCCTGGGCATGCTCCTGATGAGGTGGCGGATGGTCTCCTGAGGGATCTCCTCCCAGACCTGGACTAAAGCATCCGCCAACTCCTGGACAGTCTGTGGTGCAACGTGGCATTGGTGGATGGAGCGAGACATGATGTCCCAGATGTGCTCAATTGGATTCAGGTCTGGGGAACGGGCAGGCCAGTCCATAGCATCAATGCCTTCCTCTTGCAGGAACTGCTGACACACTCCAGCCACATGAGGTCTAGCATTGTCTTGCATTAGGAGGAACCCAGGTCCAACCGCACCAGCATATGGTCTCACAAGGGGTCTGAGGATCTCATCTCGGTACCTAATGGCAGTCAGGCTACCTCTGGCGAGCACATGGAGGGCTGTGCAGCCCCCCCAAAGAAATGCCACTCCACACATGACTGACCCACCGCCAAACCAGTCATGCTGGAGGATGTTGCAGGCAGCAGAACATTCTCCGCGGCGTCTCCAGACTCTGTCACGTGTGCTCAGTGTGAACCTGCTTTCATCTGTGAAGAGCACAGGGCGCCAGTGGCGAATTTGCCAATCTTGGTGTTCTCTGGCAAATGCCAAACGTCCTGCACGGTGTTGGGCTGTAAGCACAACCCCCACCTGTGGACGTCGGGCCCTCATACCACCCTCATGGAGTCTGTTTCTGATCGTTTGAGCAGACACATGCACATTTGTGGCCTGCTGGTGGTCATTTTGCAGGGCTCTGGCAGTGCTCCTCCTGCTCCTCCTTGCACAAAGGCGGAGGTAGCGGTCCTGCTGCTGGGTTGTTGCCCTCCTACGGCCTTCTCCACGTCTCCTGATGTACTGGCCTGTCTCCTGGTAGCGCCTCCATGCTCTGGACACTACGCTGACAGACACAGCAAACCTTCTTGCCACAGCTCGCATTGATGTTCCATCCTGGATGAGCTGCACTACCTGAGCCACTTGTGTGGGTTGTAGACTCCGTCTCATGCTACCACTAGAGTGAAAGCACCGCCAGCATTCAAAAGTGACTAAAACATCAGCCAGGAAGCATAGGAACTGAGAAGTGGTCTGTGGTCACCACCTGCAGTACCACTCCTTTATTGGGGGGTGTCTTGCTAATTGCCTATAATTTCCACCTTTTGTCTATTCCATTTGCACAACAGCATGTGAAATTTATTGTCAATCAGTGTTGCTTCCTAAGTGGACAGTTTGATTTCACACAAGTGTGATTGACTTGGAGTTACATTGTGTTGTTTAAGTGTTCCCTTTATTTATTTTGAGCAGTGTATATTGACTAGACTGGTGGGGGCCGGGCGTGCAGGTGGCCTGGGCTGGCTGGGCGGTTTGGCTGAAATTTGATATAGAGGAAGTGTTAATAAAGACAATTAAGTCTGTATTTTTTTTCTCAAGTGTTGTTCATTTGTTAGTCTTGGTTAAAGGTGCAACACAATATTTATTATTGATCAAAAGTCTTTATTAATCACTGAAACATATTTAATAATGATCTCTTACCAAGCTTAATTACATTTAGTTCTAAATAGAGACGACTCGTTGGGATTGTGTAAAAATTGCAGGAAGTTCGCTTAAGATGACCCCAAAAACTCTAGGAGAGAACCTGACGGGGGATCTGGGGGTCATGTCCCCCTCACTTCTAAAACCAAAGTGGCACCTGTGGGGAGCCAGGCAATTTATATATGGGGCGTTTCAATGTTCCTCATTGAAACAATTGCATGGAATTTCATTGTACTTCCAGAATTGAAATGGAATTAACCCCAACCCTGCTATCAAGCTAGTAGGCTTAACTACTTCAATCTTGTGTGTGTGCAAGTGTGTTAGGCATGAAGCAATGACAAATTCACTACGGTCTTATTTCAGAACCAAGCAGGGTCACACCAGATTTCACGTAGTGACATATATAATTGCAGTTGTCCCGGGGAACTTTGGGGTGTTTGTTCTGTGGGATGCTGGGAGCAGACGTAGGCCTACAGACATTGACAATCGTGTGTGTGTGTGTGTGTGTGTGTGTGTGTGTGTGTGTGTGTGTGTGTGTGTGTGTGTGTGTGTGTGTGTGTGTACGTACACTGCAGGTGTGAGAGCTGCCAGTGCTGGGACAGTCCGTCCGTGTGTGTGTGTCAGTTGACTGGCACAGTGCGGAATGCAAGATGCTGCTCTCCCTTGGGATGCTGATGCTGTCTGCCACACAGATCTACACCATCTTCACCGTGCAGCTCTTCGCCTTCCTCAACCTGCTGCCCGTTGAGGCCGACATCTCTGCCGTGAGTCGGGCTGAAGGATAGACACGCAGACAGAGACGGGCGGATGGATAGACACTCAGACAGACTGGCTGAAGGATAGACACGTAGACAGACTGGCTGAAGGATAGACACGTAGACAGATGGGCTGAAGGATAGACACGTAGACAGAGACGGGCTGAAGGATAGACACTCAGACAGACGGGCGGAAGGATAGACACTCAGACAGAGACGGGCTGAAGGATAGACACGCAGACAGACGGGCTGAAGGATAGACACTCAGACAGACGGGCGGAAGGATAGACACTCAGACAGACGGGCTGAAGGATAGACACTCAGACAGAGACGGGCTGAAGGATAGACACGCAGACAGACTGGCTGAAGGATAGACACGCAGACAGAGACGGGCTGAAAGATAGACACTCAGACAGAGACGGGCTGAAGGATAGACACTCAGACAGAGATGGGCTGAAGGATAGACACTCAGACAGAGACGGGCTGAAGGATAGACACTCAGACAGAGACGGGCTGAAGGATAGACACTCAGACAGAGACGGGCTGAAGGATAGACACTCAGACAGAGACGGGCTGAAGGATAGACACTCAGACAGAGACGGGCTGAAGGATAGACACTCAGACAGAGACGGGCTGAAGGATAGACACTCAGACAGAGACGGGCTGAAGGATAGACACTCAGACAGAGACGGGCTGAATGATAGACACTCAGACAGAGACGGGCTGAAGGATAGACACTCAGACAGAGACGGGCTGAAGGATAGACACTCAGACAGAGACGGGCTGAAGTATAGACACTCAGACAGAGACGGGCTGAATGATAGACACTCAGACAGACTGGCTGAATGATAGACACGCAGACAGACTGGCTGAATGATAGACACGCAGACAGACTGGCTGAAGGATAGACACGCAGACCGACTGAATGACTGACGAAGAACTATTAGTTATTAACACCACGTGATGTGATTTGTATTCTTGTTTTTCTCTTTCAGTACACATTTGACAACAAGACAGGTAATTTTGATGACCTGCCTGCACGGTTTGGGTACCGGCTGCCCAGTGATGGACTCAAGGTGGGTACAACAAGGGTCATTTTCTTTCCGTCAAATGCCAATGTTTAATGACAGGCTTACAAATCCCTGCAGTTCATTACAAGGACTCGATAAGTCGACTGTTACATATACCCTGTCATTTATTTTCTACTGCTATTGACACTAGTTAAAGTATAACCAATGAAATATAGTATATACAGTTTCTCTCTCTCTCTATGGTCAAAGTGTATGCACTGAATATGATGCATTTTTGGATGCAGATTAGTAGTGAGCCCAGTTGTGGTCCAGTGGCCAACCTGGAACTACAGTAAAGTGCACTGTGTTGTGAATGTGTAGCAGCAAGATAACCATGGCTTTCTAATGAGAATGAGGTCATGGGTTGTGAGGTGCCCACTCATTGTTGACCCACACACAGCTGGCAACAGGGCTGACTCATGTCTGCACTTCTAAGCCAGGCCATTGTCGTCCCCCAGTGAAGAGCTTGTTTTCCATCACTATGCTTGCCTTGCTCTCTCACTAACCTCTTTGTTTGAAACGTCCATGATGAATCGTTCATTTCAGTCTCTCGTTGAAACGTCCATGATGAATCGTTCATTTCAGTCTCTCGTTGAAACGTCCATGATGAATCGTTCATTTCATGATGAATCGTTCATTTCAGTCTCTCGTTGAAACGTCCATGATGAATCGTTCATTTCAGTCTCTCGTTGAAACGTCCATGATGAATCGTTCATTTCAGTCTCTCGTCCATGATGAATCGTTCATTTCAGTCTCTCGTTGAAACGTCCATGATGAATCGTTCATTTCAGTCTCTCTGTTGAAACGTCCATTGAAAAAGAGCATCATTAATTGGTGGTGAACTCCGATAGAGGTGCCGGTTTAGATATAGGTGCAACTGTCCCGGCGCACCGGCGATCACGACAAACAGGAAGTAGGATAGACGACTGGAGGTTTTTGGTGTAATTGACCATGAATGACCATAAAATCACGAACACACGTTTAGCGAAACTGAAAGAGCAAACAACCGCATTTATAACCACGGCAAGGTGACTGGGAATATGGTGGAATACAAAGTGTAGTTATGATCTCCGTTAGGCAATCAAACAGACAAAACGTCAGGACAGAGACAAAGTGGAGTCGCAGTTCGACGGCTCAGACAGGAGACGTTTGTGGCAGAGTCTACAGACAATCAGATTCTAAAGGGAAAACCAGCCACGTCACAGACACCGACGTCCTGCTCCCGGACAAGCTAAACACCTTCTTCACCCGCTTTGAGGATAACTCAGTGCCACGGATATGGGCCTCTCCCGAGAACTGTGAGCTCACGTTCACCGTGGCTGACGTGAGTAAGACATTTAAACGTGTTAACCCTCACAAGGCTGCCGGTCCAGACGGCATCCCCAGCCGCGTCCTCAAGAGCATGCGCAGACCAGATGGCTGGAGTGGCTAGCAGACGCTTTTATGTTTCATGTGCATACATTCTATTCATGGGTGGTCCCGGGATCAATCCATGCTCTACCAACTGAGCTACACAGGACCACAGGACATATTCAATCAATCCATATCCCAGTCTGCTGTCCCCACATGCTTCAAGATGTCCACCATTATTCCTGTACCCAAGAAAGCAAAGGTAACTGAACTCGGACGATGCAAACGCCATTGCACTGCACACTGCCCTATCCCATCTGGAAAAGAGGAATACCAATGTAAGAATGCTGTTCATTGACTTCAGCTCAGCATTCAACAACAACAGTACCCTCCAAGCTCATCATTAAGCTCGGGCCCTGGGTCTGAACCCCACCCTGTGCAACTGGGTCCTGGACTGACAGGCCGCCCCCTCCACTATGCTGATCCTTAACACAGGGGCCCCACAAGGTTGGGTGCTCAGCCCCCTCATGTACTCCCTGTTTACTCAATCATCAAGTTTGCAGACAACAACCGTGGTACTGTAGGCCTGATTACCAACAATGATGAGACAGCCTACAGGGAGGAGGTGAGGGCCCTGGCAGAATGGTGCCAGGAAAATATCCATCTCCTCAATGTCAACAAAAGGAAGGAGCTTATCATGGACCATCCACATTGACGGGGCTGCAGTGTAGAAGGTGAAAAGCTTCTTCAGGCTCAGGATGCACCATTGAGAGCATCCTGTCGGTGTGGTGGGTCATTGTCCTGTTGAAAGACAAATGATGGTCCTACAAAGCGCAAACCACCAATGATCTCATATTTGGACTCAGCAGACAAAAGGACACATTTCCACCGGCCTAATGTCCATTGCTCATGTTTCTTGGCCCAAGCAAGTCTCTTCTTATTATTGGAGTACTTTAATAGTGGTTCAACCAAGCAATTCAACCATGAAGTCCTGATTTCACGCAGTCTTCTCTGAACAGTTGATGTTGAGATGTCTGTTACTTAAACTTTGTGAAGCATTTATTTGGGCTGCAATTTCTGAGGTTGGGTGAGTTCTTGACATTTTCCGCATTGACTGACTTTCATATCTTAAAGTAATGATGGGCTGTAATTTCTCTTTGCTTATTTTAGCTGTTCTTGCCATAATATGGTCTTGGTCTTTTACCAAATAGGGCTATCTTCTGTATACCAATGCTACGTTGTCACAACACATTTGATTGCCTTAAAACGCATTAAGAAGGAAAGAAATTCCACAAATGAACTTTTAACAAGGCACGCCTGTTAATTGAAATGCATTCCAGGTGACTACCTCATGAAGTTGGTTAAGAGAATGCCAAGAGTGTGCAAAGCTGTCATCAAGGCAAAGGGTGGCTACTTTGAATAATCTCAAATATACATTTACTTTGATTTGTTTACCACTTTTGTTTTGTTTACTACATGATTCCATATGTGTTATTTCATAATTGTGATGTCTTCGCTATTATTCTACAAGGTAGAACATTGTCCAAAATGTAAGAATAACCCTTGAATGAGTAGGTGTGGCCTAACTTTTGACCGGTAATGTAGTTTATACTCCAGACTCTCACAACGCTAGACCTTATTTCTATATTTCTTAATTCCATTATTTTACTTTTAGATTTGTGTGTATTGTTAGATATTACTGTATATAGAAATATGTATCGTGTATTGTTAGATGTTACTGTACTGTTGGAGCGAGGAACACAAGCACTTTGCTACACCCGCAATAACATCTGCTAAACGTGTGTATGCAACCAATAAAATGTTATTTGATTCAGGAAGTCCAGGGCAAGATGCTTGTCCTTGTAGGAAGGGTCCAGTGGTGAGTTGTGTTGAGGTGCTGCAGAGTTCTTCTGACCTGTCGTCTCTCTGCACCCTTGTTCCCAACTAAATTGCAGGTAGGAATGGGGTTGAGTTACCCCATTAGATAGGGCCTGTGATTGGCTGACCAGGTCAGCGGACTGCGTTCCCTCACACAGAGGTGTGAAGTGGCCTCTGCCACTGGACAATGGAGTCAGACTGAGGTGGAGGATGGTACCCTCTGCTACTGGACAAGGGAGTCAGACTGAGGTGGAGGATGGTACCCTCTGCTACTGGACAATGGAGTCAGACTGAGGTGGGGGATGGTACCCTCTGCTACTGGACAATGGAGTCAGACTGAGGTGGAGGATGGTACCCTCTGCTACTGGACAAGGGAGTCAGACTGAGGTGGAGGATGGTACCCTCTGCTACTGGACAATGGAGTCAGACTGAGGTGGGGGATGGTACCCTCTGCTACTGGACAATGGAGTCAGACTGAGGTGGGGGATGGTACCCTCTGCTACTGGACAAGGGAGTCAGACTGAGGTGGAGGATGGTACCCTCTGCTACTGGACAAGGGAGTCAGACTGAGGTGGGGGATGGTACCCTCTGCTACTGGACAAGGGAGTCGGACTGAGGTGGAGGATGGTACCCTCTGCTACTGGACAAGGGAGTCAGACTGAGGTGGGGGATGGTACCCTCTGCCATAGCTGGAAAATGTCCCAGAGTTTGTCTCTATGTCCTAGCCAGAGAGAAAGGGGGTTCAGTGAATATTTAATAATAGAAAGTATTGGGTTTTGTACAGCCACCCCAAAATGTATGTAGTACATGTTCCCTCAGTGTCTGTCCCCTTGGCCCCCCCTTGAAGGCCGGTGGTTGTAGGGCACTGGGTAGTGAGGAATGTCCCACATCCACATGTAGTCACCCCTTTGGTGGGCATGGTTGGAGTGGGCAGTGAGGGACAAGGTCACCCTTCGTTGGAATGGATGGAGGGACAAGGTCACCCTTCGTTGGAATGGATGGAGGGACAAGGTCACCCTTCGTTGGAATGGATGGAGGGACAAGGTCACCCTTCGTTGGAATGGATGGAGGGACAAGGTCACCCTTCAGTGGAATGGATGGAGGGACAAGGTCACCCTTCGGTGGAATGGATGGAGGGACAAGGTCACCCTTGGGTGGAATGGATGGAGGGACAAGGCGATCATGATGTCCATGAGGCAGGGTCATCCAGCATGAGTGGAGACAGTCCGTGTCCATGCTGCTGGAGGTCTCCAGGTCTGATTGACAGACTCAGGAGTGGAGCTGGGTCAGGTGCTGAGGCGTCAGTAGGTGGAGTGGATGATAGATCCAGTTTGGTGCTGAACTGGTCCCCCGGAACGGCAGTGGACATCGAGATCAGAACTGCGATCTGGTTTTGATGCTGGCAGGTCCAGGAGAGATGGTGAAGTCTAAGGTGCTAGATTGGATGCCGACTGGGACTCTGGCTGTAGAGTCCGCTTGGGTGTCAGATCCAGGCCAAGCAGGTCTGCGAGGAGGGCAGAGGGTAGTGTAGGGATTAGCACCGGTGTTGAATCCTGTGATGTCTGGTCCAGGAGAGACACCAGCTGGTGTGTCTGCTCGAGTGTCTATTGAGGGGCTGGCTCGGGCACTGGCGGTTGTGGATCTGGTCCTGCAGGTTACGGAGTGGAGCTGGGCCAGGTGCTGGAACAATTTGGGCTTCTGTAGCTGTCGCGGGGCAGGCTTGGGCCGTGGCAGTTGCTGGTCTGGCTGCACCACTGGCGTTGGTTTGGCTGAGCGGGTTGGATAGGACTGGGTGTGGCTGTGGCCACGGTGGTCGGGTTCGTTCCGGCGCCGACCTGGGCATGTGAATGGATGCCCATCGTGCAATCGGTTTGGGTGGCTAGATTGAACTCTGGCAGCTGCTGGATGTACTAGTGTGCTGGGGGCTGCAAGGTTGGCTGGAGCTCGGGGCTTCGTTCCTGGTTAGACATACTGAAGTCCTGGTGGCTGTCTGATGGGCCAAAGCACTGGCTGGCGCGAAACATGGTAACCCGTGCCACTCTTCGCAGCTACCTGGGTTAGGACGGTAGGTGGGGGTTGGGCTGGGACTGGTGGTGGGCTGGGACGGTGAGTGGGGGGGGGGGGGCTGGGACTGGTGGTGGGCTGGGACTGGTGGTGGGCTGGGACGGTGAGTGGGGGGGGCTGGGACTGGTGGTGGGCTGGGACTGGTGGTGGGCTGGGACGGTGAGTGAGTGGGGGGGTGGGCTGGGACAGGGTGTGGGCTGGGACAGGGGAGGGCTGGGACTGGTGGTGGCCTGGGACGGTGAGTGGGGGGCTGGGACAGGGGGTGGGCTGGCGAAGAGCAGGGGTCACGTCATAAGGCATCGGGGGGTAATGAAAGCTGAGTCATTTAAAGGCCTACTCTCGTTCTCTTTTTCATTGTTTTTTCTGTTTCGCTCTCTCTCCAAGCAATCCATTTCATTTTTTCCTCTCTCTTTCTTATTTACTGCCTCTCACTCCACCTCTGTACTTCTCCTCCCTAGTGATGGAGAATACCTCATGATATGCTGGTAAGCCGTCCTATCCAAGAGTTTTTCATCTATATTTTTTTGTAGCTGTCTATTTACCACCACAAACCAATGCTGGCACTAAGCCTGCACTCAACGAGCAGTATAGGGCCATAAGCAAAAAAAAAAAAAGTGTACATCCAGAGGTGTCGCTCCTATTGGCCGGTGATTTCAATGCAGGGAAACTGAAATCCCAACTCATTTTAACAAGCATGTCACTTGTGCAACTAGAGGCGAAAAAACTCAATCACCTACACTCCTACGAAGCATACGAAGCATACGAAGCTCTCCCTCGCCCTCCATTTGGCAAATATGACCATAACTCTAGACTCCTGATTTCTGCTTACAAGCAAAAACAGGAAGTACCAGTGAACTGCTTACAAGCAAAAACAGGAAGTACCAGTGAAATGGTTACAAGCAAAAACAGGAAGTACCAGTGAACTGGTTACAAGCAAAAACAGGAAGTACCAGTGAAATGGTTACAAGCAAAAACAGGAAGTACTAGTGAACTGGTTACAAGCAAAAACAGGAAGTACCAGTGAACTGGTTACAAGCAAAAACAGGAAGTACCAGTGATGCACTCAGTACAGAAGTGGTTCGACGAAATAGATGCTAAGATACAGGACACTTTCGCTAGTGTAACAGTATAACTTTAGACCGTCCCGTTTCACATCCGTTACACTAGTACAGGCTGGAATAAGTTCTGTGACTCATCCGTTACACTAGTACAGGCTGGAATAAGTTCTGTGACTCATCCGTTACACTAGTACAGGCTGGAATAAGTTCTGTGACTCATCCGTTACACTAGAACAGGCTGGAATAAGTTCTGTGACTCATCCGTTACACTAGTACATTATATATATATATATGCCATTTAGCAGACGCTTTTATCCAAAGCGACTTACAGTCATGTGTGCATACATTCTACGTATGGGTGGTCCCGGGAATCGAACCCACTACCCTGGCGTTACAAGCGCCATGCTCTACCAACTGAGCTACAGAAGGACCAGTACAGGCTGGAATAAGTTCTGTGACTCATCCGTTACACTAGTACAGGCTGGAATAAGTTCTGTGACTCATCCGATAACAGTAAGGAGTTTACCACATCGGTCACCGGCTTTATTAATAAGTGCATCGATGACATCGTCCCCACAGTGACCGTACGTTTATATCCTAACCGGAAGCCATTTATTACAGGCAACATCTGCACTGAGCTAAAGGCTAGAGCTGCTGCTTTCAAGGAGTGGGACGCTAATCCGGACGGTTTTAAGAAATCCCACTACGACCTCCGACGAGCCATCAAACAGTCAAAACATCAATACAGGACTAAGATCCAATCATACTATGCCGGATTACAAAGGGAAACCCAGCCGCGAGCCTACCATATGAGCTAAATAAGGGCCCATAAGTATTTCACTCTTAGTCTTTAGCTGTTGTTTACGAAGCATGTGACAAATAAAATAAAATGTATTCTGAAAAATTGATAGTTATACGCGCCAAAACTCCAGTATTTTCCATCCTATAGATTGTTCTCCATCTTCTTTAAAATAGTGAGCACTTTTATTTCCATGACTGATTTTAAAACTCTCTTGTCCTTCTGCAGCAGACAGAAGCATAGTGATATCGTTTTGTGAGGTCCCTGGCAATTCCCAGCTCTACTTCTAACCCCCCCAGCTGGAGCTAAGCCACTTCACCCACCCGTTTGAACTCTCTGCCAGCATCTGTGTGGATGCACTGCGGCGCTTTGGGCAAGGCAGGCGTGGCAGCCCACACCCGAGGGCTCATCGTCTCACTTTGACATCTTGTTCCATTAGTGTTCCATCTTGTAAAAACAATATGGTCTCGTACATGTTAGTTCGGCTGCCCTTTGGCTTCGGCAGGTCGGCCTGTGACGGTTGCAGTTGTACCGGTGGCTTGCTGTCAGTGTTTAGACAGTAACTTGTCCTGCTGTGTTAACAAACAGTTTGGTAAATGTGGCGTGTCGACCATGTTTCGGTCTACTGTCCAGTGATTATCTGTGCAGTCGGGTGCACTGACCCAGAACCCATTTCTTCTGTTTGGTGCTTAAAGGGACAATCTGTAGTTTATACATCCATTTGGACTTTTTTTTAAAGTAATGATATGTACCCCGTGATTCTTGATGAATGGAACTTATAAATGCCTCATGAGCTTAGTTCAACTGTTGTCTCCTATCAGAACCTAAAGTATAGCTTGTTTTACTCCAATGTTTGTTTACATTTACGTTGGTTACAAACACTTCGTATAGCTTCAAAACATGGTTAAAACTATAATTTTGATATAATGGATGGCCAGTCCTTACATCCATGGCTTGGTTATGAATTTGAGTGGTTACATTTCTCCAGCACCACTCCTCAGCTTTTTTTTACTAAAACAGGGGCGGTGAGTTAGCTTTGTTATTGTTTCAACTGCTGATTGTATCTTTATGGAACACCACTACTATTCTCTTATTGCTTTCACCTCTCCAGTCACTGTGAAGGCCAGTGAACTGTGGAAGAACTGAGAGAAGAATGTTTAGGAATGAACTGCAGCAGCTTCCATGTCCCAGGGGATTGCAGTGCTGATGGAACAAACCTTCCATCCTACAATGGAGCCTGCAGTTTGTCCCAGAATCACAAGACACTTACCAGCTTGCTTGTCTCCCATGATTTCCCAGTGTGCCTCAGTCTGGGCTTTCTTTCAATGGAACCACACCCCTCCCATGCCACGAAATGGCACAGTGTACGACTAGCCGTGTGTCCCAAATGGGACAACTGGGAACATTAATCTCTTACACACAAGAAAAGTGTGCGAAGCGCATGTGCGCCAGCCATTCCCTCAAGGGTGAAATAGTACTAAAGGCAATAATAGAACTGATGGGAAAATGTAGCAGAGTCCTGATGTTCTCTTCTAGAACACCGTGTGTCATGAACAGAGGTTATTCCGCTAAATCTTGTGTCTGTTCAAGAGGATGTAACAGAACTTTCTAATTGAAATGTATCATGTTGAAAAATCACTTGTTGTCTGTCAGCTTCGTTCTATCTACATCGGTAGGAATTCCCCTGAATACACCCCTTCCTCTTTTAATTTGGTCAACGGGTAGGCAATGGTGTGTTCCTCATGCGAAGCACAGGACTCTCACTTCCACTCTTCTTACAAAATATAGACTGAACATCGATACCAGCGTAACCTGGGATGGTTTAAGCTACCACGCAAAGGTTGCAAGAACTGGTGTTAGATTAGGCCTTGTTTACTTTGAAATATGTTATTCCTCCCTACTTTGGGGTAGTCTAATCGCTAATCTAACATGACTAGAATGCTGTAGGCTATGGGATGGTATTGCTGATTTACCCCTATCAAGTCATGTCAGATCTGTGATTAGTTGAGGAAGGATAATATAAATAGTCTCAAGAGTCTCTACCCAGTTGATTTGAGGTAGGGCTTTGTTCAATTAGTGATGAAGCAGCAGATTGCCCTGGGGGGGGGAACTTCACGGAACAGTGACTGGCTTTTAGCAGGGACAGGAAGCACGGTGTCATATGGTGTCATATCCTGTCACATGTCTGGCTCGGGATGCAGGAGGGGGAGTGGCCTGGGAAGCTGAAGGACAGTAGCTGGATTCGGCCTGTGGCTTTGGAGTTGGGATGCGGCTATGTTCACATCTGTGCAGGGCAAAGGTCATGCTGATCCATTTCCAGTCCACACAGCTACAGGGCCTTCAGAAAGGATTCACATCCCTTAACTTTTTCCACATTTTGTTGTGCTACAAAGTGGGATTAAAATGGATTTTTAAAATCAATAATCTACACAAAATACTCTGTCAAAGTGGAAGGAAAATTCTAACAATTGTAAAAAAAAGATTAAAAAAAAGATTTGTGTGTGTATATATATATTATATATACATACATACACACACACGTACACACATACATACATACATACATACACATACACACACATACATACATACATACATACATACATACATACATACATACATACATACATACATACATACATACATACATACATACATACATACATACATACATACATACATACATACATACATACATACATACATACATACATACATACATACAGTGGGGCAAAAAAGTATTTAGTCAGCCACCAATTGTGCAAGTTCTCCCACTTAAAAAGATGAGAGGCCTGTAATTTTCATCATAGGTACACTTCAACTATGACAGACAAAATGAGAAGAAAAAAATCCTGAAAATCACATTGTAGGATTTTTTATTAATTTATTTGCAAATTATGGTGGAAAATAAGTAGGCCCTGGTCAAAAGTAGGGCACTATATAGGGAATAGGGCTCTGGTCAAAAGTAGGGCACTATATAGGGAATAGGGCTCTGGTCAAAAGTAGGGCACTATATAGGGAATAGGGCTCTGGTCAAAAGTAGGGCACTATATAGGGAATAGGGTGCCATAAGACTCTGGGCTATAGTAGTGCACTATATAGGGAATAGGGTGCCATAAGACTCTGGTCAAAAGTAGGGCACTATATAGGGAATAGGGTGCCATAAGACTCTGGGCTATAGTAGTGCACTATATAGGGAATAGGGTGCCATAAGACTCTGGTCAAAAGTAGAGCACTATATAGGGAATAGGGTGCCATTTGGGACACAGACCCAATTCAGAAAATAGCACTTTATTGTTCTGTATCAAATTTGACATTTTTTGGGCTGTAAAAATGTTCCACTTGATTCCTTATTTCATGTGACAGATCAACATTAAAATGGAGAAGTTGATGTGTTTCTGGGTGCCGATATTAGTTGATTTCCTCGATAAAATTTTTGGCTCGGCTGGTTTAGTTCCCATTTTTTTTAATGCCGTCTACAAATACCCTTCCATGTTAGATCCTTGTCATGTCATCTGCTTAGTGTGTATGTGCTTAGTAGTTTCATTATAACATATGAGATTGAGGGGTTTAGCAATTTTTCATAACACAGTTGAATTCGTTGAGCGGCTCCTCTTTGTGTGCAGTGTATCTATGAAACCTTCTCTACTAATCTGATTTTTAGATTCATTCATTTTAATCTGCTTAAAACTGCACAAACTGGAGACTATATTTTAGAATTCCTCTGTTCTTCCTGTTATCCATAAACGGGGTCTGCGTTAGTGACATTTACGGACTGGGATTCGGTATAGACCTGGGTTAAAATACTGTCTTAATCTGTGCTTGATTGAGTTTGATCCATTTAAACCACATAATCAAATAGTTTCAACATTGTAATATTCATAACCTGTCAGGCCAAAGAAAACACTCCCAAGTATTTTTCAAATAGTATTTGAATCAGTCTGATTTTAGGTTTCACGACCACTAGGCAATCCCGCGGTGCAGGAGGAGGAAGATGACTGTATAGTCTGTGAATTCAAAACCTGAAACGAACAATCTGTTGTTAAACTTTAAAAAAATAATGTTTAAAAAATTGTCAGGTGTATTATTGCATTTCCCCTCAAGTATACTGTGCTTTGTACAGAGGTGTGTTTAGGCATTTCCCCTCAAGTATACTGTGCTTTGTACAGAGGTGTGTTTAGGCATTTCCCCTCAAGTATACTGTGCTTTGTACAGAGGTGTGTTTAGGCATTTCCTTGTGAGTGTTTTTGTGGGTCCATTGCCAACAGGGGGAGCTATTGTAGCTTGTTCTGAGCCAGGTGAAAATGTGAGGCAGTGATGTCATAGCAGGCTTTGTATCCATGGAGATTTACAGTCTGTGTTCCTTTTTGAAACAGGATTCAATATAAAGTAGACCATGTATCGGCTTCCATTGCCAGTTCTTCACTACCTCTTTGTATCAAATCAAGAATAGAATGAGCTTTTGGAGTGACTGACAACATCAAAGGGAACACTTGAGTAAAGGAGGGATACAAAGCATATCGAAAGGAAGTTGCTTCCACACCTGTATGGTTCCTGAGTTAATTAAGCAATTAACAATCCCATCATACTTACATGTATAAAAATGCCCAGTTGCCCATTTATTTTGGCTAGAATAAAAGATCTTTGACTTTGAAGGAGGAGTCTCAGAGAACCGAAGGAGGTTTTAAAGGGCCTAGGGATATTCTGTAGAGGCACCTGAGACAGCGTTTTACACCAACATCAACAAAAACACCAAATGGTGGAATTTATTGTGGAAGAATGATGTCGCATCCCTACAATAGAGTTCCAGACACACACACACACAGTCTTAGCAGTGTATGTACACACACAGAAAAGTACTGGCAATGCAGGAAGTCTGGGTCTGTTTTGAAGTTCTAGGCACTGGCATGACTCCTGAGACTGAACTCAAGCTCCTCCACTAAAACGTTCACCGCTGGCTGTAGCTGGTGCTGAGCCAAGGCCCCACCCCCACCCAATCCCACAGCAATTTACAGCTCAGCTGCGTCCCAGATCGCACCCTAATGCCGACATGGTGTACTACTTCTGACCGGGCCTTATAGGCCTCTGTGTATATGGGGAATAGGGTGGGTGCCATTTTATCTCCCAAGTGGCGCAGCGGTCTAAGACCCTGCATCTCAGTACTACATACCCTGGTTCCATTCCAGGCTGTATCACAGCGGTCTAAGACACTGCATCTCAGTACTACAGACCCTGGTTCCATTCCAGGCTGTATCACAGCGGTCTAAGACCCTGCATCTCAGTACTACAGACTCTGGTTCCATTCCAGGTTGTATCACAGCAGTCTAAGGCACTGCATATCAGTGCTGGAGGCGTCACTACAGACCCTGGTTCCGTTCCAGGCTGTATCACAACCGGCCGCGATTGGGAGTCCCAAAGCGCGGCGCACAATTGTCCCAGCGTCGTCCAGGTTTGGCTGGTGTAGGCAGTCATTGTAAATAAGAATTTTGTTCTTAACTGACTTGCCTAGATAAATAAATAACAATTTGGGACACAACACTCTCTCTCAGCCTGTCACCCCGGGCAACCATCTGCACTCACACCTGATAGGATGTGCAGTTACACTGTATTTAAGAAGCGCTATGCAGAAATCGCTCTGCCGTTTCCTGATTGATAAAATTCTAATGGTTCATCTAATTTCAGTTTGTGACAAAACAAGCAGGTATGTAGTGTTGAGAGTCATTGTACCATCCACACCGCTGAGAAAGATCATTTACATACAAAAGCCGAAAGTAAAAGACTCAACTAAACTTAAGAACGGGAAGCATAGAAATGGCGCACATAGAACAGATCTGTCTTTTCAATGAGAATTACAGATCTATAACACATTTCTATGTTACATTTTGCAGCCTTTAATAGTGCAAGGAAATGTGATAGACATTATCAAATCAATAAATCTGGTTAAATGTGAAGCCGGCCGGCGTGAGGTTACCGTGAAGCCGGCCGGCGTGAGGTTACCGTGAAGCCGGCCGGCGTGAGGTTACCGTGAAGCCGGCCGGCGTGAGGTTACCGTGAAGCCGGCCGGCGTGAGGTTACCGTGAAGCCGGTGGGACAAAACACTGGAGAGCAGCAGTTTATTCAAGATGGGCATTACAGAATATTCAGATAGAAATAGAATGTGCAGAACAGATATGATTATCTGTCTTGTAGAAGAGAATTGTGTCATTCGGCTCTATTCATTACATTTCTGTCTGCAATGTAATGAACATTTCACTCACTGAAGAAACACCTCTCCCTGAATGGAAACACTTGAACAGTACCTCAGTGTAATTGGACAGCATCAGGCCCTGAAATTAGGCCTGCCTCTCTGGCTGTGTTCTGACAGGCTGAGTCATGCCCGAGGCGGATCCGAGACTCCAGAGCTGCAGGACCTGCTGGGTGCCATCAGCACAGTGCTCTGTGGATCACACCTTGTGGAGTCTGACTCACTGGGTCTATAGATGTTACCATTTTGGCCAATGTTGGCACCGATATTTCCTTGAAAATAGCATTATAACCCAAGGACTGCCAATATGGCTACCCATCTCAAACCAAGTTTACCAGCCAAACTCACTTTTACTCTTTTTCTCTCCCTCCCCCTCGCTTGTTCTCTCTACCCCCCTCTCTCTCCCTCCCCCCACTCTCGTTCTCGCTACCCCTCCTCTCTCCCTCCTCCCTCTCTCGTTCTCTCTACCCCTCCTCTTTCTCGTTCTCTCTACCCCTCCTCTCTCTCCCTTCCCCCTCTCTCGTTCTCTCTACCCCTCCTCTCTCGTTCTCTCTCCCTCCCCCTCTCTCATTCTCTCTACCCCCTCTCTCGTTTTCTCTACCCCCCTCTCTCTCCTTCCCCCTCTCTCGTTTTCTCTACCCCCTCTCTCTCTCCCTCCCCCTCCCCTCTGGTGCTCCCCCCTCTCTGGTGCTCTCCCTTCTCTCTCTCTCCCCTCCGGTGCCCTCTCTATCACTCACTCTCACTCACTCCGCCTTAATTAAAACAACATTTAGGACCCATATTGACTGTTCCATTAGCCATTTACATTTTTTTATTTTATTGAAATGTTATTTGTCATTTCTGTTGTCTTAGTTCAGTACGTGGCTCATCATTTCTCTCTAGTCTAATTGATCTAATTTTAGATGTTTGATCTTCCAGTGAATATTTATTTAGATTCCAGGGAATATTTATTTCCAGCGAATGTTTCTGTTGAGAGCAAAGATTCAAATGGACACCACCGCAATTTTCTGTTTTTGGTATTGGAACGTAAAGTTACTTAGTCGCCAGAATCCACCACACACACACTGTTTAAACAGCTAATAACTGTTACTCTAACTGTACTGTGATGTCACACCCACAGGGCTTTCTGATTGGTGCACGGCCTGAAAATGCCTGCGAGCCCATCGACCCGCCCCCTATCCGGGACAACCTCACTGGCGCCTTCATCGTGCTCATCAAGCGCTTCGACTGTAACTTCGACATCAAGGTAGGGTGCATCACACTCACAAAAACCTCCCCATATGATGTATTACTGATTTCCCCTAAGTTGCCCCTAGCCACTCATCCAAGATGAAGATATTTTAGCCTCCCCCACTGGGATAATTTGATCCTAGATTTGTGTTTTAATTCTACATCAAGGCCCCCTTATGGTCTACGATGAAGTTACCACTTAGCACTGATCCAGAGTCAGTTTCCTCTTTTACCTCCTGATGGGATTGGGAAAGCTGATCCTAAGGCACAACTTCTACCTCAAGCCCCTCTTACATGCAGCACAGTACACAGGAAATGGCTTTTGCCCAGTCAGGACTTCCTGTTCTGGCACTGAACCCATCCCTTCTTCCCTCCGCTCTTCCCCTGCTTCTCTCGTGTTCCATTAACTTGGTGCCCTATAACTGCGACCTGGTCAAGATAAAGCAAAGCAGTGCAACAAAAACAACAGAGTTACACATAAACAAATGTACAGTCAATAACACAATAGAAAAATCGATGTACAGTGCAAATGTAGGGAGGTAAGGCATTAAATAGGTCATAGTGGCAAAATAATTACAATTTAGTATTAATACTGGAGTGATAGATGTGCAGATGATGATGTGCAATTAGAGATACTGGGGTGCATGCAATTAGAGATATTGGGGTGCAAAAGAGCAAGAGGGTAAGTAATAATATGGGGATGAGGTGGCTGGATGGGCTATTTACAGATTGGCTGTGTACAGGTACAGTGTTCGGTAAGCTGCTCAGACAGCTGATGCTTAAAGTTAGAGAGCGAGATATAAGACTCCAGCTTCAGTGATTTTTGCAATTTGTTCCAGTCATTGGTAGCAGAGAACTGGAAGGAAAGGCGGCCAAAGAAAGTGTTGGCTCAGGGGATGACCAGTGAAATATACCTGCTGGAGCACGTGCTACTGTTGGGTGTTGCTATGGTGACCAGTGAGCTGAGATAAGGCGGGGCGTTACCTAGCAAAAACTTACAGATGACCTGGAGCCAGTGGGTTTGGCAACGAATATGTAGTGAGGGCCAGCCAACGAGAGCATACAGGTTGCAGTGGTGGGTAGTATATGGGGCTTTGGTGACTAAACGGATGGCACTGTGATAGACTACATGATAGACTACATCCAGAAGGCTATTTTGTAAATGACATCGCTGAAGTCAAGGATTGGTAGGATGGTCCGTTTGGCAGCATGAGGGAAGGATGCTTTGTTGTGAAATAGGAAGCCGATTCTAGTTTTAATTTTGGATTGGAGATGTTTAATGTGAGTCTGGAAGGAGAGTTTACAGTCTAACCAGACACCTAGGTATTTGTAGTTGTCCACATATTCTAATTCAGAACCGTCCAGAGCAGTGATGCTAGTTGGGCGGGAGTGTGTGGGAAGCAATCGGTTGAAGAGCATGCACTTAGTTTTACTAGCATTTAAAAGCAGTTGGAGGCCACGGAAGGAGTGTTGTATGGCGTCGATGCTCGTTTGAAGGTTTGTTAGCACAGTGTCCAAAGAAGGGACAGATGTATTCAGAATGGTGTCGTCTGCGTAGAGGTGGATCAAAGAATCATCAGCAGCAAGAGCGACTTCAATGATGTATACAGAGAAAAGAGTCTGCCCGAGAATTGAACCCTGTGGCACCCCCATAGAGACTGCCAGAGGTCCGGACAACAGGCCCTCCGATTTGACACACTGAACTCTGTCTGAGAAGTAGTTGGTGAACCAGACGAGGCAGTCATTTGAGAAGCCAAGGCTTTTGAGTCTGCCGATAAGAATGTGGTGATTGACAGAGTTGAAAGCCGGTCGATGAAGACTGCTGCACAATACTGTCTTTTTCCGATGGCGGTTCTGATATTATTTAGGACCTTGGGTGTGGCTGAGGTGCACCCATGAACAGCTTAGAAACCAGATTGCATAGCGGAGAAGGTACGGTGGGATTCGAAATGGTCGGTGATCTGTTTGTTAACTTGGCTTTCAAAGATTTTAGAAAGGCAGGACAGGGTGGATATAGGTCTAAAACAATTTGGGTCTAGAGTGTCTCCCCCTTTGAAAAGGGGGATCTCAGACGATACGAAAGAGAGGTTGAATAAGCTAGTAATAGGGGTTACAACAATTTCAGCAGATAATTTTAGAAAGAGAGGGTCAAGATTGTCTATCTCAGCTGATTTGTAGATATCCAGATTTTGCAGCTCTTTCAGAACATCAGCTGTGTGGATTTGGGTGAAGGAGACGGGGGGGGGTGCTTGGGAAAGTTGCTGCAGGGGGTGCTGAGATGTTGGTAAGGGGTAGCCAGGTGGAAAGCATGGCCAGCCATAGACAAATGCTTATTGAAATTATTGCTTATTGAAATTATCGATTATTGTAGATTTATCGGTGGTGACAGTGTTTCCTAACCTCAGTGCAGTGGGCAGCTGGGAGGAGGTGCTCTTATTCTCCATGGACTTTGCAGTGTCCCAAAACATTTTGGAATTAGTGCTACAGGATGCAAATTTCTTTTAGGAAGGCTAAGGCTAGCTTTTTCCAACTGACTGAGTATATTGGTTCCTAACTTCCCTGAAAAGTTGCATATCACAGGGGCTATTCGATGCTAATGCAGAATGCCACAGGATGTTTTTGTGCTGGTCAATGGCAGTCAAGTCTGAGGTGAACCAAAGGCTGTATCTGTTTTAGGGAGCATTTGACAGTGATGAGGGGTGGTCGTTTGACCGCAGACCCATGCAGGCAATGAGGAAGTGATCGCTGAGATCCTGGTTGAAGACAGCAGAGGTGTATTTAGAGGGCAAGTTGGTCAGGATGATATCTAAGAGGGTGCCCATAGTTACGGATATAGGGTTGTACCTGGTAGGTTCCTTAATAATTTGTGTGAGGTTGAGGGCATCTAGCTTGGATTGTAGGATGACCAGGGTGTTAAGCATGTCCCAGTTTAGGTCACCTAACAGTAGAAACTCTGAAGATAGATGGGGGTGATCAAGTTACATATGGTGTCCAGGGCAGAGCTGGGGTCTGAAGGGGGTCTATAACAAGTGGCAACTGTGAGATACTTATTTCTGGAAAGATGGATTTTTAGAAGTTGAAGCTCGAATTATTTGGGCACAGACCTGGACAGTAATACAGAACTCTGCAGGCTAACTCCACCCCCTTTGGCAGTTCTATCTTGTCGGAAAATGTTATAGTTAGGGATGGAAATTTCAGGATATTTTGTGTCCTTCCTATGCCAGGATTCAGACACGGTTGGGACATCAAGGTTGGTGGAGTGTGCTAAAGCAGTGACTAAAACAAACTTAGAGAGGATGCTTCTGATGTTAACATGCATGAAACCAAGGCTTTTACGGTTACAGAAGTCAACAAATGAGAGCGCCTGGGGAATGGGAGTGGAGCTGGGGGCTGCAGCACCTGGGTTAACCTTTACATCACCAGAGGAACGGAGGAGGAGTGGGATAAGGGTACGGCTAAAGGCTATAAGAACTGGTCGTCTAGTGCGTTGGGAACAGAGAATAAAAGGAGCAGATTTCTGGGCGTGGTAGAATTGATTCAGGACATAATGCACAGACAAGGGTATGGTAGGATGTGAGTACAGTGGAGGTAAACCTAGGCATTGAGAGACGATGAGAGAAGTTGCATCTCTGGACGCACTATTTAAGCCAGGTGAGGTCACCGCATGTGTGGGGGGGGGGGACAAAAGGTCTAGCTAAGGCATGTTGAGGAGGGCTGGAGGCTCTGCAGTGAAATAAGACAATAAGAACTCACTAAAGAGTAGTAGACAAGGCATATTGACATTAGAGAGAAGCATAAAGCAGTCACAGGTGTTGATCAGGAGCTCTAAGACAACAACGGGTGAATGTGATGGATGGGCAGAGAGGGTCAGTTAGGTAAACACAGGACCTGAGTTCAACGCTGGGGCCGACAGATAAACAAAATGAGGTCCTGTGTTAGTGAACAGTCCAGCAGGCAACAGCTGTGTAGGCGAGTGATCAGAGGTTCCAATGAGCAGCAATAGGTGAGTCAGGGAGCCGTTCGGTAGTCACTACTACGCTAGGCGAGCGGGAGAGAGTAGTAGACGAGGCATGTTGACATTTAGGGAGAGGCATGTGAAGCCGAGTGATCATAGGATCCAGTGAGTAGCTAGGTGAGCTGGAGACACTGCGATTCAGACAGCGAGCTGGCCGGGGCTAGCAGATGGAAAAGACACATTTACCTTAAGCCAATGTCTCAACGCAATCGAGCTCCAACCAAAGAGAGACAGAGACTTGGTTATTTCAGGACAGTTTAGACCTACTAATCTGAGTTAAAAACCCTTTTTTAATGACTGGAAAATCCACAAAGACTTTAGTGTAGCAGCATAGTAGGCCTAATTTCCTTCTCCGCAACAAAGGAGAGGTTTTTAAAATGTTTGCACGGCGCTCTGAACCGTTGAGAGAGAGGGGTGTGTGAGAAGAAAAGGAGGTAATAGGGAGGGTGGGGGAGGCGATATGTGAGGAGAGAGCGAGGGGCGGAATGAAAAGCTCTGATTTTGATCATTTGAGCTGTTAGCATCATAGACTGTCTGCCTCTCAGATGAAAACATATGATACATGCTTCAAATGAACACACAGTCGTGCACAAGGAAACACAGTTCCTCACAACAGAGGGAGAGAACAGTTTTATTGTGTCTGTGACATCAGAGCATGAGTATAGAGAGGATGAGAGGAGACAGAATCACACAGAGATGGTAGGAAATGAGAGGAGACAGAATCACACACAGATGGTAGGAAATGAGAGGAGACAGAATCACACAGATGGTAGGAAGTGAGAGGAGACAGAATCACACAGATGGTAGGAAGTGAGAGGAGACAGAATCACACAGATGGTAGGAAGTGAGAGGAGACAGATGGTAGGAAGTGAGAGGAGACGGAATCACACAGATGGTAGGAAGTGAGAGGAGACGGAATCACACATGGTAGATGGTAGGAAATGATGGAGGAAATGAGAGGAGACAGAATCACACAGAGATGGTAGGAAATGAGAGGAGACGGAATCACACAGAGATGGTAGGAAGTGAGAGGAGACGGAATCACACAGAGATGGTAGGAAGTGAGAGGAGACGGAATCACACAGATGGTAGGAAATGAGAGGAGACGGAATCACACAGAGATGGTAGGAAGTGAGAGGAGACGGAATCACACAGAGATGGTAGGAAGTGAGAGGAGACGGAATCACACAGATGGTAGGAAGTGAGAGGAGACAGAATCACACAGATGGTAGGAAGTGAGAGGAGACAGAATCACACAGATGGTAGGAAATGAGAGGAGACAGAATCACACAGATGGTAGGTTGTGAGAGGAGACGGAATCACACACAGATGGTAGGAAATGAGAGGAGACAGAATCACACACAGATGGTAGGAAGTGAGAGGAGACAGAATCACACACAGATGGTAGGAAATGAGAGGAGACAGAATCACACACAGATGGTGGGAAATGAGAGGAGACAGAATCACACACAGATGGTAGGAAATGAGAGGAGACGGAATCACACAGAGATGGTAGGAAGTGAGAGGAGACGGAATCACACAGATGGTAGGAAGTGAGAGGAGACAGAATCACACAGATGGTAGGAAGTGAGAGGAGACAGAATCAGACAGAGATGGTAGGAAATGAGAGGAGACGGAATCACACAGAGATGGTAGGAAATGAGAGGAGACAGAATCACACAGATGGTAGGAAGTGAGAGGAGACAGAATCACACAGATGGTAGGAAGTGAGAGGAGACAGAATCACACAGATGGTAGGAAGTGAGAGGAGACAGAATCACACAGATGGTAGGAAGTGAGAGGAGACGGAATCACACAGATGGTAGGAAGTGAGAGGAGACAGAATCACACAGATGGTAGGAAGTGAGAGGAGACAGAATCACACAGATGGTAGGAAGTGAGAGGAGACGGAATCACACAGATGGTAGGAAGTGAGAGGAGACGGAATCACACAGATGGTAGGAAGTGAGAGGAGACGGAATCACACAGATGGTAGGAAGTGAGAGGAGACGGAATCACACACAGATGGTAGGAAATGAGAGGAGACAGAATCGCACACAGATGGTAGGAAATGAGAGGAGACAGAATCACACACAGATGGTAGGAAGTGAGAGGAGACAGAATCACACACAGATGGTAGGAAGTGAGAGGAGACAGAATCACACACAGATGGTAGGAAGTGAGAGGAGACAGAATCACACACAGATGGTAGGAAATGAGAGGAGACTGAATCAGAGAGAGAATCCTCCTCTCAGGAAGTGAGAGGAGGATTCCAGTACTCCTTTTAGTCATACAGGGCTAACTGATAGCCAGGGAGGTTGTTGGAGACCCACTGGGCCAGTGCACCATCCACATCAGTGGTCTGCTATTTTCAATCTAGGATATATAATTAATGTTAGTTCACTATGTAGATTATTTAGCGTCCGCGTGCTGCACACACAGCCTAGTTGGAGAGGAATCATCTGTCGAGCAGCTCTCAGCTGGTTGTCGCACGGATCAGCTCACAGAAGAGCGACATCGGTAGGTTAGGTTGTTAGATCTACCAGTAACTGTTACCTAAGGCAACAATGTGTATACAAACCAGTTATTACAAATGTTTGTTTGGTTCAAAGTCTTGGTTGAATGAATATACTCCCCAATTTAAATGATGACTGCAAAGTAGGCCTACCAGGCAGAATGATATGATGATGAGTTGTATTTATTTTCTATCAAACTCTGCCTTCACATGTAGGCTGACAGTACAGAAACACTGCAGTCAAACAACGGTTTCTTGCTAGCTGCACAATTGTATTTCAAGGGCAACCCCTTGAGTAGAAACTAATGGGGAAAAACCACAGGGTCGTGGATGATGTGTGTATCATTTCAATATCAGGTGATTTTATCTTTCATTAAATCAGACTGACCAAACTATTTACTGTTTTTTATTTATTTATTTAATTTATTTATTGGGGTGTTATCGTTAGGTGATTTTGACCAATCAGCAGGCTTCAGTTGTAGGGCCCTATAAAATCAGCCTGCTGATTGGTCAAAATCACAATTAACACCCTTATTTTTCCCCCAACAAATATTATTATTATTTAAAACATTTAAACAGTAAATATGATATTGCAAAGTTAAAATGGAATTATTTGTGTATGAAGAGTAGGTTAGTTTGGTCAGTCTGATTTAATGAAAGATAAAATCAGCTGATATTGAAATGATACACACAACACCCACTACCCTGTGAGATATTGGCCCAGGCCAATAGCGTTGGGCCAAATGCCATTGACAAATTGACCTGAATGTTTTAGAACAGGAGCCTCCTGGGGTAGATTCGTTTTGGAGGGCTCACAGCTAAAGGAGAAGTGGGAATGAAGAGGGAGGGGTGCAAGGTTAGCACTTCCTGCATGCTGGGCCTCTGAAATGAGGGGAGATGAAGGGGCGGGGGCTGGTTGGTGACCCATTTGACCCCAGCCGTGGGGGAAGGAAACCCGACACTACACTACACCGCCCCACTTTCTCTCCACCCCCTCTTCCGTGTCCGCCTGTGTGAAAAGAGACCCCCCCCCCCCCCTTACCAAGCTTCGCCTGGGACAGAAAGCGGAAGGCCGGTGAATCAACCCTTTTCCTGCCCCTCACCACGAAACGCACTCTTAATATAGAGGGACAAAATGGCCGTGTTGTGTAACGCACATGCTCTGTCATACAGTGTGAAGGCAAGGCGTCAAAATGCTTCAGTTCGGCTGGCGCCTATCTGAACGCGGCTAGACGAACCAAATGAGTGTGCTCGCATCCTCCCTTATGAGACATTTGCTTGAGAAAAAAGCGGCAATAGTACTGTTTGTTCATTTTGAGACGCCGCAGCCAGTATACACTTCCTCAAAAGTCAGAATTAATACAAGATAACTCAAAAAATCTGTTATTAATTTAGATTCCCCCCCCGAAGAGATCTTAGTTGCGATTTTACATGTAAGACGTTTAGGTGTCGTATTTCTTATTTAAAAAATGTGCATGAAAGTGAGTGGTCCCTCTTTGAATGAATCCCTACTGTTGACCAATCACAGACGAAGGGGCGTGGACTTTGGCTTAAAACTTTGGCTTAAAACTTTGGCTTGCCTCTGGAACAAAATGCCCGAACAACCCCGCCCCCCCCTAAAAAAAACTTGCCAAAGAACCAAAAAAAATTACTTTTACATTGCCAAAGCAAATGGACAAACGACAAACTTATATTTTGTTTTTGCCATAAATATATAAAAGTGACGAGTTCTGTTTATAATTCCTGATTTACAGTACGGTCTTGTAGTTCTTGACCTCAGCATTCAGCACCTGGTGTTCCCAGGTCACCTCCCATCCAAGCACTAACCAGCCCGACCCTGCTTCGGTTCTGTCACTGACCTTATGACTATTAATGCTTTCACTTAGGATTTATGGTATTTTGACTGTAAAACAAATTGGGTAATGTTTATATAACAAACGGGCCCATTTTGACCACATTCTTGTGATGTGGGTGGGCATCTATTGTAATAAATCCATTGAAAGGAAAGAGGAATACCTAGTCGGTTATACAACTGAACATCATTCAACTGAAATGTGTCTTCTGCATTTAACCCAACCCCTTCTGAATCAGAGAGGTGCGGAGAGCTGCCTTAATCGACATCCGCGTCTTCGGCGCGCGGGGAACAGTGGGTTAACTGACTTGTTCAGGGGAACAGTGGGTTAACTGACTTGCTCAGGGGAACAGTGGGTGAACTGCCTTGTTCAGGGGAACAGTGGGTTAAGTGCCTTGCTCAGGGGAACAGTGGGTGAACTGCCTTGTTCAGGGGAACAGTGGGTGAACTGCCTTGTTCAGGGGAACAGTGGGTGAACTGCCTTGTTCAGGGGAACAGTGGGTTAAGTGCCTTGCTCAGGGGAACAGTGGGTGAACTGCCTTGTTCAGGGGAACAGTGGGTGAACTGCCTTGTTCAGGGGAACAGTGGGTTAACTGCCTTGTTCAGGGGAACCGTGGGTTAACTGCCTTGCTCAGGGGAACAGTGGGTTAACTGCCTTGTTCAGGGGAACAGTGGGTTAACTGCCTTGCTCAGGGAAACAGTGGGTTAACTGCCTTGCTCAGGGAAACAGTGGGTTAACTGCCTTGCTCAGGGAAACAGTGGGTTAACTGCCTTGCTCAGGGAAACAGTGGGTTAACTGCCTTGCTCAGGGAAACAGTGGGTTAACTGCCTTGCTCAGGGAAACAGTGGGTTAACTGCCTTGCTCAGGGAAACAGTGGGTTAACTGCCTTGCTCAGGGAACAGTGGGTTAACTGCCTTGCTCAAGGGAACAGTGGGTTAACTGCCTTGCTCAGGGAAACAGTGGGTTAACTGCCTTGCTCAGGGGAACAGTGGGTTAACTGCCTTGCTCAGGGGCAGAACGTCAGATCTTTATCTTGTCAATATACACCATAGAAAATAATCCATAATTGATTAGTTTAGACAGGTGCTAAGAAACATTGTCAGACTAATGAAATGTATTGTTTTTTAACAATGGAATGGCATTTTTTTGTTTGTTACATCCAAATAAATGAAATCGATAGTTCATTTATTTTGTTAATTTATTTGGTTAATTAAACAGACAAGACCTACACCTACCCCAGACAAGACAGACCTAGACACACCTACCCCAGACAAGACAGACCTAGACACACCTACCCCAGACAAGACAGACCTAGACACACCTACCCCAGACAAGACAGACCTAGACACACCTACCCCAGACAAGACAGACCTAGACACACCTACCCCAGACAAGACAGACCTAGACACACTACCCCAGACAAGACAGACCTAGACACACCTACCCCAGACAAGACAGACCTAGACACACCTACCCCAGACAAGACAGACCTAGACACACCTACCCCAGACAAGACAGACCTAGACACACCTACCCCAGACAAGACAGACCTAGACACACCTACCCCAGACAAGACAGACCTAGACACACCTACCCCAGACAAGACAGACCTAGACACACCTACCCCAGACAAGACAGACCTAGACACACCTACCCCAGACAAGACAGACAGACACACCTACCCCAGACAAGACAGACCTAGACACACCTACCCCAGACAAGACAGACCTAGACACACCTACACCTACCCCAGACAAGACAGACCTAGACACACCTACCCCAGACAAGACAGACCTAGACACACCTACCCCAGACAAGACAGACCTAGACACACCTACCCCAGACAAGACAGACCTACCCCAGACAAGACAGACCTAGACACACCTACCCCAGACAAGACAGACCTAGACACACCTACCCCAGACAAGACAGACCTAGACACACCTACCCCAGACAAGACAGACCTAGACACACCTACCCCAGACAAGACAGACCTAGACACACCTACCCCAGACAAGACAGACCTAGACACACCTACCCCAGACAAGACAGACCTAGACACACCTACCCCAGACAAGACAGACCTAGACACACCTACCCCAGACAAGACAGACCTAGACACACCTACCCCAGACAAGACAGACCTAGACACACCTACCCCAGACAAGACAGACCTAGACACACCTACCCCAGACAAGACAGACCTAGACACACCTACCCCAGACAAGACAGACCTAGACACACCTACACCTACCCCAGACAAGACAGACCTAGACACACCTACCCCAGACAAGACAGACCTAGACACACCTACACCGATCACAGTCAACACACAGAGTAAACAGAATGAAATACAGGCATTTTTCCCACACGTCTTGCGTTATGGCAACATGTAGAACCGCTGTCATATAAAAAAAATCTGTATTTTGAAACGGAAGCCGAGACAAGCCCATGCTTTTTTTGATCCACGTTTCATCTCTTTCCTACCCGCACTTCCCTTTTATTAGGGGAGCAGGCGTAAAAGGGACTTATATTGTGAAGGTTTCTTCATCATGATACTGATTTAGAAAACAACAGCAATCTTATATTTTCAAAAGCATGCGAGTCTCAGGTTCATATTTCACAACATCCGCAGGATTTTGGAGTTTCCTTCGAGCAAAAATAATAGACCTCGACCCTTATCTGTGATCGATGAGCAAACAAATATATATCAGTAAAACCACCTCCACTTATTACCCAAATGTACAGACTGAGATTCAGTGAAACGAAATCCCATGGATTTATTAAGACACACGTGTTCAGAGTAGTAAACAGAGGTTATTAAGCAGCTACGACTGAAAATAATCCACTTTTTAATTAAACTACATTTTTAAATTTGATTTATTGACCCTTTATTTAACTAGGCAAGCCAGTTAAGAACAAATTCTTATTTACAATGACGGCCTACACCGAGCCAAACCCAGATGACACTGGGCCAATTGTGCGCCCCCCTACGGGACATCCAATCACGGCTGGTTGTGATACAGCCTGGATTCAATCAGAACCTGAATGTAACTGCACATCGGCCAATACCGATGTTGGCATTTTTTAGCTAATGTCATCCGACTCGAATATGTTCACCAATATATCCCTAATCCTATGTGTATGACTCGTCTGGGTCAGGGTGTGTATGACTCGTCTGGGTCAGGGTGTGTATGACTCGTCTGGGTCAGGGTGTGTATGACTCGTCTGGGTCAGGGTGTGTTCTATGCATATGACTCGTCTGGGTCAGGATGTGTATGACTCGTCTGGGTCAGGGTGTGTATGACTTGTCTGGGTCAGGGTATGTATGACTCGTCTGGGTCAGGGTGTGTATGACTCGTCTGGGTCAGGATGTGTATGACTCGTCTGGGTCAGGATGTGTATGACTCGTCTGGGTCAGGGTGTGTATGACTCGTCTGGGTCAGGGTCTGTATGACTCGTCTGGGTCAGAGTGTGTCCTATGCGTATGACTCGTCTGGGTCAGGGTGTGTCCTATGTGTATGACTCGTCTGGGTCAGGGTGTGTCCTATGTGTATGACTCGTCTGGGTCAGGGTGTGTCCTATGGTTATGACTCGTCTGGGTCAGGGTGTGTATGACTCATCTGGGTCAGGGTGTGTACTCATCTGGGTCAGGATGTGTCCTATGCGTATGACTCGTCTGGGTCAGGGGTGTATGACTCGTCTGGGTCAGGGTGTGTCCTATGTGCTGGGACTCGTCTAGGTCAGGGTGTGTATGACTCGTCTGGGTCAGGATGTGTCCTATGCGTATGACTCGTCTGGGTCAGGGTGTGTATGACTCGTCTGGGTCAGGGTGTGTATGACTCGTCTGGGTCAGGATGTGTCCTATGTGTATGACTCGTCTAGGTCAGGGTGTGTATGACTCGTCTGGGTCAGGATGTGTCCTATGTGTATGACTCGTCTAGGTCAGGGTGTGTATGATTCGTCTGGGTCAGGGTGTGTATGACTCGTCTGGGTCAGGATGTGTCCTATGTGTATGACTCATCTGGGTCAGGGTGTGTATGACTCATCTGGGTCAGGGTGTGTTCTATGCATATGAATCATCTGGGTCAGGAAAATGACTCGTCTGGGTCAGGGTGTGTATTCGTCTGGGTCAGAGTGTGTATGACTCGTCTGGGTCAGGGTGTGTATGACTCGTCTGGGTCAGGGTGTGTATGACTCGTCTGGGTCAGGGTGTGTATGACTCATCTGGGTCAGGGTGTGTCCTATGTGTATGACTCGTCTGGGTCAGGATGTGTATGACTCGTCTGGGTCAGGGTGTGTATGACTTGTCTGGGTCAGGGTGTGTATGACTCGTCTGGGTCAGGGTGTGTATGACTCGTCTGGGTCAGGGTGTGTATGACTCGTCTGGGTCAGGATGTGTATGACTCGTCTGGGTCAGGGTGTGTATGACTCGTCTGGGTCAGGGTCTGTATGACTCGTCTGGGTCAGAGTGTGTCCTATGCGTATGACTCGTCTGGGTCAGGGTGTGTCCTATGTGTATGACTCGTCTGGGTCAGGGTGTGTCCTATGTGTATGACTCGTCTGGGTCAGGGTGTGTCCTATGGTTATGACTCGTCTGGGTCAGGGTGTGTATGACTCATCTGGGTCAGGGTGTGTACTCATCTGGGTCAGGATGTGTCCTATGCGTATGACTCGTCTGGGTCAGGGTGTGTATGACTCGTCTGGGTCAGGGTGTGTATGACTCGTCTGGGTCAGGGTGTGTATGACTCGTCTGGGTCAGGATGTGTCCTATGTGTATGACTCGTCTAGGTCAGGGTGTGTATGACTCGTCTGGGTCAGGGTGTGTATGACTCATCTGGGTCAGGATGTGTCCTATGTGTATGACTCGTCTAGGTCAGGGTGTGTATGACTCGTCTGGGTCAGGATGTGTCCTATGTGTATGACTCGTCTAGGTCAGGGTGTGTATGATTCGTCTGGGTCAGGGTGTGTATGACTCGTCTGGGTCAGGATGTGTCCTATGTGTATGACTCATCTGGGTCAGGGTGTGTATGACTCATCTGGGTCAGGGTGTGTTCTATGCATATGAATCATCTGGGTCAGGATGTGTATGACTCGTCTGGGTCAGGGTGTGTATGACTCGTCTGGGTCAGAGTGTGTATGACTCGTCTGGGTCAGGGTGTGTATGACTCGTCTGGGTCAGGGTGTGTATGACTCATCTGGGTCAGGGTGTGTCCTATGTGTATGACTCGTCTGGGTCAGGATGTGTATGACTCGTCTGGGTCAGGGTGTGTCCTATGTGTATGACTCATCTGGGTCAGGGTGTGTATGACTCGTCTGGGTCAGGATGTGTATGACTCGTCTGGGTCAGGGTGTGTCCTATGTGTATGACTCGTCTGGGTCAGGGTGTGTATGACTCATCTGGGTCAGGGTGTGTATGACTCGTCTGGGTCAGGATGTGTCCTATGCGTATGACTCGTCTGGGTCAGGGTGTGTCCTATGCGTATGACTCGTCTGGGTCAGGGTGTGTCCTATGTGTATGACTCGTCTGGGTCAGGGTGTGTCCTATGTGTATGACTCGTCTGGGTCAGGGTGTGTCCTATGTGTATGACTCGTCTGGGTCAGGGTGTGTCCTATGGTTATGACTCGTCTGGGTCAGGGTGTGTATGACTCATCTGGGTCAGGGTGTGTACTCGTCTGGGTCAGGATGTGTCCTATGCGTATGACTCGTCTGGGTCAGGGTGTGTATGACTCGTCTGGGTCAGGGTGTGTCCTATGTGTATGACTCGTCTGGGTCAGGGTGTGTATGACTCGTCTGGGTCAGGATGTGTCATATGTGTATGACTCGTCTGGGTCAGGGTGTGTATGACTCATCTGGGTCAGGGTGTGTCCTATGCATATGACTCGTCTGGGTCAGAATGTGTATGACTCGTCTGGGTCAGGGTGTGTCCTATGTGTATGACTCGTCTGGGTCAGGGTGTGTATGACTCATCTGGGTCAGGGTGTGTATGACTCGTCTGGGTCAGGATGTGTCCTATGCGTATGACTCGTCTGGGTCAGGGTGTGTCCTATGGTTATGACTCGTCTGGGTCAGGGTGTGTATGACTCGTCTGGGTCAGGGTGTGTATGACTCATCTGGGTCAGGGTGTGTTCTATGCATATGAATCATCTGGGTCAGGATGTGTATGACTCGTCTGGGTCAGGGTGTGTATGACTCGTCTGGGTCAGAGTGTGTATGACTCGTCTGGGTCAGGGTGTGTATGACTCGTCTGGGTCAGGGTGTGTATGACTCGTCTGGGTCAGGGTGTGTATGACTCATCTGGGTCAGGGTGTGTCCTATGTGTATGACTCGTCTGGGTCAGGATGTGTATGACTCGTCTGGGTCAGGGTGTGTATGACTTGTCTGGGTCAGGGTGTGTATGACTCGTCTGGGTCAGGGTGTGTATGACTCGTCTGGGTCAGGGTGTGTATGACTCGTCTGGGTCAGGATGTGTATGACTCGTCTGGGTCAGGGTGTGTATGACTCGTCTGGGTCAGGGTCTGTATGACTCGTCTGGGTCAGAGTGTGTCCTATGCGTATGACTCGTCTGGGTCAGGGTGTGTCCTATGTGTATGACTCGTCTGGGTCAGGGTGTGTCCTATGTGTATGACTCGTCTGGGTCAGGGTGTGTCCTATGGTTATGACTCGTCTGGGTCAGGGTGTGTATGACTCATCTGGGTCAGGGTGTGTACTCATCTGGGTCAGGATGTGTCCTATGCGTATGACTCGTCTGGGTCAGGGTGTGTATGACTCGTCTGGGTCAGGGTGTGTCCTATGTGTACGACTCGTCTAGGTCAGGGTGTGTATGACTCGTCTGGGTCAGGATGTGTCCTATGTGTATGACTCGTCTAGGTCAGGGTGTGTATGACTCGTCTGGGTCAGGGTGTGTATGACTCGTCTGGGTCAGGATGTGTCCTATGTGTATGACTCGTCTAGGTCAGGGTGTGTATGACTCGTCTGGGTCAGGATGTGTCCTATGTGTATGACTCGTCTAGGTCAGGGTGTGTATGATTCGTCTGGGTCAGGGTGTGTATGACTCGTCTGGGTCAGGATGTGTCCTATGTGTATGACTCATCTGGGTCAGGGTGTGTATGACTCATCTGGGTCAGGGTGTGTTCTATGCATATGAATCATCTGGGTCAGGATGTGTATGACTCGTCTGGGTCAGGGTGTGTATGACTCGTCTGGGTCAGAGTGTGTATGACTCGTCTGGGTCAGGGTGTGTATGACTCGTCTGGGTCAGGGTGTGTATGACTCATCTGGGTCAGGGTGTGTCCTATGTGTATGACTCGTCTGGGTCAGGATGTGTATGACTCGTCTGGGTCAGGGTGTGTCCTATGTGTATGACTCATCTGGGTCAGGGTGTGTATGACTCGTCTGGGTCAGGATGTGTATGACTCGTCTGGGTCAGGGTGTGTCCTATGTGTATGACTCGTCTGGGTCAGGGTGTGTATGACTCATCTGGGTCAGGGTGTGTATGACTCGTCTGGGTCAGGATGTGTCCTATGCGTATGACTCGTCTGGGTCAGGGTGTGTCCTATGCGTATGACTCGTCTGGGTCAGGGTGTGTCCTATGTGTATGACTCGTCTGGGTCAGGGTGTGTCCTATGTGTATGACTCGTCTGGGTCAGGGTGTGTCCTATGTGTATGACTCGTCTGGGTCAGGGTGTGTCCTATGGTTATGACTCGTCTGGGTCAGGGTGTGTATGACTCATCTGGGTCAGGGTGTGTACTCGTCTGGGTCAGGATGTGTCCTATGCGTATGACTCGTCTGGGTCAGGGTGTGTATGACTCGTCTGGGTCAGGGTGTGTCCTATGTGTATGACTCGTCTGGGTCAGGGTGTGTATGACTCGTCTGGGTCAGGATGTGTCATATGTGTATGACTCGTCTGGGTCAGGGTGTGTATGACTCATCTGGGTCAGGGTGTGTCCTATGCATATGACTCGTCTGGGTCAGAATGTGTATGACTCGTCTGGGTCAGGGTGTGTCCTATGTGTATGACTCGTCTGGGTCAGGGTGTGTATGACTCATCTGGGTCAGGGTGTGTATGACTCGTCTGGGTCAGGATGTGTCCTATGCGTATGACTCGTCTGGGTCAGGGTGTGTCCTATGGTTATGACTCGTCTGGGTCAGGGTGTGTATGACTCGTCTGGGTCAGGGTGTGTACTCGTCTGGGTCAGGATGTGTCCTATGCGTATGACTCGTCTGGGTCAGGGTGTGTATGACTCGTCTGGGTCAGGGTGTGTCCTATGTGTATGACTCGTCTGGGTCAGGATGTGTCATATGTGTATGACTCGTCTGGGTCAGGGTGTGTATGACTCATCTGGGTCAGGGTGTGTCCTATGTGTATGACTCGTCTGGGTCAGGGTGTGTGACTCATCTGGGTCAAGGTGTGTCCTATGTGTATGACTCGTCTGGGTCAGGGTGTGTATGACTCGTCTGGGTAAGGATGTGTCCTATGCGTATGACTCATCTGGGTCAGGGTGTGTATGACTCGTCTGGGTCAGGGTGTGTATGACTCTTCTGGGTCAGGGTGTGTATGACTCGTCTAGGTCAGGGTGTGTATGACTCGTCTGGGTCAGGATGTGTCCTATGCGTATGACTCGTCTGGGTCAGGGTGTGTATGACTCGTCTGGGTCAGGATGTGTATGACTCATCTGGGTCAGGGTGTGTATGACTCGTCTGGGTCAGGATGTGTCCTATGCGTATGACTCGTCTGGGTCAGGGTGTGTCCTATGGTTATGACTCGTCTGGGTCAGGGTGTGTATGACTCGTCTGGGTCAGGGTGTGTACTCGTCTGGGTCAGGATGTGTCCTATGCGTATGACTCGTCTGGGTCAGGGTGTGTATGACTCGTCTGGGTCAGGGTGTGTCCTATGTGTATGACTCGTCTGGGTCAGGATGTGTCATATGTGTATGACTCGTCTGGGTCAGGGTGTGTATGACTCATCTGGGTCAGGGTCTGTCCTATGTGTATGACTCGTCTGGGTCAGGGTGTGTGACTCATCTGGGTCAAGGTGTGTCCTATGTGTATGACTCGTCTGGGTCAGGGTGTGTATGACTCGTCTGGGTAAGGATGTGTCCTATGCGTATGACTCATCTGGGTCAGGGTGTGTATGACTCGTCTGGGTCAGGGTGTGTATGACTCTTCTGGGTCAGGGTGTGTATGACTCGTCTAGGTCAGGGTGTGTATGACTCGTCTGGGTCAGGATGTGTCCTATGCGTATGACTCGTCTGGGTCAGGGTGTGTATGACTCGTCTGGGTCAGGGTGTGTATGACTCGTCTGGGTCAGGGTGTGTATGACTCGTCTGGGTCAGGGTGTGTATGACTCGTCTGGGTCAGGGTGTGTATGACTCGTCTGGGTCAGGGTGTGTCCTATCTCCTGTTATGTCTCTGTGCTGTTGTTGTATCAACACAGTCCGTGCTGCTCTGCTCCCCTGACCTTAATGACATGTGGCCTGGTGATCTCATCTCCAGGGAGACACACACACACACACACACACACACACACACACACACACACACACACACACACACACACACACACACACACACACACACACACACACACACACACACACACACACACACACACACACACACACACACACAGGGTTTCAGTGCAGCTGTGCAGCATTATCAGTTGCAAAGCCCCTCCCTGCAGTTTCAATAGCTGTTATCTAATCAGAAGTCTGAACCTTGAAACAGCCCCACTTTGCAGCAGATTCTTTCCAAAAGCAAGAGAGAGAGAAAGGGAGGGGAGAGAGGTTGATGCAGGGAAAGGGGGGAGAACAAGAGAAGGGAAAGAGAGAACGTGAGAGACAGAGGGAGAGAGAGATCAAGGAGTGTGAATCAAGCCTAGAGAGGAGAGTATGGGGGAACTGATGTGCAGCTACTGTATAAACAGTAGAGGGAGGGAGAACGGTGAGAGCCTCAGTTGGCCAGGAGAGGAGAGGCTGACAACTCCAGGCCAGGAGACGTTGGTTGTTGGCTGCACCACAGTGACCCTGATTCTGCAGTGCTGGCTGACAATGCAGCAACACACACAGTGACGCGTCAGTGATTACTGACGCTATCAACTGTCTCTGTCATCACAGACGAGGCTACGAATCCCACTGTTTGCGAAATGGTTTCATCGTTAGAGGAATACAGTACTTAAACAATTCATATTCTTTATTTACTTCACTCTTGAGAGTATTTTGATTTTACAATACAGCTTTTTATACAGCTTTCTCCACTTCCTGTCCTGCCCATACACTTTCAAATCATTATTAGTCACTCGCGCCGAATACAACGTGTATTTCACCTTACAGTGAAATGCTTACTTACGAGCACCTAACCAACAACAGTTTGTTTAAAAAATAAAAAATAAACACGGATAAGAATAAGAAATAAAAGTAACAAGTAATTACTCCAAGTGTTGACAGTTGCAGTACAGTTTGTCCACCTCTCTGCTCTCTATGCTTCTGCCCATAGACTATCTATCAGCCAGTCCACAGGTTTACAGTGCTGTACTAGTTAGTCATGCATCTCCAGATGGTTCCATTTAAACAGCTCTATCCATGACCAATGATCTTCCTCTTAACTCCTGCCTCCCACATTTACCCAGCTGTCCCGTACTGGACATGGTGTCACACACACTACCACCACTGCAAATTCATTTGATTTATTCTTCACCATTTAAAACGGATACGAGATAACTTCTCCCTCCTCTAAGTTCACCTTTCACATTGTTTGGTTCCTGGTTAGTGTTTTTTTTTACCATGACAACCACATTCATATAGGATACTGTTTTGTAGCCACATGCTAATTAAGTCATAAGAGTCTACATTTGGGAATTGAATTGCTAGTGTTCCCTCTTTTTAAAAATGTTTTAAATTCCCTTTCTGACATTGACTTGTGTATGTTCATATGAGGGAGAACGTATAGCACTGAGGCAGAACAAGCAAGGCACAGGTAATGAAATGAGCTTAATTAACAGAACTTTGTGTTTAGCACTATCTAGTAAACCATATCTCAATCAAATTGTCATTAAAGCTAGACTCAGCGACATGACGTAGGTGCAGTAGGTCGTGGGGTCAATTTCCACAACTAAGAGCGTTTAAAGCGTGAGGCTCAACTTCCCCGCTGTTTTTGTCCCGTACCTACCACGCTCTTAACAGCGTGAGGTGAACCCATGCACAGATACTGTGTGTGGCTGGTGGAGCGAAGTCTTTGCATATCTCGATATCTGCGGTGCTGCTCGTAGCCACGTCATTTCTCTTGAGTCTACCTAAGTTCAAAGGGTAACCCGACTTAGAATGTTCTACAGTCAAACTGGAAATGGGATGAAAAAACAAAACAATTATTGTGTGAATTTGTCATGGATCGTCAACAATCCTCACTTTACCTGAATGTTTGCACATGAGAGGTAGCTAACACCTTTCCTTGGTGACTGACACTGACCAGTGACCACCAATAAACATTCCTTGGTTGACCCCCAGTTGCTTTGTGAGGACATACATTCAAACACATCCTTGCTGATACTGAGCAGATGTGCAGAGGCCTGAAAGCTCACATTGCACCCCACTCTGTCACCAACGCGTCAGGACGCTAGAGAGTCCAGCTCTGCCACACAGATGGTCCAGTCTAGAGGTCTGTTACGGTGACCGTATTACTGGCAGTCATGAGTCACATGACCACAGTAAAATACCGTTGACCGTTGAGAATCACGGTAATCTCTTCTTATGCACTCTGGACATGCGTTGGTAGTGCCCAGGTCGCTAATGAACATCAGGTCCTAATGGCCTGGTACTCAGGGCTCTATTGTCCCTCCATCAGGTCCTAATGGCCTGGTACTCAGGGCTCTATTGTCCCTCCATCAGGTCCTAATGGCCTGGTACTCAGGGCTCTATTGTCCCTCCATCAGGTCCCATTGGCCTGGTACTCAGGGCTCTATTGTCCCTCCATCAGGTCCTAATGGCCTGGTACTCAGAGCTCTATTGTCCCTCCATCAGGTCCTAATGGCCTGGTACTCAGGGCTCTATTGTCCCTCCATCAGGTCCTAATGGCCTGGTACTCAGGGCTCTATTGTCCCTCCATCAGGTCCTAATGGCCTGGTACTCAGGGCTCTATTGTCCCTCCATCAGGTCCTAATGGCCTGGTACTCAGGGCTCTATTGTCCCTCCATCAGGTCCCATTGGCCTGGTACTCAGGGCTCTATTGTCCCTCCATCAGGTCCCATTGGCCTGGTACTCAGGGCTCTATTGTCCCCCCATCAGGTCCCATTGGCCTGGTACCTCAGGGCTCTATTGTCCCTCCATCAGGTCCTAATGGCCTGGTACTCAGGGCTCTATTGTCCCTCCATCAGGTCCTAATGGCCTGGTACTCAGGGCTCTATTGTCCCTCCATCAGGTCCTAATGGCCTGGTACTCAGGGCTCTATTGTCCCTCCATCAGGTCCCATTGGCCTGGTACTCAGGGCTCTATTGTCCCTCTATCAGGTCCCATTGGCCTGGTACTCAGGGCTCTATTGTCCCTCCATCAGGTCCCATTGGCCTGGTACTCAGGGCTCTATTGTCCCTCCATCAGGTCCTAATGGCCTGGTACTCAGGGCTCTATTGTCCCTCCATCAGGTCCCATTGGCCTGGTACTCAGGGCTCTATTGTCCCTCCATCAGGTCCCATTGGCCTGGTACTCAGAGCTCTATTGTCCCTCCATTAGGTCCCATTGGCCTGGTACTCAGGGCTCTATTGTCCCTCCATCAGGTCCTAATGGCCTGGTACTCAGGGCTCTATTGTCCCTCCATCAGGTCCTAATGGCCTGGTACTCAGGGCTCTATTGTCCCTCCATCAGGTCCTAATGGCCTGGTACTCAGGGCTCTATTGGTACTCAGGGCTCTATTGTCCCTCCATCAGGTCCTAATGTCCCTCCATCAGGTCCTATTGTCCCTCCATCAGTTCCTAATGGCCTGGTACTCAGGGCTCTATTGTCCCTCCATCAGGTCCTAATGGCCTGGTACTCAGGGCTCTATTGTCCCTCCATCAGGTCCCCTGTTCTCAGGGCTCTCTCAGGGCTTCAAATCAAACACAACGAAGTGGACATTGTTTTCTACGGTATTGATTATTTAAAAGCGTTGAATTTAGAACACCCATACGCATATCAGAGCTGCTGCATACGCCGATATACGAGTCCCGCCCCCTCCAACCGCATATTACGCACGGCAGATTTTTTAATAAAAGAATGTCTTTGGTCTAGTCTATCCTTAGAGTTTGGACTGTATTACTATGCTTACTAGATGGACTGGCTACCTTGTGCTGCGCTCCAAACGGTCTTTCCATGAGTCTGGGAGAGAATGTATCCTAGGTGATGCTGTTGGTTCTTTGATTGTGCCGGGCGACTTAGAGTTAGCCTACAATTATAGTGAATCTGTATTTGATTTTGAATAGCCTAGTAATAGAGTATTTAAAAAAAAATACTTTCGTAATTAATAGGCTGACACGTTACCTTTTTCCCTGTAGAATATCTGAGTTTCCATATCCTCATCCTTTCTCTTTAATTCCTTTCTCAAGCAAGTGCGCAGAGTTGTCAACACTTTTAATGAAATATGTTTTGTTGTGAAAACAATATTTCACTTGGTTTCCCAAATGAACCACTGGGTAGCTTTCAGGAACATGGTTGGAGAGCCCATGGCATACAGAGATTGGGCGGAATATCACCTGCTCCTCAAACAGTGGTTGATGCATGAGGTGACTGCGGGAAGACGGCCTCCATTCGCTATTTGAGTGCGTACATGACATGCATTTTCCCCGTTCTAAATTAGAACACATTTTACACGTTTAGTAAAGTCTGACGGGTGAAAATATGATCACATGATTAGAGAATGGGGTGTGCCGCCTGAGGTAAGAAACAGAGCTCTTTTGTGACTTTTTCCAAATCCTCAACAGCCTGTAGTCCCATCAAGCAGACCAAACTTCTAATGTTCTTTATCATTCGCAACTAAATTAGCCAAATATCTCTAAATCTAGCATATAGGACCTGTTTCAAGTGATCATTGATATGCTCAACATAGCTACTTCATATGCACACTCACTCCAGAATGGGGGAAAACATATCCATTTTAGTCATCTAAATTCATTTGTATTACTCTTATAAAAGAATTGTACAGGACTTGTGCATATCTTGTCAGCTACACTGAACTAAAATTTAAACGCAACAATTTCAAGGATTTTACTGAGTTCAAATAAGAAATCTGTCAATTTCAGTAAATTCATTAAACCCTAATCTATGGATTTCACATGACAAGGAATACAAATATGCATCTGTTGGTCACAAATACCTTTAAAAAAAAAAAGATGTGGATGAGAACCAGTCAGTATCTGGTGTGACCATCATTTGCCTCATGCAGCATGACACATCTCCTTCTCATAGAGTTGATCAGGCTGTTGATTTGTGGAATGTTGTCCCACTCCTCTTCAATGGCTGTGTGAAGTTGCTGGATATTGGTGGGAACTGGAACATGCTGTTGTACACGTTGATCCAGAGCATCCCAAACATGCTCCATGGGTGACATGTCTGAGTATGCAGGCCATGGAAGAACTGGGACATTTTCAGCTTCCGGGAATTGTGTACAGATCCTTCCTACATTGCTATCCATAAAATGCAATGGTGTTCGTTGTCCGTAGCTTATGCCTGCCCATACCATAACCCCACCACCACAATGGGGCACTCTGTTCACAACATTGACATCAGCAAACCGCTCGTCCAAACGATGCAATACACACTGTTTGCCATCTGCCCGGTACAGTTGAAACCGGAATTCATCCATGAAGAGCACACTTCTCAAGTGTGCCGGTGAGCATTTGCCCACTGAAGTCAGATCAAGACCCTGGTGAGGACAACGAACACGCAGATGAGCTTCTCTGAGACGGTTTCTGACAGTTTTTGCAGAAATCCTTTGGTTGTGCAAAACCAAGGTTTCATCAGCTGTCCAGGTTGGCTGGTCTCAGACGATTCCACAAGTGAAGAAACTGGATGTGGAGGTCCTGGGCTGTGGATGTGAGGCCGGTTGGACAGTCTGCCAAATTCTCACAAACAACGTTGGAGACTGTTTATGGTAGAGAAATGAACATTCAATTCTCTGGCAACAGCTCTGGTGGACATACTTGCAGTCAGCATGCTAATTGCACACTCTCTCAACTTGAGATATCAGTGGCATTGTGTTGTGTGACAAAGCTGCACATTTTAGTGGTCCTTTATTTTCCCCAGCACAAGGTGCACCTGTGTATTGATCATGCTGTTTAATCAGCTTCTTGATATTCCACACCTGGATTATCTTGGCAAAGGAGAAATGCTTACTAACAGGGATGGAAACAGATTTGTGTCAAACATTTTGAGAGAAATAAGCTTTTTGCGCGTATGGAACATTTCTAGGAACTTTTATTTCAGCTTATGAAACACGGGACCAACACTTTACATGTTGCGTTTTAGATTTTTTTTTTGTTCAGCATAAATGAACTGGCCTACAGCCTATGGCATGGTGCATAGCCAGATAACATAGTGTAGGCTGACTCCGATTCTGTTCTTCTGAAATAGATTTTCTTCATATCATAATGTTTTTTGTTGTTGTTGACCTAACTAAAATAATGTATTTATTACCATGATTTATATTAAATGGACTTATTTTTTAAATCTATGAGCGTCTGCTAAATGACTTAAATGTAAATGTATATATAGATGCTCTGAAGGCGTCAGAGAATTGTATGTTTGGAGGCCTGGAGATGCTGAAAGTGTTTGTTGGTCAATAGCCGTGAGACCGGCAGTCGTTTTGCATGATAATAACCGGCTGACAAAATGCAACGACTGCCAAAGCCCTAGTCGAGTCTCTCTATAATTGGTCATACACAGGTTACTAACCCTTCACTGAGGCTTCACGAAGACTCTATGTTCATTCAGTGTTCTAGTTATCCTTTTCGCTAACCTTCCGGCTTCCAGCGTGCTAAAATGAAGAGCGTGAAGCATTTTTGTTTCTGACCGTAGACCTCAGTTTAGAGGTTTAGACTTCAATAAATACTCTCGTCAAGCTAACGGTGAAGGAAATGCTTCATTTTAAAGTGCTTTTGTTTTATTGTCACCCGGGAATTACAGTAATTAACAATAATGGCTGTTCAATTCTGATCGAGGATGTTGTTACTCTGGTGCTTGTTTGCAGACATGTGGTGCCTTCAAGCTGGGATTAAGAAAAGAGCTGTGTGTGTGTGTCCGTCCATCCAAGCATGTATGTGTGCTATCGATTTCTCATTGTGAGGTTTCATGTCTCGGTAGGCTCTGATTTACACCTTTTTTTTTTTCTTTTCATTCTCTCTCTCTCGCTCGCTGTTTCTCTCTCTCATTCCGCAGTGAGGAATGCACTGAATGTCCTTATCTCTGCCCATACAAACATTCTGTGAGCCAGTAGAGGTTGAATTCCTCTCAGATTCCAGGCAGACGACACACTGGCATTAGAGGAGAAGCAGCCTGAGTGTCCTCTGACCAGTACACGAGAACCCTTCAAGAACGCTTAAATAACATGAAAAAAGTCACGCTTATAGAATACTTTTATTTTTTTTTATCACCAAAGGATGCTTATTTGCAGTGCGGCTGGTGGCAACGTCATTTAGCTGAGTCAACCTTTAAGAACACTGAAAACAACATGAACAAAAACACTAAGTCCTCTGACGAGCTCTTCACTTCAACCATCATCATAGGGTTGTCAAGGCTTTCCCCCAAAAACATCCCAATTAAGGGGCTCCCGAGTGGTGCAGCGGTCTAAGGCTCTGCATCTCAGTGCTGGAGGTGTCACTACAGACCACAACAGTCTCTAGTACTGTACAAAACCACCACAACAGCCTCTAGTACTGTACAAAACCACCACAACAGTCTCTAGTACTGTACAAAACCACCACAACAGTCTCTAGTACTGTACAAAACCACCACAACAGTCTCTAGTACTGTACAAAACCACCACAACAGTCTCTAGTACTGTACAAAACCACCACAACAGCCTCTAGTACTGTACAAAACCACCACAACAGTCTCTAGTACTGTACAAAACCACCACAACAGTCTCTAGTACTGTACAAAACCACCACAACAGCCTCTAGTACTGTACAAAACCACCACAACAGTCTCTAGTACTGTACAAAACCACCACAACAGTACAAAACCACCACAACAGCCTCTAGTACTGTACAAAACCACCACAAACCACAAAACCACCACAACAGTCTCTAGTACTGTACAAAACCACCACAACAGTCTCTAGTACTGTACAAAACCACCACAACAGTCTCTAGTACTGTACAAAACCACCACAACAGCCTCTAGTACTGTACAAAACCACCACAACTCTAGTACTGTACAAAACCACCACAACAGTCTCTAGTAGTACAAAACCACCACAACTCTAGTACTGTACAAAACCACCACAACAGTCTCTAGTACTGTACAAAACCACCACAACAGTCTCTAGTACTGTACAAAACCACCACAACAGCCTCTAGTACTGTACAAAACCACCACAACAGTCTCTAGTACTGTACAAAACCACCACAACAGTCTCAACAGTACTGTACAAAACCACCACAACAGCCTCTAGTACTGTACAAAACCACCACAACAGTCTCTAGTACTGTACAAAACCACCACAACAGTCTCTAGTACTGTACAAAACCACCACAACAGCCTCTAGTACTGTACAAAACCACCACAACAGTCTCTAGTACTGTACAAAACCACCACAACAGTCTCTAGTACTGTACAAAACCACCACAACAGTCTCTAGTACTGTACAAAACCACCACAACAGCCTCTAATACTGTACAAAACCACCACAACAGTCTCTAGTACTGTACAAAACCACCACAACAGTCTCTAGTACTGTACAAAACCACCACAACAGTCTCTAGTACTGTACAAAACCACCACAAGCCTCTAGTACTGTACAAAACCACCACAACAGTCTCTAGTACTGTACAAAACCACCACAACAGTCTCTAGTACTGTACAAAACCACCACAACAGTCTCTAGTACTGTACAAAACCACCACAACAGCCTCTAATACTGTACAAAACCACCACAACAGTCTCTAGTACTGTACAAAACCACCACAACAGTCTCTAGTACTGTACAAAACCACCACAACAGTCTCTAGTACTGTACAAAACCACCACAAGCCTCTAGTACTGTACAAAACCACCACAACAGCCTCTAGTACTGTACAAAACCACCACAACAACCTCTAGTACTGTACAAAACCACCACAACAACCTCTAGTACTGTACAAAACCACCACAAGCCTCTAGTACTGTACAAAACCACCACAGCAGCCTCTAGTACTGTACAAAACCACCACAACAGTCTCTAGTACTGTACAAAACCACAAGTCTCTAGTACTTTACAAAACCACAAGTCTCTTGCAGTTGAATCAAAGGGCAACTACACCCTCCATTTTTTTTGTAGAGGTGGGATTGTTTCCAGACATCCTGATATGCTTTAAACATTGTTTTAGTTTTTCTATAAAAAAGTGAGTGAAATCTGAAAATGAACAGGAAAACTCGGAAACCTGGGAAAAATTTAACCGGGAAAAACGCAAACTGATTTTATAGGGTTGTTCTCTGACAATTAACACCCCCTTTTGAGATTGTGCAAAGGCTTAAATCTGTTCCCTCTAAACAGTCAATGTAAATAAGATATTGTAACGTTAAAGTGTAATTATTTGTGAGGGTATGTTATTGTAGGCTACTTGCTAAGCCTGCAAATGTAAAGATAACATTTAAATGTTACGCAACACCCACTTTCCCGGGACAATATTATTTTAATTCGGTTAGGTCTCGGTTGGTAATGGCCAGATGTGCCGCTGGTAAATTGACCTGAATGTCAAGCTCTGCAAGGGCATGCTAATTTTAAAATACGGCTAGTCGTTATTAGCCTGGTTCTGGATGCCCCCCCTCTCTCCCGTGTCACTTTATACAAAGAAGATCTCTGTTAAACATAATCACATGGTTTTCATCTCTCTGTGACCTCCGATAACTTTATTATTTTTATTGTCATTTTATTTAACCTTTTTATTTAACTAGGCAAGTCAGTTAAGAACAATTTCTTATTTACAATGAAGGTCGAACCCGGACAACGCTGGGCCAATTGTGCCCCCCCGCCTATGTCTTTGCAATTGATACAGGTCATGTATAAAATGCTTCTAATCAAAACTGAGATGACTGAATTAAAATATAAACAGTAGGCAAAAGGCAGTGTGCAATCAATTGTTCCATTTAGCTTCTTGTAGGATACTGTCTGTACTTTGTCTCAATATATTTCATGATCTGTATAACGTCTGCAATGATATACCGAATCTGGGATTTAGTGCATTTTTATAGGAAACGCATTAGAATAAGCCACCTCAAAATGTGCAGGCGTAGCTGCTTTAATCTCACTAGGTGCTGATCCGTCATCAGTATTGTGAAATAATTCTTATGTCAAGGTAAGATTTGAATGGAGAAAGCTGACCTGGGAACAGCGCTCCCTTTGTTTTGATACTATCAGTATCGACAAATTCTTCTTACGACGCACTTTCCAGCGCGATTGGAAAACCGAGCTCAGGTCATTCTCGCCGTGCAGCTGAAACCAAATCACGTGCTTGTGCCGCCAACTGAAAAAGTTGGTAGCACCAGTGGGAAAAGTTAGTCTAGAACTCTTGCCTCATTGGGTTGGATTTGTCTCCTCTGTTCCAGTTTGTAAGCGTTTTATGCAGTGGGAATGAAGGGGGTGGGTTGAGACAACATCAGGGCTGTTAGACTTACCAAGAATGATCTGCTGGCTCTCTCTGTCTCTCTTCAAAGGCAGCCTCCTTAAGGAGACACACACACACACACAGACACACACACACACACACACACACACACACACACACACACACACACACACACACACACACACACACACACACACACACACACACACACACACACACAGACACAGACACAGACACAGACACAGACACAGACACAGACACAGACACACACACACGCGTACACACACACACGCGTACACACGTTCACACACAAATACACCCACACGAATCAGAGCGCAGAAAATGACCGTGACTAACAAAAGGCTGCGCTAATGTCTGCTAGCATCTTGATTCTGTCAAACAACTTTTCGCTCATCCGCTTTGTCTGAATGAACAGTTACATTTTGTTATCTTAGCATAGCAACATAAAATGATACCAGACTATTATATTGGGTACAATGTGGGGAGTGAAAGCCTAGAATAACCTTTAGGCTCAGTGCTTAAACAAGCTATCGCTAGGCTACTTTGGTACATTCAGTGGATGGGAGGGGGGTGGGGTGGGGGGGGCAACACAACACAGCATCTCTGAAAGCCACTGAGAGGGCCACACATCCATTATTTATCTCAACAGATGAGGTTCGCTGCTCCGGCTATCAGGGCTCACAGCGAGTTCTGTGTGACTGAGAGAACCTGATTTCTCAGCTCTCTTCATGGTTTATTTTGTTACAGTATTTCCCTGTGCCTCACTTTCACTTGCAATTTACACCAAGGATAACACATCTTTACCCCAAATCATTTATGAGGGGATTTCGTAGAAGGATTTTATTTCTTTTTATGTTTTGTTTTTGTAAGTGAAGATGGATTAGGAATCTACAGTGATTCAAGCGTCTAATATGACTTTTTTTCCGTTTTGCAATTGTAGCATCCTTACACACTTCACTTACACACTACACTTACATCCTTTCACTTACACACTACACTTACACACTTCACATACACACTACACTTACACACTACACTTACACACTACACTTATATCCTTTCACACACTTCACTTACATCCTTTCACTTACACACCACACTTACACACTACACTTACACACTTCACTTACACACTACACTTACACACTACACTTACATCCTTTCACTTACACACTACACTTACACACTACACTTACATCCTTTCACTTACACACTACACTTACACACTTCACATACACACTACACTTACACACTTCACATACACACTACACTTACACACTACACTTACACACT
>NC_060174.1:9312716-9375073 GCF_021184085.1 Oncorhynchus gorbuscha | reverse complement strand
TCCTCCCTAATTAAGGTGTCACCAACCTCATACTCATGATATGTATGGTTAGGGATAGTGATAGGGTCCCTTCAATACCTGTGCTCCTTTTGTAGGTCCAGCAGAACCAACCAAGCAGTCCGATTAACAGAGCTATGATTGTCACCCCCAAAACAGCAAAGATGATCAGGACATAGACATGGTTGGCGTTTCCACGGTCGCTGAAACCATCACCTGCGGCGTTAGAGGTGACTGATGGGGATTCTGGAATAGAAATGGCTCCTTAGGTGAAACTAGATGAGACAGTAAATTAAGGTAAAGCAGAGTAGGGTCATGCTGTCTAGAACATCAATCTTCAAGGAACACAATCTTGACCAAAGGCTTTAAAAGGTCCATAGTTAGCTCCTTTAAAATGGTTGCTTAGGTTGGTTTTGAATTTTTACAGATAGTACTTATAAAAAGGTTGTACATTTAGCTGGGTTCAATACAGGCTGGACGGACACTGCTTTAATAATAAAAATTAAAAACATCATGTGACATATCATGAAACCCCTTGTGCTTGACATTGACTGAGTTATAGACATTATACTGTGAAGAGAGCGATCTTATAGCCTACCTGCGGTGTTACCATTCGATTGAAGGATAAGCGACACCTCATTGCTTTTTAGCATGGGAGGATCTCTATTGATTTGGAACAACATGATCCAATACGTTCCGTTGTCAACTGATGTCAGATTTTGGATGAAGAAAGAGGCCTCTTTATTCTTAGAGAAGCAGAGGTGGCTTTGTAAGCAACAGCTGTGCACATCATGAATACATTCAGCAATCTTTTTATTATTTTTGTAAAGACCAATTGACCGATTACTAGATGCTGTGGACATGTTCTGAAGTGAGAAACGGATGGTGACCCCATGACCTATGATTCCCACCATTTTCTCTGCCCAGTTATGTCCTGAAAAAGAGAGAGGAAGTTGTCAACAAGTTAGGACATGACCTGATGATTTAGGTACACAAGATGTTTATTTTCTTCTTTTTTCTATAACTTCTATCTCCACCTGATTGCATAACACTAACTGTAAGTTGCTCTGGATAAGAGTGTCTGCTAAATGACTAAAATATTAATCATATTAATAATATTAAATATACATGTAAAATTATATTGTAAATTAATATTCTAATGGACCTTTAACATCTTTTACTTAAAAAAATTTTTTAAACCGATGTTCCATATGACTAATTTTACATTTATATTTAATATTATGAATATAATTTATATTTTAGTCATTTAGCAGACACTTTTATCCAGAGCAACTTAGTTAGTGCATTCGTCTTAAGATAGCTAGTTGAGACAACCACATATCACAGTCATAGTAAGTACATTTCTCCTTTAATTAAGACGTTATCAGCAAAGTCAGTGCTAGTAGGAAAAGAGAAGTGCAATATATTTCATCAAATATACACAGTGTTGTGTATATTTTCATCACTGTGCATACAGTATTTTTTTACATTTCCTGCATATTTATCTTATCCCAGGAACCCAGTTACCAGTTTTCATTGACTAGAGATATGATCCACAAATATTCCTTGGACAAAAATGTCTTCATTGGGATATAGAAAAAATAAACCAAGCAATATAAAAAAAAACATTTTATGATCAAAGTGGAATAAAAATATTACAAAAAATAGAATGCCTTTTAGAAGGTATGCGAGTGCCTTCAGAACATTTTAGAAGGTATGAGAGTGCCTTCAGAACCTTTTAGAAGGTATGAGAGTGCCTTCAGAACCTTTTAGAAGGCATGAGAGTGCCTTCAGAACCTTTTAGAAGGTATGAGAGGTAGAACCTTTTAGAAGGTAGTGCCAGAACCTTTTAGAAGGTATGCAGAAACCTTTTAGAAGGTATGAGAGTGCCTTCAGAACCTTTTAGAAGGTATGCGAGTGCCTTTAGAACCTTTTAGAAGGTATGAGAGTGCCTTCAGAACCTTTTAGAAGGTATGAGAGTGCCTTCAGAACCTTTTAGAAGGTATGAGAATGCCTTCAGAACCTTTTAGAAGGTATGAGAGTGCCTTCAGAAAGTATTCATACCCCTTGACTTATTCCACATTCTGTTGTGTTACAGCCTGAATTCAAAATTGATTGAATTTATTTATTTTCTCTCTCAACCATACCCTGAAATGACAAAGTAAAAACATGCTTTTAGAAATGTTGGCAAATGTATTTAAAATGAAATACAGAAATATCTACTTTACGTAAGTATTGACACCCTTGAGTCAATCCATGTTAAAATCCCATTTGGCAGCGATTACAGCTGTGGTCTGTCTGGGTAAGTCTCTAAAAGCTTTGCACAACTGGATTGTACAATATTTGCACATTGTTATTTTTTTTTTTAATTCTTCAAGCTCTGTCGAGTTGGTTGTTGATCATTGCTAGACAGCCATTTCCGAGTATTGCAATAGATTTTTCAAGACGATTTAAGTCAAAACTGTAATTAGGCCACTCAGGAACATTCAATGTCATCTTGGTAAGCAACTCCAGTGTACATTTGGCTTTGTGTTGTAGCTTATTGTCCTGCTGAAAGGTGAATTTGTCTCCCAGTGCAAACCAGATGCATGTTTTAGAATATTTGTGTTCTGTAAAAGCTTCCTTTTTACTCTGTCATTTAGGTTCGTATTGTGGAGTAACTACAATGTTGTTGATCCATCCTCAGTTTTCTCCTTTCACAACCATTAAAAACTCTGTAACTGTCACCATTGACCTCGTGGTGAAATCCCTGAGCAGTTTCCATCCTCTCTGGCAACTGAGTTAGAAAGGATGCCTGTATCTTTATAGTGACTGGGTGTATTGATACACCATCCAAAGTGTCATTCATAATGTCATCATGCTCAAAGGAATATTTGCAACAAGGCACTTTAGTAATACTGCAAAACATGTGGCAAAGCAATTCATTTTTTTTGTCCTGAATACCACACATTACTGATTCACTCGACCTATTTTCAAGATGTATAGAGGTGGCTGCCTCATGTTATGTGTATGGGGAATTTTTCAGGATAAATAGGGAAACAGAGTGGAGTTAAGCACAGGCAAAACCATAGAGGAAAACCTGGTTCAGTCTGCGTTTCACCAGACACTGGGAGATGAATTCACCTTTCAGCAAGACAATAACCTTAAACACAAGGCCAAATCTACACTGGAGTTGCTTACCAAGAAGACAGTGAATGTTCCTGAGTGGCCTAGTTTCAGTTTTGAAAGAAATCTGCTTAAAAATCTATGGCAAGACCTTAAAATGGTTGTCTAGCAATGATCAACAACCAATTTGACAGAGCTTGAAGAATCTTGATAATAATAATGGGAAATGTTGCAGAATCCAGGTGTGTAAAGCTCTTAGAGACTTGCCCAGAAAGACTCACAGCTGTAATCGATGCCAAATGTGCTTCAACAAAGTAGTGACTCTAACATTTATTAACCCAGGGGGTTGAATACTTGCATTACAGAGTATTTTGTGTAGATCTTTGACAACAAAAAGACAATTAAATACATTTTATCCCACTTTGTAACACAACAAAATGTGGAAACAGTCAAGGTGTGAATACTTTGGAAGGCACTGTAATAGTATGTGTGGGCTACAGAGATGAGGTAGTCATTTGAAAGTCATGTTAAACACTGTAATTGCACACAGAGTCCAAACAACTTGTTAGGCACATTTTTATTCCTGAACTTATTTAGGCTTGCCATAACAAAAGGGGTTGAATACTTATTGATTAAAGACATTTCAGCTTTTCATTTTTTATTAATTTGTAAAAATTTCTAAAAATATAGATCCACAGGTATTGTGTGTAGGCCAGTCACACAAATCTCAATTTAATCCAATTTTAAATTCAGGCTGTAACACAACAAAATGTGGAAAAAGTCCAGGGGTCTGAATACTTTCTGAAGGCCTACTGTACCCCAATTTTTTTGTAACCTTTATTTAACCAGGCAAGTCAGTTAAGAACATATTCTATATTCTTATTTTCAATGACGGCCTGGGAACAGTGGGTTAACTGCCTGTTCAGGGGCAGAACGACAGATTTGTACCTTGTCAGCTCGGGGGTTTGAACTCGCAACCTTACAGTTACTAGTCCAACGCTCTAACCACTAGGCTACGCTGCTAAATGCTATGGAAAACATGTCACTTTGTCAAATCATCCACAAGCAAAAAGTCACAAACACATTGGGATGAATTATACAGCCCATTTCGCCACTATGGCCTATTTATTGCCTCAATTCCCTTATCCTACCTCATTTGCACACACTGCATATAGACTTTTTTTTCTATTGTATTATTGACTGTATGTTTTGTTTATTTATTCCATGTGTAACTCTGTGTTGTTGTATGTGTCGAACTGCTTTGCTTTATCTTGGCCAGGTCGCAGTTGTAAATGAGAACTTGTTCTCAACTAGCCTACCTGGTTAAATAAAGGTGTTCTCAACTAGCCTACCTGGTTAAATAAAGGTGTTCTCAACTAGCCTACCTGGTTAAATAAAGGTGTTCTCAACTAGCCTACCTGGTTAAATAAAGGTGTTCTCAACTAGCCTACCTGGTTAAATAAAGGTGAAATTTTAAAAAATGAAATAAAAGTACAATCTTGGTTGTTCAGAGACATACCATACATACTCTGTGCTACTGAGTATCACCACCTCTGACCTGTGAGTTCGATGATAAAGAGTTGGGTTACTAAAGATCCTTTTCCTATAGTTTAAGTCATAACTTTTACAGATCAGGTATGTTTTATAAATAATAACCCTTCAACATTTGATCCGAACATACACAGTCACTGCCATTCTAGTAGGCTACATCGACAGTACATAGACGGAGGAAGATGGCCTACCGTTGAACAGCACGATGAGGACAACCAGTAAGAGAGGCTTTGGGCTAGAGTAGTAGAACATGATACACGACGACCGGATCAGAAGAATGGAGATTCTATATCCTTGGCCTAAATGATGTGTCTTCCCCGTCTGCCTCCACTCGTCTAACTCCTGATCTGTTTCTTCCTACCCTCACACTTGAGATCATAGTAAAGAGAGAAATGCTGACAGGAACTAGCCTCAACCCATATGTATGTGCAACTACAAGCACCTCCTGTGAACAAAGGCTTCAAAGGTTGTTCTGGGACTTGTGGTGCAGACTTCTGAGTGTCTCAAGTGTGCCAATAAAAGTCAGAATAATGTGTCAGTTAAAGAGATAGTTCACCTTAAAAGAAAAGTAGCCTATGTCAGACATTGTCATATCTCACAACTGTTTTGGAACCAAAGCCAAGCTGGGTCCATGCCCACAGCACCTGTGAGCCACTCAAATTGTAAGAAATAAAAGATTGAAATTATTCCAAGACACTTCCGATGTATAAAAATGTATGGCAAGATAATTTTAAAAATTGGGGTGAGAAGTATATATGGTTCACCAGCAACAAATGATGAGAGCTTAACAATCGTAAAATCATTCCTCTGATCATGAAATCAAGAATCAAAACATATATTTTCACGAGTACCACTTGCATAAACAGTAAGCATGACATTAGATGAGGTAAACAAATGACAAAACAGCAGTTTGAAGCTTACTGGAGGATGTAATGGGGTTCTGTGAGGACGTGTCAAAGAGAGAGTTGCCGGTGGTCTACAGTAGCGGAGGAATCAAAACAAAGGGTTTTGTTGTGGTGTCTGTGGTCGTAGGGAGGGCGTCCTCTTCAGCTGTTTTTTTGTGGTCCTGCTGACATCCTTCTGCTGTGTAAATCCTACCATCTTTTTTGTCACTTTAAACTGAGACCACAATTGTTAACTGACTGACTTATCAGCAGTCTCTTTATCATGTTGTACTGTAACAAATGCACTCTCTGGAAACATACCAACTTTGAAGGTTTATTTTTCACACTCCGGCTTGAAGTTCCCCCTCAGTGCAAATGGGATTTAGTCTGACTACCCATCCAAAACACCACTCCCACTATTGTTTCTTCTTCACAATGAATGTATTTAGCAAGCAGCAGAATTAAATTCTGACCCAAGTCACATCTAGGGGCAACTTCAGCCAGCCTTCACATGAGGGAACAGGCAAGCTTATCTGGAGCGGGACATATGTTTTGGGGGGAAATCTGTACCACCCTATAGTATACCCGGTCTAAGGCGTATGGTCTTGTCTCAATAGAAATGCTGCAAGTCAAGTCCCGTTGTAGCATACATCTTTGCTCAAATTCAAGAAAAAAAACAGGATTCTAAAGCCTCGCGCTGTGAAATCAACCTGGCACGGCCTGGCTGGCCATTGGTCGATTTTTGTGTGTTTCCACTGCCTCCAGAATATGCAAATGTTATGTTGTTAGCTAGCCATTGTGACTGTGCGGGTATCTTGGTTAATGTTGCAGGCTAGTTAGTAATTGTAGAAAGTCCTTTGGCTACAACTTAGTGTTGTAGCCAAAGATGCGGAAGAAATTGTATTCAACCTCACCACGCTGTAACTAACATTACCCCATACTCCCGATGCCAGCTAGTCAAATGTTTAACTTGTTAACTAGCTAAACGGTTAACGTCTTCGATAGCAAAACAGAAAAACAAGCTCGCTAACTAGTTTAATTCCTAACCTTGCTTGCCATGGCAGCTAGCTAAATGTTTAGCTTGATAGCTACCTAAATGGTTAGCGTTGTTGATAGCATGACAACCTAGCTAGTTATCTTAATTCCTAACCTGCTTTTCACTAACTAGCGGGTTAACCAAACACACCAGATGACAGGTTTGATAGGATGTAGCAAGCTATCTTTCAATACAAGAACATTCCTGTGTCCAGTTTTCTGAAGGTTAGGTTATAAAATCTGTCGGCTGAATATCAACTGCCTAAAAATATTTGGTATGCTGTGCTCTTCTCTTATACCAACACAGGCCTAAACACCAACACATTTGATTTATTGATTTATTTCACCTTTATTTAAACAGGTAGGCAAGTTGAGAACAAGTTCTCATTTACAATTGCGACCTGGCCAAGATAAAGCAAAGCAGTTCGACAGATACAACGACACAGAGTTACACATGGAGTAAAACAAACATACAGTCAATAATACAGTATAAACAAGTCTATATACAATGTGAGCAAATTAGGTGAGAAGGGAGGTAAAGGCAAGAAAGGCCATGGTGGCAAAATACATACAATATAGCAAGTAAAACACTGGAATGGTAGTTTTGCAATGGAAGAATGTGCAAAGTAGAAATAAAAAAACATAGGCCTAAATACCTCTGCCATTGGGTTGAGTAGGCCATATTTCACACTCATCAATGTTTTTAATAATACACTACACGGAATCATCTAGAATGTCATTTTATGCTGTAGTGTTAAGATTTGGACTGGGCAAGGCAGGACTGGTTCTAAACCAGGCAGTCAGGCTGTACCAGGCAGCTGGTTGGTGTTGGCAGCAGGGAATAACAAATAAAACGTGTACATAAATCCAATGTAGTGTATAGTGCAGTGGCCCAATCTTGGCAACAACATTTTCCCACGGTAGACATCATCTGCTCATAGCCATATCTAATTCATTAGCTAACCTGCTCATTGTTCATACAGCATGATATCTATAGCTCGATATCTGTCAGTCAATCACAGCTGGCTGATTTTGTTTTTATACTTCTGCTACGTCGACAGTACCTAGCTAGCTAGCTAACTACTTTGCCACTTTGGACAGCTTATCCTTGGACACCGCGATGGAAGCGTTGCTTAGAGCCCATTTGCTGTTCTTATTTGAGCAACGACGACCTTTGGGACTGGTAGTGACATCTCAGGGCTTCATGCCCTCTTCTATTTCGATTCAATTTAAGGGATTTTTTTTTTGGCATGGGAAACACATGTTAACATTGCCAAAGCAAGTGAACTCGATAATAAACACTTAGTGAAATAAACAATACAAATGTTACAGTAAACATTAAACTTACAAAAGATCCAAAAGAATAAAGACATTTCAAATGTCATATTATAATATATAATAATAATATATGCCATTTAGCAGACGCTTTTATCCAAAGCGACTTACAGTCATGTGTGCATACATTCTACGTATGGGTGGTCCCGGGGATCGAACCCACTACCCTGGCGTTACAAGCGCCATGCTCTACCAACTGAGCTACAGAAGGACCACAGTGTTGTACTGATGTGTAAATAGTACCAAAGGGAAAATAAATAAACACAAATATAGGTTGTATTTACAATGGTGATGGTTCTTCATTGGTTGACTTTTTCTTGTGGCAACAGGTCACAAATTCTGCTGCTGTGATGGCACACTGTGGTATTTCACCCAATAGATATGGGAATTTATCCAAATTGGTTTTGTTTTCGAATTCTTTGTGGTTCTGTGTGTAACCAATGTGAAATGGCTAGCTAGTTAGCGGTGGTGCGCGCTAATTTGATCATGTATATGTTTTTGATGTTTGTTCTTTGTTATAGAGTCAAAAATATTGGAGAAGTGGTTTATCCATATGGCTTCTGTTTTGGATAGATAACTCTTCGTGTTGTTGTTTGTTTAGAGTTTTCCAATCTCTTCTCAATGTATCGGTCTGGTGAAGGTCAGGTTCGACAAGGTACAAGTGGGTCAGGGTGGTGGAGTTCTCCTTTTTTTCTTTTCTTCCTATGCTTGATTTGATTAAAACAAACTTTTATGGATTTAAAATGTAAAGAATTAAAGTAAACATAAATAAATAAATAAGTGGAGGAGGGGTTGGGTAGAGGATACGAACCTGGTTTAGGGGAAGGGTTTACATTTAAAGGGAAGGGCTGTGAATAGGATACAAACCTGGTTTAAGGTAAGGGTTTACATTTAAAGGGAAGGGCTGTGAATAGGATACAAACCTGGTTTAAGGTAAGGGTTTACATTTAAAGGGAAGGGCTGTGAATAGGATACAAACCTGGTTTAAGGTTACATTTACATTTTACATTTAAGTCATTTAGCAGACGCTCTTATCCAGAGCGACTTACAAATTGGTGCATTCACCTTATGACATCCAGTGGAACAGCCACTTTACAATAGTGCATCTAAATATTTTAAGGGGGGTGAGAAGGATTACTTTATCCTATCCTAGGTATTCCTTAAAGAGGTGGGGTTTCAGGTGTCTCCGGAAAGTGGTGATTGACTCCGCTGTCCTGGCGTCGTGAGGGAGTTTGTTCCACCATTGGGGAGCCAGAGCAGCGAACAGTTTTGACTGGGCTGAGCGGGAACTGTACTTCCTCAGTGGTAGGGAGGCGAGCAGGCCAGAGGTGGATGAACGCAGTGCCCTTATTTGGGTGTAGGGCCTGATCAGAGCCTGGAGGTACTGAGGTGCCGTTCCCCTCACAGCTCCGTAGGCAAGCACCATGGTCTTGTAGCGGATGCGAGCTTCAACTGGAAGCCAGTGGAGAGAGCGGAGGAGCGGGGTGACGTGAGAGAACTTGGGAAGGTTGAACACTAGACGGGCTGCGGCGTTCTGGATGAGTTGTAGGGGTTTAATGGCACAGGCAGGGAGCCCAGCCAACAGCGAGTTGCAGTAATCCAGACGGGAGATGACAAGTGCCTGGATTAGGACCTGCGCCGCTTCCTGTGTGAGGCAGGGTCGTACTCTGCGGATGTTGTAGAGCATGAACCTACAGGAACGGGCCACCGCCTTGATGTTAGTTGAGAACGACAGGGTGTTGTCCAGGATCACGCCAAGGTTCTTAGCGCTCTGGGAGGAGGACACAATGGAGTTGTCAACCGTGATGGCGAGATCATGGAACGGGCAGTCCTTCCCCGGGAGGAAGAGCAGCTCCGTCTTGCCGAAGTTCAGCTTGAGGTGGTGATCCGTCATCCACACTGATATGTCTGCCAGACATGCAGAGATGCGATTCGCCACCTGGTCATCAGAAGGGGAAAGGAGAAGATTAATTGTGTGTCGTCTGCATAGCAATGATAGGAGAGACCATGTGAGGTTATGACAGAGCCAAGTGACTTGGTGTATAGCGAGAATAGGAGAAGGCCTAGAACAGAGCCCTGGGGGACACCAGTGGTGAGAGCGCATGGTGAGGAGACAGATTCTCGCCACGCCACCTGGTAGGAGCGACCTGTCAGGTAGGACGCAATCCAAGCGTGGGCCGCGCCGGAGATGCCCAACTCGGAGAGGGTGGAGAGGAGGATCTGATGGTTCACAGTATCGAAGGCAGCCGATAGGTCTAGAAGGATGAGAGCAGAGGAGAGAGAGTTAGCTTTAGCGGTGCGGAGCGCCTCCGTGATACAGAGAAGAGCAGTCTCAGTTGAATGACTAGTCTTGAAACCTGACTGATTTGGATCAAGAAGGTCATTCTGAGAGAGATAGCGGGAGAGCTGACCAAGGACGGCACGTTCAAGAGTTTTGGAGAGAAAAGAAAGAAGGGATACTGGTCTGTAGTTGTTGACATCGGAGGGATCGAGTGTAGGTTTTTTCAGAAGGGGTGCAACTCTCGGTCTCTTGAAGATGGAAGGGACGTAGCCAGCGGTCAGGGATAAGTTGATGAGCGAGGTGAGGTAAGGGAGAAGGTCTCCAGGAAATGGTCTGGAGAAGAGAGGAGGGGATAGGGTCGAGCGGGCAGGTTGTTGGGCGGCCGGCCGTCACAAGACGCGAGATTTCATCTGGAGAGAGAGGGGAGAAAGAGGTCAGAGCACAGGGTAGGGCAGTGTGAGCAGAACCAGCGGTGTCGTTTGACTTAGCAAACGAGGATCGGATGTCGTCGACCTTCTTTTCAAAATGGTTGACGAAGTCATCTGCAGAGAGGGAGGAGGGGGGAGGGGGAGGAGGATTCAGGAGGGAGGAGAAGGTGGCAAAGAGCTTCCTAGGGTTAGAGGCAGATGCTTGGAATTTAGAGTGGTAGAAAGTGGCTTTAGCAGAAGAGACAGAGGAGGAAAATGTAGAGAGGAGGGAGTGAAAGGATGCCAGGTCCGCAGGGAGGCGAGTTTTCCTCCATTTCCGCTCGGCTGCCCGGAGCCCTGTTCTGTGAGCTCGCAATGAGTCGTCAAGCCACGGAGCGGGAGGGGAGGACCGAGCCGGCCTGGAAGATAGGGGACATAGAGAGTCAAAGGATGCAGAAAGGGAGGAGAGGAGGGTTGAGGAGGCAGAATCAGGAGATAGGTTGGAGAAGGTTTGAGCAGAGGGAAGAGATGATAGGATGGAAGAGGAGAGAGTAGCGGGGAGAGAGAGCGAAGGTTGGGACGGCACGATACCATCCGAGTAGGGGCAGTGTGGGAAGTGTTGGATGAGAGCGAGAGGGAAAAGGATACAAGGTAGTGGTCGGAGACTTGGAGGGGAGTTGCAATGAGGTTAGTGGAAAAACAGCATCTAGTAAAGATGAGGTCGAGCGTATTGCCTGCCTTGTGAGTAGGGGGAAGGTGAGAGGGTGAGGTCAAAAGAGGAGAGGAGTGGAAAGAAGGAGGCAGAGAGGAATGAGTCAAAGGTAGACGTGGGGAGGTTAAAGTCGCCCAGAACTGTGAGAGGTGAGCCGTCCTCAGGAAAGGAGCTTATCAAGGCATCAAGCTCATTGATGAACTCTCCGAGGGGACCTGGAGGGCGATAAATGATAAGGATGTTAAGCTTGAAAGGGCTGGTAACTGTGACAGCATGAAATTCAAAGGAGGCGATAGACAGATGGGTAAGGGGAGAAAGAGAGAATGACCACTTGGGAGAGATAAGGATCCCGATGCCACCACCCCGCTGACCAGAAGCTCTCGGGGTGTGCGAGAACACGTGGGCGGACGGAAGGTAAGGGTTTACATTTAAATGGAAGGGCTGTGAATAGGATACAAACCTGGTTTAAGGGAAGGGGACTTGGGTTGTGGGGAGGGGTAAATAACTGTATTAAAAATAGAAAGAAGAGGATGGAAACTTGTTGTTTAGGATACTAAAGAACAAGTTATTTCAGTATCCTAATTACCTTTATTACCCATCCCCCCTAACCTCTCCTCCAAGTCTAGACTACCAATCCTAAATTGAGAGAAAAGATGACTTGAAGGAAGGTGAAAAAAAGAACAAGAACCTTGAGTGAAAATATGTTGTTTGACCAAAGAAAGATTGGATGCAAATATCAATTGAATTCTTTCTACATGTTTCATACAATTGAAATAAAATCTCCCAATGTGCATTACTTCACTGTCGCTTACAATATAAATACTATTATTTACGTAATTCAATTATTTTCATTTTTGGCTAATTATTTTGAACTCAAATTGGCTCTTGGAAGATGTTTTCGTAACACCGTTCAACATTTGAAGTCTTGAACGAGACCTTGTGGTTCCAACAACTGTTGAGAAGTTTACGCTTGGTTCGTTACACTTCCGGAAGCGGAAATGTTGTTATGGTAACACAAGCAAACGTTTATTCAAGCCTCTTGAGGCTTTCGCTCAATCTCCATTGCCATGTTTTTATGTATTATTTGCTAAATAAGCTTTCTTTACCATCCAACGCACTATAATACATACGCAGTTAAAATGGAGGGAACCGATACCGGAGGAAATACTTACCTCATTAGACCGAATTATCATCACAAGTAAGTTGCCATACTCAATGCTAACGGTAAAGTTAGCTACCTAACGTTAGCTATGGTAGAGAGGAAGAGGCGAAGTGAGAGGTTTTACTGCGCCCAAGAAAATCATTTGGGTGGTCGTTGGAGGTTCACAGGAGTTAAGGTAGTAGTGGTTGGGAGGAAATGGCGACGGATTGAATCTGAAAGTGTCCAAAAGTGAAGTGTGTGACAATGAATGTAAAATAGTGAAATCAAAGAATGGAACAAAACGAGCAAAAGTTGTGGTAGAAGACAAGGATCGGTCCAATAATGCACCGCGTTAAGATATTCATTTTGGGAACTCCCATTTGCAATATAACGTTATAGGACTGAAGAAATGTGGATTCAATCAAGGTGACTAGAAGTTGCCGAGTTTACTGGTCAATTGTGTTGATGAAGAACAGAAGAAGCGTGCGCTGGATCTGGCTAAGTTGTTCACGTCAGAAACAACATGTATTGATCTTCGGAGTAGGGCGCCTGCCAAAGAGGAGTTATAGCTGGAGTCTCGTTGGATATAGATGACGAGTACATTAGTCAGAAAATCCCAGGAGTGATCAGTGTACGTCACCTGACCCGTATGGTAAATGGAGGGAAGGAGAAAAGCCTATCGATGTTATTGTTGTTTGATGAGGGTGGATATAATTTGTGGAACGTTCCAAAAGGAACCTGTTCCAAAAACTTCGTAAATGACAAGGTTGTATAGCGGCAGAATAAGATACCAGGTAGGGAGTCGACTTTTTAATTACGGTTTTCACTCACCACGTTTATTCTGAAATGTCTGCCCTCACCCTGGTAGCCTATGGACAAACATTAAGAATAAGCTACGTGGTTAAGTTGATGCCTATTCGTCAGCTAGTTGAATTGATCATGCTACTTTGTATGCGTTGTTTGTTTGCATACTTGTAATCTACGAAGTTTTGGGAACAGATTCCTGTTGGAACGTTCCACAAAGGATACCCACCTGTTTGAGGAGACCTACCTAATGTGAGGTGTGCAGTGAGAGCATTCGTGTCCAAACATTACAATGTGGGAATTGTGAAGGAAATGGTCACGTGTCCAATGTTTGCAGATGGGAGAAGTATAGTATTGAAGAATCTATCAATTGGAAAACATTGCAACTGTGGTGGGGATCATACTCTGGACTTCCTCTTAGTATCATGTTAGGGTGAAGGAGGTTGAGGTGTCAAAGATCAGGGCTATTACAGCAGATCTCTTATGTGGAGGCGGTGAAGAGACTCGAAAGGAGCAAGAGGCAATAGTGTTGAAGTTATGATGGTGGATGCATTGCAACCAGCTGTTTTAAGTCAATCGGGTGATCTGGATTCACTCATTGTGAAGAGTGTATCCACAGTGATTAATTGTACAGCACAATTGTCAAAGAAGTCCAAGAAGCTGGTCATGATTATATCTGCAGCCGAGAAGACTAAACGGCACAAGCACTGCAAGGATTATTGTTGCTAGGAAATGTCCTGACCTCACAGGGGTCCATTGAGCCTTTGTAGGGACCTGATTATATTTGTATCAAAACTTATTTTTTTTTAAATGTTTATTTATTTTTTGATAGTTTGTATGATATTATATTTTATTTTTATTTTACTTACATAAATTCATTTTTTGGGATCCTTATTATTCACCCGCACAGTAGGTCGCGGAATGCACATCAAATTGTTGAAAACGCAATTATACCATAGAAGAAGAATTTGTCCTTGGGGAAATGTGTACATTGTACAGCACCCCTGGAGCAATGTGGGTTAGCTACGTGCACAGCGACAGATTCTCCCCCCACACTTTGTCAGCTCCAGTATTGGAACCAGCGACCGTTCGGCTCTAACCTAGGCTACCTGCTACTCTAAAATAATTTGATTAAGTGACACCTTTTTCTATGGAGGTCAATGAGAGTGTGTCAAAATAGGTCACCAAAAACACAATTTCTAATTCAGTACATGAGGCTTATTTTATCAAATAGAAGTTTGGTAATGGGTAGGTTGTTACTGATATACGTGGATGCACGTGGCATTTCGGCAACTTACCCCAAAAACAACTTTGTATCGGAGTTGTGCCTGTTGTCATAGAGATCTGATAGACGACTCATCATGGATATAACCCGTTTTAGCGTCGCCATTGAGGGCTTCCACCATTTTAAAGTAGTCGACTGTGTGGGGATTCATGAGTTGGGAGCAATCAGCCAATGAATAAGAATAAAATTGACTACTTTAAAATGGCGATAGCCTCAGCTACACAGATGATTCCTCTAGCTATGTCTATGGCATGTAGTTTACATGCATATCTGCCGTCTCATTGGCTAGATTTGTCCTACCTGATCTCACCTCCCACCTGCCTTCCATACTTGAGGACATATTTCACATTGTTAGAGTGGTCACTCAAATATCTTTCCAAGATAATATACAGTCTTTAGCTATGCTGCTGCAGCAGTCAACGTTCAAGACATTTTGTTGCACAATTTACTGTTATGTAGACTAGATTAATAGCTAGCTATGAAACAAAATTAGTTGGCTATCTAATATCTAGCTAGCTAACATTAGTTAGCAGGGCAGCCTGGTGTGTCTCTCTGTCTTTCCCTCTCTTTATCATTTTGTTTTTATTTCAGGTTCAAAGCAGCTGTTGTGAAGGAATGCATTCATGATGTCCTGAGAGAACAACTGTCTGGGGTGCAGTATGATCCGGATGAGGTCGGCGTTCTGTCCCGTTCATTAGCAGATTGCATAAAGGACAAACTGAAGGGTGAGAAACTACGCAGCCGTTACAAAGCCTCTAACTGCGGGTGACGTTGTGAAACTCTTATCATAATAAGATTAGTAAATGTATGGTCATGGGTGTCTTTTACCTTTATTTAACTAGGCAAGTCAGTTAAAGAACAAATTCTTATTTTCAATGACGGCCTAGGAACAGTGGGTTTAACGGCCTTGTTCTTGATTTCCTGCGGTGGACAACTTGTTACAGCTGTTAAGTCATTGATAATAATCTGCCGCGTTTCTTTTTTATGGCATTACTTTAAGACATAAGGGGAAAACATGGCTACATTTTAATACAATTCACGAGTTGATTTAGAAACACTTTCTCATGGTTGGTGTCTTGACAGATTTGTCCAAAATCATTTGACATAAAAGACAACCTTTCTTACCTTGCATTAATAGCAGTGCTGTTTGGTCTTAAATCATATATTAATTAAGCATGCATCAGTTTAAAATAAGTCCTGAATGCTTCGCTACCAGTAGACAACAAAACCATCCATAGGGGCCGACCAATTGGATCCTGGTCTGCTTAAATGTGCAGCGCCCATTGTTGGCTCAATAACGCACATTTTAGTTTGACCATTGTTATCAGGAAATATGCCAAAAGTATGGAAATCAGCTCTTGTTTTGCCACTCCATAAAGATGGGGAAAAGTAGTGATCTCAATAAATATCACCCCATTCCAAGGCTTCCTTGTCTATGATTCTAGAATTCTTGGTAAATGTACAACTTTGCAATTTTTTAAATATAAATCAATCAGGGTTCAGTCCTGGACAACAACCACTACAGTCAGGGTTTAGTCCTGGACAACAACCACTACAGTCAGGGTTTAGTCATGAACAACAACCACTACAGTCAGGGTTTAGTCATGAACAACAACCACTACAGTCAGGGTTTAGTCATGAACAACAACCACTACAGTCAGGGTTTAGTCCTGAACATAGTACTATTACAGCAACCACCACAGTTGTTAATGAACTTGTCAATGTTTTAGACAGTAAAATGAAATATCCTGCTTTGTTTGTGGACCTGTCAAAAGCTTTTGATACTGTTTATCAGGCTATTTTATTGAATAAGTTGTCCTCGATAGGCCTGAGCTCTGACGCCTGTTGATGGTTTCATGATTATCTTAGTGACAGAACTCAGACCATTGTGATTGATGGGGTTAAGTCTAGAAGTACATAAAGGTGTACCTCGGGGGTCGATTTTGGAACCTATTCACTATTTATATAAACACATATAAAAAAAACATCTCGATGAGCTGGTTGAGAAGCTAAGATTAAAAGTTGTCTTTTTCTACAGAAACAGATGGTGTCTTTCTCTAAGCAGTAGGAAGCAGATTATTCAGTCAACCTTTTTATCTGTTCTTGATTATTGTGATATTATTTATCGAAGTGCAGCTGCTACTACTCTTAAACCTCCGTATGCCATCTATCATAGTGCCTGTCGTTTTGTTAGAGGTGACAGTTTTGATACTCATCCTGTATCGTAAGGTTGGCTGGACTTCACTAAAAACCCATAGATCTCTACATTAATCCCTTTTTTGTTTACAAGGCCCCTTTTCATAAACTTCCGTCTTATATAACTTTGTTGTTGAAGTATAGACACCCGAGTTGCCTAACCTGTTCACAGGATTGGTTAACTATTGAGGTTCCTAGGGTCTCCACAGAGCTAGGTAAATCTGCTGACAGGATTGGTTAACTATTGAGCTTCCTAGGGTCTCCACAGAGCCAGGTAAATCTGTTCACAGGATTGGTTAACTATTGAGGTTCCTAGGGTCTCCACAGAGCTAGGTAAACCTGCTGACAGGATTGGTTAACTATTGAGCTTCCTAGGGTCTCCACAGAGCCAGGTAAATCTGTTCACAGGATTGGTTAACTATTGAGCTTCCTAGGGTCTCCACAGAGCTAGGTAAATCTGCTTTTAGTTTTAATGCACACTATTGCTGGAACAAATTTCAAAATACATTTAATAATGTTGATGTTCTGGTGCCTTTCCACATTTGGAAAAGAGATATTGAGACCTAGATGTCTTCCCTGTCAAAATAAAGGTGAATTAAAAACACAAAATATTGAGACATTGAACTTGGACCCGGTAAGAATCCCGGATCTTGCTGTCAGACAGTTATTTATTTTTTATTTTTTTTCTCAATTTACCTTGTAACAAATACGGTTAATGATAATGGTCTCTCTCTCTCCAATAACAGATGTGGGCTTTGACCGATACAAGCTGGTGGTACAAGTGGTAATTGGAGAGCAGCGAGGAGAAGGTGTCAAGTGAGTGATGTGCCATTGGCTCCAATACCGTTTAGATAATATGTACGGAGGATGTGTCATTGGCTCCTATACCATTTAGATAATATGCATGGAGGATGTGTCATTGGCTCCTATACCGTTTAGATAATATGCAAGGAGGATGTGTCATTGGCTCCTATACCATTTAGATAATATGCATGGAGGATGTGTCATTGGCTCCTATACCGTTTAGATAATATGCATGGAGGATGTGTCATTGGCTCCTATACAGTTTAGATAATATGCATGGAGGATGTGTCATTGGCTCCTATACCGTTTAGATAATATGCATGGAGGATGTGTCATTGGCTCCTATACCGTTTAGATAATATGCATGGAGGATGTGTCATTGGCTCCTATACCGTTTAGATAATATGCATGGAGGATGTGTCATTGGCTCCTATACCATTTAGATAATATGTACGGAGGATGTGTCATTGGCTCCTATACCATTTAGATAATATGTACAGAGGATGTGTCATTGGCTCCAATACCGTTTAGATAATATGCATGGAGGATGTGTCATTGGCTCCTATACCATTTAGATAATATGTACGGAGGATGTGTCATTGGCTCCTATACCATTTAGATAATATGTACAGAGGATGTGTCATTGGCTCCTATACCGTTTAGATAATATGTACAGAGGATGTGTCATTGGCTCCTATACAGTTTAGATAATATGCATGGAGGATGTGTCATTGGCTCCTATACCGTTTAGATAATATGCATGGAGGATGTGTCATTGGCTCCTATACCGTTTAGATAATATGCATGGAGGATGTGTCATTGGCTCCTATACCGTTTAGATAATATGCATGGAGGATGTGTCATTGGCTCCTATACCATTTAGATAATATGTACGGAGGATGTGTCATTGGCTCCTATACCATTTAGATAATATGTACAGAGGATGTGTCATTGGCTCCTATACCATTTAGATAATATGTACGGAGGATGTGTCATTGGCTCCTATACCATTTAGATAATATGTACAGAGGATGTGTCATTGGCTCCTATACCATTTAGATAATATGTACGGAGGATGTGTCATTGGCTCCTATACCATTTAGATAATATGTACAGAGGATGTGTCATTGGCTCCTATACCATTTAGATAATATGCATGGAGGATGTGTCATTGGCTCCTATACCATTTAGATAATATGTACAGAGGATGTGTCATTGGCTCCTATACCATTTAGATAATATGTACGGAGGATGTGTCATTGGCTCTAATACCGTTTAGATAATATGCACGGATGATGTTTGTTTTCCTTTCTCCCAAGCTACTATTTGTGTGCCCAATTTCAAGACCATCTCTGACCATCTTTTTAGTTCACAAGTCTTATGGACCCCACTTATCCTCATAGAAACATTGTTGAAAACTAGAGTGAACAAAGGTACCCTAAAGCTTTTAGTAGTAGTTGTATGTGGTGTACCCTTTAGGGCTAAAAACATAACCAGACTGTAAGGAACTATGAACTCTGTGTCCTGTACCTTTTTTATCAGGGAGCGTGCCTGACACCCAGTGGTGGCTTTAATGTCAAAATGCATTCTGTTGGTCCCTGTGGTTGTTGTATTGTGATATATATAATATATAATAATATATGCCATTTAGCAGACGCTTTTATCCAAAGCGACTTACAGTCATGTGTGCATACATTCTACGTATGGGTGGTCCCGGGGATCGAACCCACTATCCTGGCGTTACAAGCGCCATGCTCTACCAACTGAGCTACAGAAGGACCACACGTATTGTGATTTCCAAAGCTTCTTTCTTTGTATTGAAGTTAATTAAAAGGATCTGATGACTTCTTCCTGTCTCACCAGGATGGCTGCCAGGTGTTTCTGGGATGCTGACACAGACAGCTACGCTCAGGACATTTTCATGAATGTAAGTGTTTTATCTTCCAGTCTGGTATGAGGAATTGTCGTTTTTTTTTTCTTTTTTGATTGTCTGTGATAATGACTATTTTCCCTCCTCTAGGACAGTTTGTTCTGTGTGGCGACTGCTTTCGGCAGTTATTTCTACTGAGGACAAAAGAAGATGGGAAGATTTTGCAATAGCTTTGCTATTTTAAAAGCACTCATGACTTCAGTAATTGCATAATTACTTTGACACAAGAACTTTTAAAATGAGAGTGCTCCACATTAGACATCCACAAAAACAGAAAAAGATCCTCAAAGCATCTCCGAGTAGAAGTGATGATCCAGGATCAGTTGAACCTTTTTTTTTTTTTTAGATCATAGTGAATAGGATTACAGGGACAGATCCTAGATCAGAACTTCTACACTGAGATGCTTTGTGGATTCGAGCCAGAGAATTTGCCCTTTCCCCGGGGGAAGATGCACTGTGCAATCTCTGTTGTGTTTTTTCTTGTTGTAAATAGCAGCAAATTACAGTTAAATACTCTGACAGAAAGAGGACTGTTGCCTTGCTTAATAACTACAGAGGACAACAAGACAGGCACTGTTTTATTCATACTAATGTCAGGTCAACCTGAGAATAAAACATGCATAACCTACACGCAGACTGTAGCTGTAACGTGGTGTTAAATGGTGTCTACCAATGTTTTCTTTCTAATGTATGTCACTTTACATCACCCTTATTTGCTATTTGTATACATTATTAGTTTATTAAATTTAGTTAATTTCAAATATATTGGCTATTTGACTTGTACTGCAATTGACTCTCCAATTTAATACAGACATCCTTGCTAATGAGGAAGGCACAAACAAATGAGCAATTGTTAACTTCCTATCTTGTAGCATTTACATTACATTTACATTTAAGTCATTTAGCAGACGCTCTTATCCAGAGCGACTTACAAATTGGTGCATTCACCTTATGACATCCAGTGGGACAGTCACTTAACAATAGTGCATCTAAAACTTAAGGGGGGTGAGAGGGATTACTTATCCTATCCTAGGTATTCCTTAAAGAGGTGGGGTTTCAGGTGTCTCCGGAAGGTGGTGATTGACTCCGCTGTCCTGGCGTCGTGAGGGAGTTTGTTCCACCATTGGGGGGCCAGAGCAGCGAACAGTTTTGACTGGGCTGAGCGGGAGCTGTACTTCCTCAGTGGTAGGGAGGCGAGCAGGCTAGAGGTGGATGAACGCAGTGCCCTTGTTTGGGTGTAGGGCCTGATCAGAGCCTGGAGGTACTGAGGTGCCGTTCCCCTCACAGCTCCGTAGGCAAGCACCATGGTCTTGTAGCGGATGACCATGAGTAGTAGTCCTACTGACTATATATTACACTGAGTAGTAGTCCTACTGACTCTATATTACACTGAGTAGTAGTCCTACTGACTCTATATTACACTGAGTAGTAGTCCTACTGACTCTATATTACACTGAGTAGTAGTCCTACTGACTATATTACACTGAGTAGTAGTCCTACTGACTCTATATTACACTGAGTAGTAGTCCTACTGACTCTATATTACACTGATTAGTAGTCCTACTGACTATATTACACTGAGTAGTAGTCCTACTGACTACATTACACTGAGTAGTAGTCCTACTGACTACATTACACTGAGTAGTAGTCCTACTGACTCTATATTACACTGAGTAGTAGTCCTACTGACTATATTACACTGAGTAGTAGTCCTACTGACTCTATATTACACTGATTAGTAGTCCTACTGACTCTATATTACACTGAGTAGTAGTCCTACTGACTCTATATTACACTGAGTAGTAGGCCTACCCACTCTATATTACACTGAGTAGTAGGCCTACTGAGTAAATTACACTGAGTAGTAGTCCTACTGACTCTATATTACATTTACATTTAAGTCATTTAGCAGACGCTCTTATCCAGAGCGACTTACAAATTGGTGCATTCACCTTATGACATCCAGTGGAACAGCCACTTTACAATAGTGCATCTAAATATTTTAAGGGGGGGGGGGTGAGAAGGATTACTTTATCCTATCCTAAGTATTCCTTAAAGAGGTGGGGTTTCAGGTGTCTCCGGAAGGTGGTGATTGACTCCGCTGTCCTGGCGTCGTGAGGGAGTTTGTTCCACCATTGGGGAGCCAGAGCAGCGAACAGTTTTGACTGGGCTGAGCGGGAACTGTACTTCCTCAGTGGTAGGGAGACGAGCAGGCCAGAGGTGGATGAACGCAGTGCCCTTATTTGGGTGTAGGGCCTGATCAGAGCCTGGAGGTACTGAGGTGCCGTTCCCCTCACAGCTCCGTAGGCAAGCACCATGGTCTTGTAGCGGATGCGAGCTTCAACTGGAAGCCAGTGGAGAGAGCGGAGGAGCGGGGTGACGTGAGAGAACTTGGGAAGGTTGAACACTAGACGGGCTGCGGCGTTCTGGATGAGTTGTAGGGGTTTAATGGCACAGGCAGGGAGCCCAGCCAACAGCGAGTTGCAGTAATCCAGACGGGAGATGACAAGTGCCTGGATTAGGACCTGCCCCGCTTCCTGTGTGAGGCAAGGTCGTACTCTGCGGATGTTGTAGAGCATGAACCTACAGGAACGGGCCACCGCCTTGATGTTAGTTGAGAACGACAGGGTGTTGTCCAGGATCACGCCAAGGTTCTTAGCGCTCTGGGAGGAGGACACAATGGAGTTGTCAACCGTGATGGCGAGATCATGGAACGGGCAGTCCTTCCCCGGGAGGAAGAGCAGCTCCGTCTTGCCGAAGTTCAGCTTGAGATGGTGATCCGTCATCCACACTGATATGTCTGCTAGACATGCAGAGATGCGATTCGCCACCTGGTCATCAGAAGGGGGAAAGGAGAAGATTAATTGTGTGTCGTCTGCATAGCAATGATAGGAGAGACCATGTGAGGTTATGACAGAGCCAAGTGACTTGGTGTATAGCGAGAATAGGAGAGGGCCTAGAACAGAGCCCTGGGGGACACCAGTGGTGAGAGCGCGTGGTGAGGAGACAGATTCACGCCACGCCACCTGGTAGGAGCGACCTGTCAGGTAGGACGCAATCCAAGCGTGGGCCACGCCAGAGATGCCCAACTCGGAGAGGGTGGAGAGGAGGATCTGATGGTTCACAGTATCGAAGGCAGCCGATAGGTCTAGAAGGATGAGAGCAGAGGAGAGAGAGTTAGCTTTAGCGGTGCGGAGCGCCTCCGTGATACAGAGAAGAGCAGTCTCAGTTGAATGACTAGTCTTGAAACCTGACTGATTTGGATCAAGAAGGTCATTCTGAGAGAGATAGCCATAGATGCATGCACTTTATGTAGCTAGGTTATCCAGCTAGTTCCCCAGTGACTATGTTCTGTGGTAATTACCTGGAAGCATTTAGCGTACTTTGCAGCTGGGTCCTCAGTACACTTTCGACTTTGAATTATTGTGTATCTCACCACTCAAATGTGGCTCAGTTGGTAGAGCGTAGTGCTTGCAAGACCATGATTGTGTGTTGAATTCCCACGGGGGACTAGTATAGGGGAAAAAACTGTCTGTAGGAGCGAACCATTTTCGTGGTGGTGTACCTAATAAACTTGAAACTATTAGGTTACGTGTTTGGGCTCTTTTTAACCCATCCTAAATATGGTTGTTTTCGCCCGTTCTTTACAAGACTAACTATTTGTGTTGGTCGTGAATGAGGTGTTGGAGTGATGCATTGGAACACCTGACGTGCACCAATGGAAACGTATAAACACAAAGTGTCACATACGCGGACGGGTTGGTTGTTTAGCAACACAACCTTTGCGTGCGCAACTATGGGGCAAAACAGAAGGGGTCGGCTTAGATTGTTGACAACATATTAACTATAGTTTGTCTCCAATTCTTATTGAAAACAAGTACATTTGTACAATGAGCACTTGTCTCTCAAATACATGGAATTTTAGCCATATTAGTATAAACGTGACATCAGTCAAAACATGCTATCAAGAACAAGATGTAACTAGCTGAATCCCCATAGGGCAGTTTCTTGTCATTGTTGCTAGCTATCTGGCCATCCAGAATCAGGGCAGTTTCTTGTCATTGTTGCTAGCTATCTGGCCATCCAGAATCAGGGCAGTTTCTTGTCATTGTTGCTAGCTGTCTGGCCATCGAGAATCAGGGCAGTTTCTTGTCATTGTTGCTAGCTATCTGGCCATCCAGAATCTAGGCAGTTTCTTATCATTGTTGCTAGCTGTCTGGCCATCCAGAATCAGGGCAGTTTCTTGTCATTGTTGCTACCTATCTGGCCATCCAGAATCAGGGCAGTTTCTTGTCATTGTTGCTAGCTATCTGGGAAGTTTCTTGTCATTGTTGCTAGCTATCTGGGAAGTTTCTTGTCATTGTTGCTAGCTATCTGGGAAGTTTCTTGTCATTGTTGCTAGCTATCTGGGCAGTTTCTTGTCATTGTTGCTAGCTGTCATGGCCATCCAGAATCACAACACACATACGTCTGCCCCATTTAAGCTTCGGTATTGTTTTTATTGACGTTGTCAGCTAACCTGTCTATGCTGTGGGGAAAAAACTGGATAACTTTTGATGTATTTTTTTTTGGTTTAGTTTTGTTAAATGTATTTATATTATGACTTTACCTGTGTAAATGTGTGATATGCTATGCTTGTCTTTGAAGAGGGGACTTTTGTCTGACCTTTTTCTGTCAGTTCAACTGTGTGCAATCCCTTTGGTGCACTTGCGCTCGTCTAGACTAAATGAGCCCTAACGAGTTGCCATTAAAAAGGATGTTTTGTCAGTTCACTAGGGAGAATGACCGTGAAGACGAGGAGGATGTGGAACTGAAAATTATCTGGATGAGGATTGCAATATTGGTGAGTTGTTCTTGGACTTTGAAAACAATTTGACTGCACATAATGATGTTTAATACAAATGTATTCCCGTGGTCCTACCAAGTGACACAGTGATCTAAGGCACTGCATCGCAGTGCTAGCTGTGCCACTAGAGATCCTGGTTCGAGTCCAGGCTCTGTCGCAGCCGACCGGGAGACTTCACAATTTAGTCCAGGTTAGGGTAGGTTTTGGCCGGCAGGGATGTTCTTGTCCCATCACGCACTGGCGGGCTGGGTGCAATGCACGCTGACACGGTCGCCAGGTGTACGGTGTTTCCTCCCACACATTGGTGCGGCTGGCTTCTGGGTTAAGCGGGCGTTGTGTCAAGAAGCAGTGCGGCTTGGCTGGGTTGTGTTTCGGAGGACGCACGGCTCTCGACCTTCACCTCTCCCGAGTTCATGCGGGAGTTGCAGCATCAAGACAAGACAACTACCAATTGGAGAAAAAGGGTGAAAGGAAAAATACAAAAGGAATAAGTGAGGATTTCAGTGCAACTTGCTTTGCTGCAATACACTCAGTGAATTGTTGTTTTGCACAAAGACTTGACACATGGATTTGTACAGGACCATCTGTAGATTATATATTTAACTGGGCAAGTCAGTTATGAACAAACTCTCATTTTCAATGACGGCCTAGTGGGTTAACTGCCTTGTTCAGGGGCAGAACAACAGATTTGTACCTTGTCAGCTCAGGGATTCGAACTTGCAACCTTTCAGTTACTAGCCCAATTCTTTAACCACTAGGCTACATTGCCCCCCCACATGTCCATTGACAGAATCTGATCTGTGTTTGTCGCCAGTGGAATCCTGTTGAACTGTGTTGCTAAGAACTGTTTTGGAGACTTTATAGTGTGTGTATATATGTATGTGTGTGTATACATACATACAGTTGAAGTCGGAAGTAAACATACACCTTAGCCAAATACATTTAAACTCAGTTCTTCACAATTCCTGACATTTAATCCTAGTATAAATGCTGTCTTGGGTCAGTTAGGATCAGCAATTTATTTTAAGAATGTTGAAATTTCAAAAAATAGTAGAGAGTGATTTATTTAAGCTATTATTTCTTTCATCACATTCCCAGTGGGTCAGAAGTTTACATACACTCAGTTAGTATTTGGTAGAATTGCCTTTAAATTGTTTAACTTGGGTCAAACATTTCAGGTAGTCTTCCACAAGCTTCCCACAACAAGTTGGGTGAATTTTGGCCCATTCCTCCTGACAGAGCTGGTGTAACTGAGTCAGGTTTGTAGGCCTCCTTGCTCACACACGCTTTTTCAGTTCTGCCCACACATTTTCTACGTGATTGAGGTCAGGGCTTTGTGATGGCCACTCCCAATACCTTGACTTTGTTGTCCTTAATGCCACAACTTTGGAAGTATGCTTGGGGTCATTGTCCATTTGGAAGACCCATTTGCTACCAAGCTTTAACTTAACCTTGAAGCAACATCTCAAGACATCAGTTATGTCGATATAGTTTTACTCTGGATATAGATACTTTTGTACCTGTTTCCTCCAGCATCTTCACAAGGTCCTGTGGAGTGGTTGAAAAACTAGTTTTAATGACTCCAACCTAAGTGAATGTAAACTTCCGACTTCAACTGTATGAGTACCAGTCTAAAGTTTGGACACACCTACTCATTCAAGGGTTTTTCTTTCTTTCTTTCTTTACTTTTTTTTCCCAATATATGCAAAGAGTGTGCAAAGCTGTGGCTACTTTGAAGAGTATAAAATATATTTTGATTTGTTTAACACTATTTTTGGTTACTACATGATTCCATATGCGTTATTTCATAGTTCCGATGTCACTATTATTCTACAATGTAGAAAATAGTCAAAGTGAAGAAAAACCCTGGAATGAGTAGGTGTGTCAACTGTTGACTGGTACTGTGTATGTATGTATGTATGTGTGTGTGTGTGTGTGTGTGTGTGTGTGTGTGTGTGTGTGTGTGTGTGTGTGTGTGTGTGTGTGTGTGTGTGTGTGTGTGTGTGTGTGTGTGTGTGTGTGTGTATGTGTGTATGTATGTACAGTGCATTCGGAAAGTGTTCAGACCCATTGACCTTTTTCCACATTTTGTTACGTTATAGCCTTATTCTGAAATGGATTAAATCATTTGTTTCTCATCAATCTACACACAATACCCCATAATGAAAAAGTGAAAACAGGTTTTTAGAAACGTTTGCAAATGTATTAAAAACAGAAATGGCTTATTTACACATGTATTCAGCCCCTTCGCTTTGAGACTCGATATTGAGCTCAGGTGCATCCTGTTTCCATTGATCATCTTGGAGATGTTTCTGCAACTTTGATTGGAGTCCACCACTGGTAAATTCAATTGATTGGACATGATTTGGAAAGGCACACACCTGTCTATATAATGTCCCACAGTTGACCGGGCATGTCAGAGCAAAAACCAAGCCATGAGGTCGAAGGAATTGTCCGTAGAGCTCCGAGACAGGTTTGTGTCGAGGCACACATCTGGGGAAGGGTACCAGAAAATGTCTGTAGCATTGAAAGTCCCCAAGAACACGTGTGTGTGTGTGTGTGTGTGTGTGTGTGTGTGTGTGTGTGTGTGTGTGTGTGTGTGTGTGTGTGTGTGTGTGTGTGTGTGTGTGTGTGTGTGTGTGTGTGTGTGTGTGTGTGCGCGCGCGTGTGGAGCTACCACTCGTCTGGAGAGAACCAGCTGCATACTAATTAGAATGGAAGCGTAGGAAGCATCTGTATATGACAGACTAATGTATTGTGACCCTCTTTTGTTTCTAAGCGTATTACAGTTTCTAATGTAACGTAGCATCTTACATTCCAAACTTTTCATTGTGCATTTCTTTTCTTTGGAGACATCTTTCACCACACAACCATTTGATCAAAAATACAAGTTAACTGTGAAATATAATGAGAACATTTTGGTTTAATCAACAAAACACCATCCAATAGCAAAACAAATGCAAGATACATGTTTCAAAATGGCCCTTTTGAATGACTGAAAATGATATGCCAAAGTACTGTATATTATAGTACATGACATTGTTTTCAGATTAGGCTATACCCTTTGCACTACCCATCAAAATTGACTGAATCACATTTCCATCATTTCTATCCCAGGTGTGATCATTGAAGACGTCTTCCACAATCGTTGATGCAAAGAAAATAATATTTTTTTCCCAGATATAATTACAACAGAGGTGTGCTGTAATCAAATGAAATAGAACGTTTAGGAAGTTCTAGTTTGCATCAAGCCTGTTTAGCATTTGGCCAGAGGTTCTCATCCACATAGCAGTGAATGTTCATGCACCTGGGGATAAAATATTTTGGCATGGCCAATCCATTGTCAGGGTTGAATGCACTTTGGATACAAGTGTTTTTTTTTACGTAAATGAAATGTATTACAGTAATCTATTAAACAATGGAATATTAGCAAAGCAGAAGAGAACCCCCCCCCCATAGCAAAAATACCATGCAATTAATTTTTGCTTATGCATCTGTTTGTGTCAATATCAGATTAGAAGAAAAAAAAATCATAATTGCGCATTACAGTCAGCCTCTGTCATGCTATATATGTTTATACTTTACAAACATTTTTGTTCTGTTGTTCACAATCTCAATAAACACTGGTCCAGTTATTTATTTTTTTGTGGTCTTAGTCAAGTGAAAATGTGCTGAGGTTTTTGATACAGCTGCCTTTTTGACGATGTGGTTTTGAGGGTTGTAATTAAGAGTTGTGAAGATGTACCACATACTTGTGAAAATTGCACCAATGGTCTGCCTTGCGTCATGTGGTCTGCGTTGCGTCATGTGGTCTGCGTTGCGTCATGTGGTCTGCGTTGCGTCATGTGGTCTGCCTTGCGTCATGTGGTCTGCGTTGCGTCATGTGGTCTGCGTTGCGTCATGTGGTCTGCCTTGCGTCATGTGGTCTGCCTTGCGTCATGTGGTCTGCGTTGCGTCATGTGGTCTGCGTTGCGTCATGCGGTCTGCCTTGCGTCATGTGGTCTGCGTTGCGTCATGTGGTCTGCGTTGCGTCATGTGGTCTGCGTTGCGTCATGTGGTCTGCCTTGCGTCATGTGGTCTGCCTTGCGTCATGTGGTCTGCCTTGCGTCATGTGGTCTGCGTTGCGTCATGTGGTCTGCCTTGCGTCATGTGGTCTGCCTTGCGTCATGTGGTCTGCGTTGCGTCATGTGGTCTGCCTTGCGTCATGTGGTCTGTGGTCTGCGTTGCGTCATGTGGTCTGCCTTGCGTCATGTGGTCTGCCTTGCGTCATGTGGTCTGCGTTGCGTCATGTGGTCTGCCTTGCGTCATGTGGTCTGCCTTGCGTCATGTGGTCTGTGGTCTGCGTTGCGTCATGTGGTCTGCTTTGCGTCATGTGGTCTGCTTTGCGTCATGTGGTCTGCCTTGCGTCATGTGGTCTGCCTTGCGTCATGTGCCTTGCGTCATGTGCCTTGCGTCATGTGCCTTGCGTCATGTGCCTTGCGTCATGTGCCTTGCGTCATGTGCCTTGCGTCATGTGCCTTGCGTCATGTGCCTTGCGTCATGTGCCTTGCGTCATGTGCCTTGCGTCATGTGCCTTGCGTCATGTGCCTTGCGTCATGTGCCTTGCGTCATGTGCCTTGCGTCATGTGCCTTGCGTCATGTGCCTTGCGTCATGTGGTCTGCGTCGCGTCATGTGGTCTGCGTCGCGTCATGTGGTCTGCCTCGCGTCATGTGGTCTGCCTTGCGTCATGTGCCTTGCGTCATGTGGTCTGCCTTGCGTCATGTGCCTTGCGTCATGTGGTCTGCCTTGCGTCATGTGCCTTGCGTCATGTGGTCTGCCTTGCGTCATGTGCCTTGCGTCATGTGGTCTGCCTTGCGTCATGTGGTCTGCCTTGATTGGTCTGCGTTTCATGTGGTCTACTTGATGTGATCTGCCTTGCGTCATGTGGTCTGCCTTGCGTCATGTGGTCTGCGTTGCATCCTTTCAGTTTTTCTCAGCTAAAAACAAAAATCTTATGTCTAACTTAAATCTGAAAATATCTTTCTATATCCCTGTTGATTGATTTGTGTTGTCTCCATATGCCTCTGTCATGATTGGATTACTACTTGAATACTTGAGTTCTGATTTATTTTGTGTTGTCTCCATATGCCTCTGTCATGATTGGAACACTGCTTGGATTACTGTTCGAACACATGAGTTCTGCTTATCGTTGACTGTCTGATTTGATTGTTTCCTACACTCTATAGCTTTCGGCTGAATTTATTTTCAGTCTGCAGTGAACCTGCATCTAAAGGAGGACAATGTAAGAAACGCTCTTGCTCTGTTTAGATTATTTAATATTTTTCACTCTAATATGGTAACAATGTTCAATCCTATAGTTAAAATATTTGCACATGAGCAAACACCATTAGCACCTGTCTCTTTCTGATTACAAATAAAAATCCAATTTGTTCTCCGCAAATTGATTACGCATCCTTTCATCCATATCGTTTGTTTCTCAAATAGACAATGATTTCAGCGTTGTCTCAATCATGAGCGAGGTCATCCTCCAACTCGTTCTGTGCCTTTTTCATAATTGCTGACTTGACGACGTTTCACACTGCCGTTTATTTCCTGGTGTAAGTGGAAAGTCAGACGACTCGGATAGAGAAGGAGTAACGGTGAGCCGTAAGGAAGCTCCTTTTTAAAGAGCAGGACGTTTAAGACAATTAGACAAATTGCTGTTGGATGTACTGCAAATGCCAAGTAACTACTCAAAGCACTTTTTATTTTGGTTGACCATTTTGGCACACAACTCAAGCTAGTCATAAATAGCATTTCAGAAAACAGATCATGGTCTCACTGAATAGCAATTACCCTTAAGGGCAGATGGCAGCGGTTTTATTTTCAAATTCAAAAAATAGGAGCTAATCTCCCTTGGTGGAAAGAATGACATGTACTCAGTCTTAAATCAAAAGGCATAGCTCGCTCTCCTTGAGTTTCTCATTGGGAATTTACAATGCAGATGAGAAATACCATCACATAGCACTGTCAAACTGATTCTATGATGACTTTTTCCAACCCTCCAGTTTGGTCTCCATTTACCTCCCCCCATCTATCTCTCGCACTCATTCTGAGATTGATGCATGACAGAATCTCAATTCAAGCCCCGCCCACACCACTACAGAACCACAATTAGGTTGACTGTTTTATGATCCTTTAACAATCGCCTCACTTTCCCTTTTTACACAGAAAACAATGTAGCCTAATTATTTCGTTCTTTCAATTATTGTTTAAACAAAGGTTGTAATATCATAATAATGCATTATAATACAAATAAAATAGTATTATGTTCCATAGTAACATATGCCATGTAGCAGAAACTTTTATCTAATGCGATTTACAGTCGTGTGCATACATTTTATTATCGTTATGATGGGCTTCTGTAGCTTATTTTCTGGGGAACTATTATCCTTTTAGAAACATTTGATTGACATTTGTCACGTAATGGAGCCATTTTGATGTTGATGCATGTGATAGTCCTAATTTGGAATGGAACAATACTGCCTCTGTGCGGTTCTAGGCAATAGTTTGAATGAGTGTGAATGTGTTTAGCAGCTAAATGTCTCTCTTACATCACAGATTTTTTTTCTGATGATTACATTACCTTCAGATGTGATCAAATATATAGGCATCCTTGATGATTCACTATTTATTCTAAAATAAGTTGTAAACACCAAAAGTTTTTTTTTCAATTTCATGTGCACAAGGAATATAAAAAACATCTAAATGGCCTGGACTAATTATTTAAAATTCAAATTAATTTGTTTGGAGGCAATGATTCTCGTTTCCTGTGTAATTCATTTCACCTGCGCAAAGTTGCAGCAGGGTCTACAGGTTAAAAAAAACAATACATTCAAGTTTTAAATAGGAAAAACAGAGCATTCTGCTCCATTGCACAAGTGCATCAAAACATTAGATCTAATCTGTATCTGTAACACAGAACACTGGGTTCAGTGATCTCATTCCCCCGAGATTGAAGTGTGTTACCTGTTGTGTTGCCCTCGTATGGCCATATGGATTGTGAGTTCTACTATGTGACTCTAAATGCATTCTATCCTGTAAGGCCTCGCCTTCTGAGGCACCTTATGTGCTATAAGTGCTTTCTCCGTACCGCAGGGCCCTTGGAAAATTCTATGAAACTGTCTCCTCGGTTCAGGTCTGTGATGGTTCACTAGGCAGTACTGACTAGCCGATTTATGGAAGCTTCAGAGAACAGAGCGAGCTCAATCATAAGACTACTCATTTAATATGCACATTTCCGCACACCTTAACTTAACCAATAGCAACACTTTTGTGAGGTCTCCTGAGCAATGTAGTGTAAATACAATGTGACAGTATAGTTTTATTTCTGGCATAGGTAATTGGCAAGTATTAGCAGGATACCTGGCACAATGTGAGATTGAACACCTACAACCACTTTTTTTTTTTTATTAGGTAGCTGTCTCAAAATCTTCCCCTCTTAAATCTCTAATGTCCAAATGGTAAAAGTTCAACCGACATGTTCCCAGCAATAGACCAATGCCATTTCTTATTTTAAACCAACCATACTCCTGAAGAAACACTAGTACATAAACTGGCAATGTTATTTTGTCATCTGAGAATTCAAGTGCATTGAAAGTTGAAAATCACTCTCTGGCATAAATACACAACTTTGTTGAAAATCTAGATCAAATCGAATATTATTTGTCACATACACATATTTAGCAGATGTTGGTGTAGTAAAATGCTTGTGTTTCTAGCTCTAACAGTGCAATAATATCTAACAATTCACAATAATACACACAAATGTGGGCTGGGTGGTAGCCTAGCGGTTAAGAGGTTGGGCCAGTAACCAAAAGGTTGTTGTTTCAAATCCCTGAGCTGACTAGGTGAAATCTGTCAGTGCCCTTGAGCAAGGTACTTAACCCTAATTGCCCCTGTAAGTCATTCTGGATAAGAGATCGACTAAAATGTAAAAGAAATGTATAAATATTAGGATGAGCAATGTCGGAGTCTGGATTGTGTATGGGATAGTATGTGAATAGAATATTTAGTAGATCTATAGAATAGTATATGTGCAGCAATAATTGAATAGGATGGCATCTCTCTCTCTCTCTTTTTTTAGATCGTGTTCAAGCTCTGCTTTGTTCATCTTTCTCTTGATCTTGACTAGTCTCCCAGTCCCTGCCGCTGAAAAACATCCTCACAGCATGATTCTGCCACCACCATGCTTCACCGTAGGGATGGTGCCAAGTTTCCGACAGACGTGACGCTTGGCATTCATGCCAAAGAGTTCAATGTTGGTAACATCAGATCAGAGAATCATGTTTCTCATGGTCTGAGAGTCCTTTAGGTGCCTTTTGGCAAACTCTAAGTGGGCTGTCGTGCCTTTTACTGAGGAGTGGCTTCCATCTGGCCACTCTACCATAAAGGCCTGATTGGTGGAGTGCTGCAGAGATGGTTGTTCTTCTGGAATGTTCTCCCATCTCCACAGAGGAAATCTGGAGCTCTGTCAGAGTGACCATCGGGTCATCTCCCTGACCAAGACCCTTCTCCCCTGATTGCTCAGTTTGGCTGGGCGGCCATCTCTAAGAAGACTCTTGGTAGTTCCAAACTTCTTCCATTCATGAATCACTGGGTTCTTGGGGACCTTCAATGCTGCAGAAAATGTCAGCACCCTTCCCCAGATCTGTGCCTCGACACAATCCTATCTTGGAGCTCTACGGACAATTCCTTCAACCTCATGGCTTGGTTTTTGCTCTGACATGTACTGTCAACTGTGGGACCTTATATAGACAGGTGTGTGCCTTTCCAAATCATGTCCAATCCATTTAATTTACCACAGGTGGACTTTAATCAAGTTGTAGAAACATCTCTAAGATGATTAATGGAAACAAGATGCACCTGAGCTCAATTTCGAGTCTCAAAGCAAAGGGTCTGAATACTTATGTAAATAAGTTTTTTCTGTTATTTGTAATACATTTGCAAAATAAAATAAAAAAAACTGATTTCGCTGTCATTTGTGGGGTATTGTGTGTAGATTGAGGGGGGGGGGAAATCATTTAATCAATTTTAGAATAAGGCTGTTAACGCAACAAAACGTTGAAAAAGTCAAGGGGTCTGAATACTACTGTACTGAATGTACTGTAGATATGAAATAAGTAACGCAGTATGTAAACATTATTCATGTGGATTACTGACACTGGGTTGGATTTCTCTCATAATCCACACCTGTTGTTTCCAGGAGCATTAGAATGAATGTAAATAATATTTATATATAGATTTATTTATTTATTTTAGACAAGGGCATCGGTTTTTAGCTGAGATGGTCAATATAATTCCCCTTTCCTTCAGAAAATATCTTTACATAACTTCCATGTGAAATCAAATCCATTTTCAAAACTCACAAGGCCTTAAATCGAGCTGAATGAAAATCAGAGATCATTCAATATTCAAAAGTCTGGCCTTAATGCCCCTAGAGGGGAAAGTCATTGAATATCAAAATAGGAATCATGGCTTTTCCAATAAGACACAACTCTGCTTATTCAGTTCACATTGCACGTATTTTGACCAAGCTAATCATTCAAAGGCCACTCTTGCCAGGGAGGCAGTAAGGCAACTGGCAGTTTTCCATGACAACAAAAGCTCAGCTTTGAATATCCACACACCCACCCAGCAACTGAGGTTGTTTATCAGTCCCACTCCCACCCATCCTTTCCCTGAGTCTCTGTTAGACCCCCCCCCCCGATACTGCCCCTTCCAGGTGGAAGGGTCCCGACGAATTGGGGGTGCATCTCAACATTAGGAAGGTGTTCCAAATGTTTTGTCCACTCAGTGTGTATATACAGTACCAGTCAAAGGTTTGTACACACCTAGTCATTCAAAGTCATTTCTTTATTTTTTTAGTATTTTCTACATTGTAGAATAAAAGTGAAGACATCAAAACTATGAAATAAAACATTTGGAATCTAACTAAAAAGGGTTAAACAAATGGAGTGCAAATATAAAATATATTTGTTCAACACTTTTTTTGGTTACAACATTATTCCATATGTGTTATTTCATAGTTTTGAAGTCTTCACTATTATTCTAAAATGTAGAAAATAGTCAAAATAAAATAACTGGTACTGTGTGTGTGTGGGGGGGGGGTGCTTTAGCTGAGAATGTTCTTTACAGAGTCAAGTATATTTGTCCAGGCCTCAATTGTTCCTGGACTAGCACCATTCATTCTCACTGTCGATAGTTCTGATGTTCGAGCTTCTAACCGTAACTGTGTCCACTGGTTAAATGGGAGAGAGTGAGTCCCACCAAAACATTTGCAGTTCTAATTCTCAGAGTAAGAACTTGACGGACTCTTAAACCAGGTTTATTCTTCCCAGAGGATGAATACAGCTGCATTAGACAAAGACATTTGTTCACACAAGCACTGATACTTAACCCGTTCTCTTAGGCCGAGTCGCCTTCTACACATCTGTACAAGCACTGATACTTAACCCGTTCTCTTAGGCCGAGTCTCCTTCTACACATCTGTACAAGCACTGATACTTAACCCGTTCTTTTAGGCCGAGTCTCCTTCTACACATCTGTACAAGCACTGATACTTAACCCGTTCTCTTAGGCCGAGTCTCCTTCTACACATCTGTACAAGCACTGATACTTAACCCGTTCTCTTAGGCCGAGTCTCCTTCTACACATCTGTACAAGCACTGATACTTAACCCGTTCTCTTAGGCCGAGTCTCCTTCTACACATCTGAACAAACATTGTATCTTTACTGCTCGTCGGGAACTAAGTAATACGGTCATAAACTTTTTTCTTTCTCTCTTCGTCACTAATCCATGGCTCTCTCCCTTTATCACTGCCTGCTACGTGATCACTTTCCCTGCACTCAGTACATACCAAGCTTAGTTGCACCCACCATATACCTTCCTCCTACGGATAGCCATTCAATTCTGGTGCAGACCCTCCTAAACCTTAGCACTCAATATTTCAATAGGATACCTGATAATTAACCCTATCTCAAGTTGAGGAGTTAGTACCCAGAATCCATCAGTACGGATGGTCCTCCTTATGTCTTTCCCTGTTTAAAAATGTATACATTTTAGCTGGGATCTTTTACCTTGCGTATGGATTTTTTTCAAATGCACGTTTTAACCCAACAGCCTGAAGGGGGAGCCATGGGAAGCATTGAAATACTGAAATTCAGCCTTGGCAATATATTAATTTTGACAATAGATATTGTGCCAGGTTAAAGCAACTGGATATTATTCCATTTACTGAGGTTGGATTGAAATGATTTGAGAATTCTGTTTAAAGTTTCTTGCAAAAGATTTTATCTAAAGAAGGAGATAATCTACTCCCCAAATATTTAAAATGGGAAACAATTAGGATTGTATAAGTAGAGATGGACTCTTCCATCGGGTCTTTAGAGGTAGTAGACCTGATTTGGGTTGATTAATTTTATCATTTGAGATACAGCTGAATTTATCTATGATCTTCATTGCGTTTGGGAGCGATTGATACGTTGTCTAGATTCTCTGCTTCTAGTGATTCTGAACGGAGTTGTCTGTTATAATTTTGGCTGAGCGATTGGCATGTAGTATTTTAATCATATTATCTAAAATTGGAGACAATTCCCATATATTCTAAAACCGACCAGAGAGCTGAAAGTATTGGGACGGTGACACAATTTATTTTTGCTAACCTCCCCTGTTATTGTGATGGTGAGAGGTTAGCATGTCTTGGGTGTATGATATAAAATGCTAACCTCCCCTGTTATTGTAATGGTGAGAGGTTATCATGTCTTGGGGTTTAGCATGTCTTGGGGTTATGATATAAAATGCTAACCTCCCCTGTTATTGTGATGGTGAGAGGTTAGCATGTCTTGGTTGTATGATATAAAATGCTAACCTCCCCTGTTATTGTAATGGTGAGAGGTTAGCATGTCTTGGTTGTATGATATAAAATGCTAACCTCCCCTGTTATTGTAATGGTGAGAGGTTAGCATGTCTTGGTTGTATGATATAAAATGCTAACCTCCCCTGTTATTGTGATGGTGAGAGGTTAGCATGTCTTGGTTGTATGATATAAAATGCTAACCTCCCCTGTTATTGTAATGGTGAGAGGTTAGCATGTCTTGGTTGTATGATATAAAATGCTAACCTCCCCTGTTATTGTAATGGTGAGAGGTTAGCATGTTTTAGGGGTATAATATTTGTGCATCTGCAGACAATTACATTGACAGAAGCCATAATCTATCTGCAACATTAAAGCTGATCTACCCTCTAAAATTAACAAATTAAAAAACTTTTGACTACCTTAAATCATATGTGAATTTTTCCCAATATTTTTGGTCCCCTAAAATGGGGGGACCCCAAAGTGCTGTGATTTTGTAAACGATTCACCTGATATGGAGGAAGTACCCTCAAATTAAAGCTGACTACAATTTCAAAACAACAAAACATTTGCCACTGTCCAAATCATTCTGGAGCTCACCGTATAACCATTCTTGTCTCTCAAAAGCTTTTTCTGCACAGAGAGATTATACAGCCCAAGGTGCTGTTGTTTCATCATTCTTGCTTGACAAAAAGGATGGTGTCATTCTCTACACAGGATGCATTATAGGTCTGGACACAGATAGTTGTTGAGCTATTGAGTAGAGCAATGTTTCCCAACTCCGGTCCTCCAGTACCCAGATGTCCTTTACCATTCGGCCATCAGATTTGCCACCATTTCCTCTGTAAACTGGTCATCTCTGTATACATGTCGCAAGACCCACTGGTTGATGCTTATTTATAAAACCCTCTTAGGGGGGAGTGAGGCCCATCTGAGATGTCTACTGCAGCCCTCATCCTCCACATATTCCTCCACACGTTCTACCAGTCACGTTCTGTTAAAGGTCCCCAAAGCACACGCATCCCTGGGCCACTCCTCTTTTCAGTTCACTGCAGCTAGCAACTGAGTTGCAACAAACAGTCAAACTGGACAGTTTTATCTCAATCTCTTCATTCAAAGACTCAATCATGGACACTCTTACTGACAGTTGTGCTTGCTTTGTGTGATGTATGATGTGTGATTCCTGCCTCACACAGGAAGCGGCGCAGGTCCTAATCCAGGCACTTGTCATCTCCCGTCTGGATTACTGCAACTCGCTGTTGGCTGGGCTCCCTGCCTGTGCCATTAAACCCCTTCAACTCATCCAGAACGCCGCAGCCCGTCTGGTGTTCAACCTTCCCAAGTTCTCTCACGTCACCCCGCTCCTCCGTTCTCTCCACTGGCTTCCAGTTGAAGCTCGCATCCGCTACAAGACCATGGTGCTTGCCTACGGAGCTGTGAGGGGAACGGCACCTCAGTACCTCCAGGCTCTGATCAGGCCCTACACCCAAACAAGGGCACTGCGTTCATCCACCTCTGGCCTGCTCGCCTCCCTACCACTGAGGAAGTACAGCTCCCGCTCAGCCCAGTCAAAACTGTTCGCTGCTCTGGCCCCCCAATGGTGGAACAAACTCCCTCACGACGCCAGGACAGCGGAGTCAATCACCACCTTCCGGAGACACCTGAAACCCCACCTCTTTAAGGAATACCTAGGATAGGATAAGTAATCCCTCTCACCCCCCCCCCTTTAAGATTTAGATGCACTATTGTAAAGTGACTGTTCCACTGGATGTCATAAGGTGAATGCACCAATTTGTAAGTCGCTCTGGATAAGAGCGTCTACTAAATGACTTAAATGTAAATGTAAAATGTATTGTTGTCTCACCTTCTTGCCCTTTGTACTGTTGTCTGTGCCCAATAATGTTTGTACCATGTTTTATGTTGCTACCATGTTGTTATGTTGTGTTGCTTCCTTGCTATGTTGTTGTCTTAGGTCTCTCTTTATGTAGTGTTGTTGTCTCATTGTGATGTGTGTTTTGTCCTATGTTTATATTGTATTTATTTTTAATCCCAGGCCCCTGTCCCCGCAGGAGGCCTTTTGGTTGGCCGTCATTGTAAATAAGAATTTGTTCCACACTTACTTGCCTAGTTAAAGGTTCAATTTAAATTAAATTTAAATTTAATAAATACCCCCAACAGTACATTATTGTGGTATCCCCAGACAAAAACACCTGATTCAACTTGTCAAGGGCTTGATGATTAGTTGACAACAACAATATGTATTGTTGGGGGTAGTTGAGGACCGGAGTTGGGAAACACTGGAGTAGAGAGTAGAAGTGTACATTCACATGCTACTCGGAGTAATCGGAAGATACTAATTCCCAGTGGGTAATTTCACTTGAATGACCCTCAAAGTTGTAATTACAAGTGGGGGAACTCAGAGAAAATGTTGTTGCCGAGTTGTGATGTTTCACCATTGACTTTTTTTTTTTTACCTTTTCAACCTAATTCATTTTTGACAATTACACCCTCATTATGGATGATGTAGCTAGGTCTGACAATATTGTCAATGTTAGCAAGCTTATCAAGCAAGCTAAAATCTTATTGGTTGAATAATTGTTCCGACTTCAAAAAGCACTTGAACACAATCACGTCAGATTTAACAGTTCCAAGTTTCTTATTTCCCACAAGCATGTGAAGCCTTAGTGATGACGTTATGCACATAAAAACAACTTTTGCGGTTCAATTCCCATGTACGGAATAAAATAAATAAAATAAAAATGTGTTTGCATCGCATTTTACACTCTACTGATGGTTTTGTAACAGGTCTGGTTTAGTTATATAGTGAATGGTCTTTGCATATGCGCTCTAGCCCAGGGTTTTCCCAAACTCGGTCCTGTCCCTAGGAAACCCTGTTCTTGCCAATAGCTCGCAGACTGTGCAGGAAGGCTACGTATACAATGACAACTAATTATGGAAAAAGAGCTAGATTATTTTTATTTGTCAAACGGCAGCATCAAGCATCGATCATCATGTCACCAGAATAAGACCCTATTTATGGAAAGCGGCATCAAGCTCATCACCGTGTGCTTTCACCACCATGTGAAGTTCATCCTAACATATTTCATCTGTAGCCTCATAAACTGGCGGTTTTGGAGCAGTGGCTTCTTCCTTGCTGAGCGGCCTTTCAGGTTATGTTGATATAGGACTTGTTTCACTGTGGATATCGATACTTTTTTATCTGTTTCCTCCAGCATCTTCACAAGGTCCTATGCTGTTGTTCTGTTATTGATTCGCGCTTTTTGCACCAAAGTACGTTCATCTCTAGGAGACAGAACGCGTCTCCTTCCTGAGCGGTATGACGGCTGCGTGGTCCCATGGTGTTTATACTTGCATACTATTGTTTGGATAGATGAACGTGGTACCTTCAGTCATTTGGAAATTGCTCCCAAGGATGAACCAGACTTGTGGAGATCTACAATCTTTTTTCTGAGGTCTTGGCTGATTTCTTTTGATTTTCCCATGATGTCAAGCAAAGAGGCACTGAGTTTGAAGGTAGGCCTTGAAATACATCTACAGGTACACCTCCAATTGACTCAAATGATGTCAATTAGCCTAAAAGCTTCTAAAGTCATGACATAATTTTCTTTAATTTTCCAAGCTGTTTAAAGGCACAGTCAACTTAGTGTACGTAAACGTCTGACCCACTGGAATTGTGATCCAGTGAATTATAAGTGAAATAATCTGCCTATAAACAATTGCTGGAAAAATGACTTGTGTCATGCACAAAGTAGATGTCCTAACCGACTTGCCAAAGCTAAAGTCTGATAACAAGAAATTTGTGTAGTGGTTGAAAAATGTGTTTTAATGACTCCAACCTAAGTGTATGTAAATTTCCAACTTCAACTGTATGTACAAAAGTATGTGAACAACCCTTCAAGTTAGTAGATTTGGCTATTTCACCCGTTGCTGACAGGTGTATAAAATAGAGCCCACCGCCATGCAATCTCCATAGACAAACATTTGCAGAAGAATGGCCTTACTGAAGTGCTTAATGAGGCACCATCATAGGATGCTACCTATCCAAGAAGTTTGTTTGTCAAATTTATGCCCTGCTAGAGCTGCTCCGGTCAACTGCAAGTGTTGTTATTGTGAAATGGAAATGTCTAGAAGCAACAACAGCTCAATGTGGTAGGTCACTCAAGCTTACAGAACGGGACCGCTAAGTGCTGAAGCGAGTAGCACATAAAAATAATATGTCCTCTTTTGCAACAGTCACTACCCAGTTCCAAACTGCCTCTGGAAGCAACGTCAGCACAAGAACTGTTCGTCACCATGCGCAATACCAAGCGTCGGCTGGAGTGGTGTACAGCTCGCCGCCAGTGGACTCTGTAGCAGTGGACACGCATTCTCTGGAGTGATGAATCACGCTTCACCATCTGGCAGTCTGACAGACAAGTCTGGGTTCGCGGGATGCCAGAAGAACACTACATGCCCCAATGCATAGTGCCAACTGTAAAGTTTGGTGGAGGAGGAACAATGGTTTGGGGCTGTTTTTCATTGTTTGGAGTAGGCCCCTTATTTCCAGTGAAGGGAAATCTTAAGGCATACAATGACATTCTAGACAATTCTGTCCTTTCAACTTTGTGGCAACAGTTGTTTTTTTTTTCCGCTTTCCTGTTTAGCATGACAATGTCCACATGCACAAAGCGAGGTCAATACAGAAATGGTTTGTAGAGATCAGTGTGGAAAGACTGGCCTACACAGAGCCCTGATCTCAACCCTATCGAACACCTTTCAATTGGAACGCTGACTGCGAACCAGGCCTAAATCCCCTGCAGCAATGTTCTAACATCTAGTGGAAAGCCTTCCCAAAAGAGTGGAGGCTTTTATACCAACAAAGGGGGGAACCAACTCCATATTAATACCTATGATTTTTGGAATGAGATGTTTGACGAGCAGGTGTCCACATACTTTTGGTCATGTAGTGTGCTTTACTCGCATAAAAAGGTTTGAAAAATGTAAATTGGCTGTCACTAACCAGGTTATCTAAATATTTGTTTGTTGATGAATGGGGACCTTGCTTGGCATTATTTACTTCACACACACGGTCCCCACTTAGATTGATGAAATTCCCCTCAAATAACTAAAAACGCAGACACTTCCCCTCAAGATGATATGTAAACCAGCTTTTCAAAGTAAGATATTCTCAATGTGGCATTTAAACTGAAGAAGCCAAGTCGTCTGTATACTTCATTCTGGCATTTTGTCAATTTTATGCCCTTATCACAAGTTAGCTCTGTAACTCCTCTTGATTTTGGGAGAACTCTATTCACAGTAGAAAGGTTTTCAAAGGCCAGAGGACATTTTTAGCAGTGTTGGAGAGACAACATCGCAGGGGGTAGGAGAAACAGTAGAACATTGCAATTTCTGGAGGCTGCTGGGATGTGAAGATCAAAATACTAACCCCCTTGCCATTTCCACTATTAGCATCATCAAACTAGCTGAACTCTCTCCCATGTCTGATGGAAATCGTGCTCAAGGTGATATGGTGTGTGAAGAGAATACATTATCACCCCCCCCCACAACATGAAAGAAATGCTATAATATAAATACTATAGTATCACTGTAGTGTTTTTGTGGACTGTGTTGCAGATATGACTGTAGCATTTACAGTTTACTATAGTATAAATACCGTATTATATACTACAGTAATTACATGTGTTTTCGCGGACTGTAGTATACTGCTTTCAATGTAGTGTTTTATTATCTTTGACATAGCATTAGGGTCTTTCTTCTTAAGGAAATATTACACATGAAAATTGCCCAGTAGTACTGAGGGCTGAACGGAGAGTTCAGAGCTTCTGCTCTTTTCTATAACCTGTATACAGTGGTCTATACTTGGCACATGTACAGTGTCTTCAGAAAATATTCATACCCCTTGACTTATTCCCCATTTTGTTGTGTTACAGCCTGAATTCAAAATGGAATATACACTGCTCAAAAAAATAAAGGGAACACTAAAATAACCAAACAACTCCTGGGCATGCTCCAAACCACTCCTGGGCATGCTCCTGATGAGGTGGCGGATGGTCTCCTGAGGGATCTCCTCCCAGACCTGGACTAAAGCATCCGCCAACTCCTGGACAGTCTGTGGTGGATGGAGCGAAACATGATGTCCCAGATGTGCTCAATTGGAGTCAGGTCTGGGGAACGGGCGGGCCAGTCCATAGCATCAATGCCTTCCTCTTGCAGGAACTGCTGACACACTCCAGCCACATGAGGTCCAGCATTGTCTTGCATTAGGAGGAACCCAGCATATGGTCTCACAAGTGGTCTGAGGATCTCATCTCGGTACCTAATGGCAGTCAGGCTACCTCTGGCGAGCACATGGAGGGCTGTGCGGCCACCCAAAGAAATGCCACCCCACACCATGACTGACCCACCGCCAAACCGGCCATGCTGGAGGATGTTGCAGGCAGCAGAACGTTCTCCAGGGCGTCTCCAGACTCTGTCACGTCTGTCACGTGCTCAGTGTGAACCTGCTTTCATCTGTGAAGAGCACAGGGCGCCAGTGGTGAATTTTCCAATCTTGGTGTTCTCTCGCAAATGCCAAAGGTCCTGCACGGTGTTGGGCTGTAAAGCACAACCCCCACCTGTGGACGTTGGGCCCTCATACCACCCTCATGGAGTCTGTTTCTGACAGTTTGAGCAGACACATGCACATTTGTGGCCTGCTGGAGGTCATTTTGCAGGGGTCTGGCAGTGCTCCTCCTGCTCTTCCTTGCACAAAGGTGGAGGTAGCGGTCCTGCTGCTGGGTTGTTGCCCTCCTACGGCCTCCTCCACATCTCCTGATGTACTGGCCTGTCTCCTGGTAGCGCCTCCATGCTCTGGACACTACACTGACAGACACAGCAAACCTTCTTGCCACAGCTCGCATTGATGTGCCATCCTGGATGAGCTGCACTACCTGAGCCACTTGTGTGGGTTGTAGACTCCGTCTCATGCTACCACGATAGTGAAAGCACCACCAGCATTCAAAAGTGACCAAAACATCACCCAGGAAGCATAGGAACTGAGAAGTGGTCTATGGTCACCACCTGCAGAACCACTCCTTTATTGGGGGTGTCTTTGCTAATTGCCCATAATTTCCACCTGTTGTCTATTCCATTTGCACAACAGCATGTGAAATGTATTGTCAATCAGTGTAGCTTCCTAAGTGGACAGTTTGATTTCACAGAAGTGTGATTGACTTGGAGTTACATTGTGGTGTTTAAGTGTCCCCTTTATTTTTTTGAGTAGTGTGTGTGTATATATATATATATATATATTTCTTCATTTTCTCAACCATTTACACACAATACCCCATAATGACAAAGTGAAAACGTGTTCAGAATTTTATGCAGATTTATTGAAAATTAAAAACAGAATCTCATTTACATAAGTATTCACACCCCAGGAGGTTGGTGTCTACTTAATTTGGGAGGACATGCTAGTGGTTATAGCTAGAGCGGAATAAGTGGAATGGTGTCAAATATCAAACACGGGTTCAATGTGTTTGATGCCATTCCATTCGCTAATTTACAGCCATTATTATCAGCCATTCTCCCCTCAAATAAAGTGTTATTAGTCACATGCACCGAATACAACAGATGTAGACCTTACAGGGAAATGCCGAATACAACAGGTGTAGTAGACCTTACAGGGAAATGCCGAATACAACAGGTGTAGTAGACCTTACAGGGAAATGCTGAATACAACAGGTGTAGTAGACCTTACAGTGAAATGCCGAATACAACAGGTGTAGTAGACCTTACAGTGAAATGCTGAATACAACAGGTGTAGTAGACCTTCCAGTGAAATGCTGAATACAACAGGTGTAGTAGACCTTACAGTGAAATGCTGAATACAACAGGTGTAGTAGACCTTACAGTGAAATGCTGAATACAACAGGTGTAGTAGACCTTACAGTGAAATGCTGAATACAACAGGTGTAGTAGACCTTACAGTGAAATGCTGAATACAACAGGTGTAGTAGACCTTACAGTGAAATGCTGAATACAACAGGTATAGTAGACCTCACAGTGAAATGCTGAATACAACAGGTGTAGTAGACCTTACAGTGAAATGCTGAATACAACAGGTGTAGTAGACCTCACAGTGAAATGCTGAATACAACAGGTGTAGTCACCTTACAGTGAAATGCTGAATACAACAGGTGTAGACCGTACAGTGAAATGCTGAATACAACAGGTGTAGTAGACCTTACAGTGAAATGCTGAATACAACAGGTGTAGTAGACCTTACAGTGAAATGCTGAATATAACAGGTGTAGTAGAATAAGAAATAAAAGTAACAAGTATTTAAAAAGCAGCAGTAAAATAACAACAGTGAGACTATATACAGGGGGTACGGTAATTGAGGTAATATGTACATGTAGGTATAGTTATTAAACTATGCATAGATAATAACAGAGAGTAGCAGTGGCGTAGGATAGGGGGGGGGACAATGCTAATAGTCTTGGTAGTCATTTTATTAGATGATCTGGAGTCTTATGGCCTGGGGTAGAAGCTGTTTAGAAGCCTCTTGGTCCTAGACTTGGCGCTCCGGTACCGCTTGCCGTGTGGTAGCAGAGAGAACAGTCTTTGACAATTTTTATGGCCGTCTGGGATAGATGTCCTGGATGGCAGGAAGCTTGGCCCCAGTGATGAACTGGATCGTTCACACTACCCTCTCTAGTGCCTTGCGGTTGGAGGCCAAGCAGTTGCCGTACCAGGGAGTAATGCAACCAGTGCTCTCGATGGTGCAGCTGTAGAACCTTTAGAGGATCTGAGGACTCATGACAAATCTTTTCAGTATCTTGAGGGGAAGTAGGTTTTGTCTTGACCCTCTTCACGACTGCCTTGGTGTGCTTCGACCATGTTAGTTTGTTGATGATCTGGACACCAAGTAACTTGATGAGAATGGGGACGTGCTCAGTCCTCCTTTTCCTGTAGTCCACAATCACCTCCTTTGTCTTGATCACGTTGAGGGAGAGGTTGTTGTCCTGGCACCACATGGCCAGGTCTCTGACCTCCTCTGTAAATACTGTCTCATCATTGTCGGTGATCAGGCCTACCACTGTTGTGTCCTCGGCAAACTTAATGATGGTGCTGGAGTCGTGCCTGGCTGTGCAGTTATGAGTGAACTGGGAGTACAGGAGGGGACTAAGCACGCACCCCTGAGGGAACCCCATGTTGAGGATCTGCATGGCGAATGTGTTGTTACCTACCCTTACCACCTGGGGGTGGCCCGTCAGGAATTCCAGGATCCAGTTGCAGAGGGAGGTGTTTAGTCCCAGGATCCTTAGCTTATTGGGGCAGCAGGTAGCCTAGTGGTTAAAGCGTTGGGCCAGTAATTGAAAGGTGGCTGGATCGAATCCCTGAGTTGACAAGGTAAAAACCTGTCATTCTGCCCCTGAACAAGGCAGTTAACCCACTTTTCCCTGGTTCACCATTGTAAATAAGAATTTGTTCTTAACTGACTTGCCTTGTTAAATAACAGTTAAACCAAAAAAAAGTATTGATGAGCTTTGAGGGCACTATGGTGTTGAACGCTGAGTTGTAGTCAATGAATATAGCTTTCTCACATAGGTGTTCCTTTTGTCCAGGTGGGAAAGGGCAGTGTGGAGTGCAATAGAGATTGCGTCATCTGTGGATCTGTTAGGGCGGTATGCAAATTGGAGTGGGTCTAGGGTTTCTGGGATAATGGTGTTGATTAAATCAAATCAAATGTATTTATATAGCCCTTTTACACCAGCTGATATCTCAAAGTGCTGTACAGAAACCCAGCCTAAAACCCCAAACAGCAAGCAATGCAGGTGTAGAAGCATGGTGGCTAGGAAAAACTCCCTAGAAAGTCCAAAACCTAGGAAGAAACCGAGAGAGGAACCAGGCTATGAGGGGGTGGCCAGTCCTCTTCTGGCTGTGCCGGGTGGAGATTATAACAGAACATGGCCAAGATGTTCAAATGTTCATAAATGACCAGCATGGCCAAATAATAATAATCACAGTAGTTGTCGAGGGTGCAGCAAGTCAGCACCTCAGGAGTAAATGTTGGCTTTTCATAGCCGATCATTAAGACTATCTCAACCGCTCCTGCTGTCTCTAGAGAGTTGAAAACAGCAGGTCTGGGAGAGGTAGCACGTCCGGTGAACAGGTCAGGGTTCCATAGCCGCAGGCAGAACAGTTGAAACTGGAGCAGCAGCACGGCCAGACTGGGGACAGCAAGGAGTCATCATGCCAGGTCGTCCTGAGTTATTGTCCTAGGGCTCAGGTCCTCCGAAAGAGAGAAAGAAAGAGAGAAAGAGAGAATTAGAGAGAGCATACTTAAATTCACACAGGACACCGGATAAGACAGGAGAAGTACCCCAGATATAACAAACTGACCCTAGCCCCCCGACACATAAACTACTGCAGCATAAATACTGGAGGCTGAGACAGGAGGGGTCAGGAGACACTGTGACCCCATCTGATGATACCCCCGGACAGGGCCAAACAGGAAGGATATAACCCCACCCACTTTGTGACGCACCCCTCCTGGGGAAGGCTCCAGAGCCTTTCTGTTCACCTTCACACTCCTGGGCCAGACGACACTCAATCATATGACCCACTGAAGAGATGAGTCTTCAGTAAAGACTTAAAGGTTGAGACCGAGTCTGCGTCTCTCACATGGGTATGCAGACCATTCCATAAATATGTAGCTCTATAGGAGAAAGCCCAGCCTCCAGCTGTTTGCTTAGAAATTCTAGGGACATTCTAGGGACAATTAGGAGGCCTGCGTCTTGTGACCGTAGCGTACGTGTAGGTATGTACGGCAGGACCAAATCAGAAAGATAGGTAAGAACAAGCCCATGTAATGCTTTGTAGGTTAGCAGTAAAACCTTGAAATCAGCCCTTGCCTTAACAGGAAGCCAGTGTCGGGAGGCACTGGAGTAATATGATCACATTTTGTGGTTCTAGTCAAGATTCTAGCAGCCGTGTTAGGCACTAACTGAAGTTTATTTAGTGCTTTTTCTGGGTAGCCGGAAAGTAGAGCATTGCAGTCGTCTAACCTAGAAGTAACAAAAGCATCGATTTATTTTTTAGCATCATTTTTGGACAGAAAGTTTCTGATTTTTGCAATGTTACGTAGATGGAAAAAAGCTGTCCTTGAAAGAGTCTTGATATGTTCGTCAAAAGAGAGATTGATGTGAGCCATCACCAGCCTTTCAAAGCACTTCATGGCTACAGACGTGAGTGCTATTGGTCGGTAGTCATTTAGGCAGGTTACCTTTGTGTTCTTGGGCACTCAGCAACCTCCATTGATTCACATCCCTTAGTTTCCAGCTGTGAATCTTTCTGGGTTAAGTATCTAAGAGCTTTCCACAATTGGATTGTGCAACATACACACAATACCCATGGATTTATAGTTTCAGACATTTTTACAAATTCATAAAAAATGAAAAGCTGATATTTCTTGAGTCAATAAGTATTCAACCCCTTTGTTATGGCAAGCCTAAATACATTAAGGAGTAAAAATGTGCCGAACAAGTTGTTTGTGCAATAATAGTGTTTAACATGACTTTCAAATGACTACCTCATCTCTGTAGCCCACACACACAATTACAGTGCCTTCCAAAGTATTTACACCTTGTGTCACGCCCTGGTCGAAGTATTTTGTGTTTATCTTTATGTATTGGGTCAGGCCAGGGTGTGGCATGGTGTTTTTGTATTGATTCGTGTTTACTTTGTTTTTATTAAACATGGATCGCAATCTACACACTGCGTTTTGGTCCGACTCTCCTTCACCACACCTAGAAAACCGTTACAGAATCACCCACCGTAAACGGACCAAGCAGCGTGTCAACAGGCAGGAGCAGCCCAAAGAGGAGATGCGTAATAAGGATTTCTGGACATGGGAGGAAATCCTCGACGGGAGAGGACCCTGGGCTAGCCCAGGGGAGTGTAGCCGCCCAAAGGTGGAACAGGTGGAGGCAGCGAGGAGAGCAGAGTCAGCCGGAGAGAGGAGCCGGCGATATGCAGGAACACGGTTAGCAAGGAAGCCTGAGAGTCAGCCCCAAAAATTTCTTGGGGGGGGGGCTCAGGGAGAGAGTGGCAGAGTCAAGAGTCAGACCTGAGCCAACTCTCCCTGTTTATCGTGAGGAGCCAATGAGGAGACCAGAGCCGGTGTTGGAGGTGAGCGAAGCAGAGACTGTGAAGGAGTTAATGGGGAAATTGGAGGAGAGAGAAATGAGGGAGTTGCTGTGTTGGTGCTTTTTGCATGGAATTCGCCCGACGGAACGTGTCGGGGATTTGATGGCACCTGGGTCAGTGCTCCATACTCGTCCTGAGGTGCGTGTTAGTCGGCTGGTGAAGTTGGTGCCAGCCCCACGCACCAGGCCTCCTCTGCACATCCCTAGCCTTGCACGTCCTGTGCCAACACTGCTCTCAAGATCTCCAGTACGCCTTCACGGTCTAGCCCATCCTGTGCCACCTCCACACACCAGCCCTCCGGTGGCAGCTCCCGGCACCAGGCTTCCTGTGCGTGTCCTCGGCCCAGTACCACCAGTGCCAGCACCACGCATCAGGCCTACAGTGCACCTTGCCTCTCCTGCGCTCCCGGAGCCTCCCGCCTGTTCAGAGCTATCAGAGCCTTCCTCCTCTACAGCGCTGCTGGAGTCTCCTGTCTGTTCAGCGCAGCCAGAGCCTTTCTCCTCTCCTGCGCTACCGGAGTCTCCTGTCTGTTCAGCGCAGCCAGAGCTGTCAGCCTGCATGGAGCAGTCAGAGCTGTCAGCCTGCATGGAGCAGCCAGAGCTGCCAGTCTACATGGAGCAGACAGAGCTGTCAGTCTGCAAGGAGCTGCCAGTCTGCAAGGAGCTGCCAGTCTGCAAGGTGCTGCCAGCCTGCATGGAGCAGCCAGAGCTGTCAGTCTGCAAGGAGCTGCCAGTCTGCAAGGAGCTGCCAGTCTGCAAGGTGCTGCCAGCCTGCATGGAGCAGCCAGAGCTGCCAGCCTGCATGGAGCAGTCAGAGCTGTCAGTCTGCATGGAGCAGCCAGAGATGTCAGTCTGCATGAAGCCGCCAGAGCTGTCAGTCTGCATGAAGCAGCCAGAGCTGTCAGTCTGCAAGGAGCTGTCAGCCTGCATGGAGCAGCCAGAGCTGTCAGCCTGCAAGGAGCTTCCAGTCTGCAAGGAGCTGCCAGTCTGCAAGGTGCTGCCAGCCTGCATGGAGCAGCCAGAGCTGCCAGTCTGCAAAGAGCTGTCAGTCTACAAGGAGCTGCCAGTCTGCAAGGATCCGCCAGTCTGCCAGGATCCACCAGTCTGCCAAGATCCGCCAGAAGTGCCAGTCTGCCAGGATCCGCCAGAAGTGCCAGTCAGCCAGGATCCGCCAGAGGTGCCAGTCGGCCAGGATCTGCCAGTCGGCCAGGATCCGCCAGTCAGCCAGGATCCGCCAGTCTGCCAGGATCCGCCAGAACCTCCAGTCGGCCAGGATCTGCCAGTCAGCCAGGATCTGCCAGTCAGACAGGATCTGCCAGATCTGCTAGTCAGCCAGGATCCGCCAGTCAACCAGGATCTGCCAGTCAGCCAGGATCTGCCGGAACCACCAGCCAGCCAGGATCTGGTAGATCCATCAACCTGCCTGAGCTTCCTCTCACTCCCGAGCTTCCCCTCAGTCCCGAGCTTCCTCTCACTCCTGAGCTTCCTCTCACTCCTGAGCTTCCTCTCACTCCCGAGCTTCCTCTCACTCCTGAGCTTCCTCTCACTCCTGAGCTTCCTCTCACTCCTGAGCTTTCTCTCACTCCCGAGCTTTCTCTCACTCCCGAGCTTTCTCTCACTCCCGAGCTTCCCCTCAGTCCCAGCTGTCCTTCAGTCCCGATCTGCTCCTCAGTCCAGTGGGGTTCTGGGTGAGGACTACTAGGCCATGGTCGGCGGCGAGGGTGGACTATTCAGGGACGCGAGGAGAGGGGACTAAGACATTGACTGAGTGGGGTCCAGTCCCGCGCCGGAGCCGCCACCATGGACAGACACCCACCCGGACCCTCCCTATTGTTTTGGGGTGCGTTCGGGAGTCCGCACCTTAGGGTGGGGGGGGGGTTCTGTCACGCCCTGGTCTAAGTATTTTGTGTTTATCTTTATGTATTGGGTCAGGCCAGGGTGTGGCATGGTGTTTTTGTATTGATTCATGTTTACTTTGTTTTTATTAAACATGGATCGCAATCTACACGCTGCGTTTTGGTCCGACTCTCCTTCACCACACCTAGAAAACCGTTACACCTTGACTGTTTCCACATTTTGTTGTGTTACAAAGTGGGATAAAATGTATCTAATTGTCTTTTTGTTGTCAACGATCTACACAAAATACTCTGTAATGCAAGTATTCAACCCCCTGGGTTAATAAATGTTAGAGTCACTACTTTGTTGAAGCACATTTGGCATCAATTACAGCTGTGAGTCTTTCTGGGCAAGTCTCTAAGAGCTTTACACACCTGGATTCTGCAACATTTCCCATTATTATTTTCAAGATTCTTCAAGCTCTGTCAAATTGGTTGTTGATCATTGCTAGACAACCATTTTAATGTCTTAAACTTTGACATGTCATATTGTTTGTAGGCCATTGACAAAAAAAAAATCTTAATTCCATTTTAAATTCAGTCTCTAACAACAAAATGTGAATCAAGTCAATGGGTGTGAATACTTTCTGAAGACACTGTAGGTTTGTCTTTCTGAAGACACTGTAGGTTTGTCTTTCTGAAGACACTGTAGGTTTGTCTTTCTGAAGACACTGTAGGTTTGTCTTTCTGAAGACACTGTAGGTTTCTCTGGTCCAATTTGGGATATGGTGGAGGGAATGGGCAGGTTAGGATTTAGCATTTTTCATGTGGGCCAAACGCTGTTATGAAGTTTGTCTAATAATCCATCCATTCTCCTGCTCCCCGTGCAGTCTGATAATCCATCCATTCTCCTGCTCCCCGTGCAGTCTGATAATCCATCCATTCTCCTGCTCCCGTGCAGTCTGATAATCCATCCATTCTCCTGCTCCCCGTGCAGTCTGATAATCCATCCATTCTCCTGCTCCCCGTGCAGTCTGATAATCCATCCATTCTCCTGCTCCCCGTGCAGTCTGATAATCCATCCATTCTCCTGCTCCCCGTGCAGTCTGATAATCCATCCATTCTCCTGCTCCCCGTGCAGTCTGATAATCCATCCATTCTCCTGCTCCCGTGCAGTCTGATAATCCATCCATTCTCCTGCTCCCCGTGCAGTCTGATAATCCATCCATTCTCCTGCTCCCCGTGCAGTCTGATAATCCATCCATTCTCCTGCTCCCCGTGCAGTCTGATAATCCGTATGGATTAAAGGGATTCTTAATGACACCTCCCTCCTCTGCCATTCCTTTCCAGCAGAGTGGGAGGAAGCATCACTTTGAGACTGAGGAGCACTGTAATGTGTGTTTTTACATTTATTCTGCCACTGGGAACAAGTGGGCTCTTGTTCTCTGACTACTGAGTGGCTGGGCACAGGTGTCCCTGCACAGTCATTCAATATATTCCCATCCATGCCCCCCACACCTCCTGGCTTCAGGTTTACACATCCACAGACAAGTTACAGCACAGCTGCTGATCTCCCTCCTCCAGTCAAAAACACGTGTTATGCACAAAAAAAGCTGAATCCATATATATGCATATACAAACATCCATTCTGTACATTCTTCACGTCTGTTGTATAGCAGGTTTACAGTACACTCTTCACCTCTGTTGTTTAGCAGGTTTACAGTACACTCTTCACCTCTGTTGTTTATAGCAGGTTTACAGTACACTTTTGTTGTATAGCTTCACAGTCTCTTCACTTCTGTTGTATAGCAGGTTTACAGTACACTCTTCACGTCTTTACAGTTGTTTAGCAGGTTTACAGTACACTCTTCACTTCTGTTCTGTTGTTTATAGCAGGTTTACAGTACACTCTTCACGTCTGTTGTTTAGCAGGTTTACAGTACACTCTTCACTGTTGTTTAGCTGTTGTTTAGCAGGTTTACAGTACACTCTGTTGTATAGCAGGTTTACAGTATACTGTTCTGTTGTATAGCAGGTTTACAGTACACTCTTCAGTTCTGTTGTTTAGCAGGTTTACAGTACACTCTTCAGTTCTGTTGTTTAGCAGGTTTACAGTACACTCTTCAGGTTTACGTCTGTCTGTTGTTTATTTACAGCAGTTCTGTTTACAGTACACTCTTCACGTCTGTTGTTTAGCAGGTTTACAGTACACTCTTCAGTTCTGTTGTTTAGCTGTTGTTTAGCAGGTTTACAGTACACTCTTCAGTTCTGTTGTTTAGCAGGTTTACAGTACACTCTTCACGTCTGTTGTTTAGCAGGTTTACAGTACACTCTTCACGTCTGTTGTATAGCAGGTTTACAGTACACTCTTCACGTCTGTTGTTTAGCAGGTTTACAGTACACTCTTCACGTCTGTTGTTTAGCAGGTTTACAGTACACTCTTCACGTCTGTTGTATAGCAGGTTTACAGTACACTCTTCACGTCTGTTGTTTAGCAGGTTTACAGTACACTCTTCAGTTCTGTTGTTTTGCAGGTTTACAGTACACTCTTCACGTCTGTTGTTTAGCAGGTTTACAGTACACTCTTCACTTCTGTTGTTGTAGCAGGTTTACAGTACACGTCTGTTGTTTAGCAGGTTTACAGTTCTGTTGTTTTTAGCAGGTTTACAGTACACTCTTCACGTCTGTTGTTTAGCAGGTTTACAGTACACTCTTCACGTCTGTTGTTTAGCAGGTTTACAGTACACTCTTCACGTCTGTTGTTTAGCAGGTTTACAGTACACTCTTCAGTTCTGTTGTTTAGCAGGTTTACAGTACACTCTTCACGTCTGTTGTTTAGCAGGTTTACAGTACACTCTTCACTTCTGTTGTATAGCAGGTTTACAGTACACTCTTCAGTTCTGTTGTTTAGCAGGTTTACAGTACACTCTTCACGTCTGTTGTTTAGCAGGTTTACAGTACACTCTTCACGTCTGTTGTTTAGCAGGTTTACAGTACACTCTTCACGTCTGTTGTTTAGCAGGTTTACAGTACACTCTTCAGTTCTGTTGTTTAGCAGGTTTACAGTACACTCTTCAGTTCTTTACAGTTGTTTAGCAGGTTTACAGTACACTCTTCACGTCTGTTGTATAGCAGGTTTACAGTACACTCTTCAGGTTTACGTCTGTTGTTTAGCAGGTTTACAGTACACTCTTCACGTCTGTTGTATAGCAGGTTTACAGTACACCTTCAGGTTTACAGTACTGTTGTTTAGCAGGTTTACAGTACACTCTTCACGTCTGTTGTTTAGCAGGTTTACAGTACACTCTTCACGTCTGTTGTATAGCAGGTTTACAGTACACTCTTCACGTCTGTTGTTTAGCAGGTTTACAGTACACTCTTCAGTTCTGTTGTTTAGCAGGTTTACAGTACACTCTTCACGTCTGTTGTTTAGCAGGTTTACAGTACACTCTTAACTTCTGTTGTATAGCAGGTTTACAGTACACTCTTCACGTCTGTTGTTTAGCAGGTTTACAATACACTCTTCATGTCTGTTGTTTAGCAGGTTGAAGTTGGATCCACATAAGTTTCTTGGGAGAGATGCCTTAAGTGAATCATTTTATGGTCTCTGAAGAGACATACATGGGATGGTTCTTTGAAGAAAGATACAAAACTCCAAAATCATAAATGTTTTGACCCACCAGGAGTGGAATTGAAAAGCCCTGATGTAGGGTCTTTAACCTTATTTGCATATTTCCCAGGGTGCCTTTCAAGTGATTTTGTTTTGGAGTTACCAGTACTACCCATGACTGTTTGCTAATGACAGAGACGTGGTTAATATTCAGTCCTGTGATGATTAACATTACATTTTACAAGGTCTCATTTTGAGGGCTTAGTTTTAAGTGATGTGCAGTTCGCCAACGATTCTTTCTTTTTTTTTTTACTGACCCGAGTCGTGATTTTGTTTTTCCAGAGTCACTTGTTCATTCTAGTCATTTGTTTGACCTGCTGGCCGCAATGAATTCTACAGTAGGTTTAATGCGCTCTCCTCCTGTGCCTGCAGAGACGTGCTGTCTGTCATACAGTATATGCGTGCATACAAAATACATCATGCTGCAAGGCAACGTAGAGAAGAAATAGACATGTTTAGAACTGCTAATTGATCTCATGGTGCAAGAATAAATTGATTGTTGAATTCTTCCCTCAGTATGTGTACCGTATGTATAAAGCTTGGTCCTTCTATAGCTCAGTTGGTAGAGCATGGCGCTTGTAACGCCAGGGTAGTTGGTTCGATCCCCGGGACCACCCATACGTAGAATGTATGCACACATGACTGTAAGTCGCTTTGGATAAAAGCGTCTGCTAAATGGCATATATTTTATTTTGTTTTATATTTCAGACAGTTGACAACTCCCAATAAAGACCACGGAGGCAGGAGTATCGTTTTGAATCTTTAGTGAGATATTTTTAATTTTTTTGTAAAACTGTAAAATACAGAAAAGAGAATGTTGTCTTCCAAAATGTTCTGCATAAAGTCCTTCACAAATGCATACGAATTATGAATAGCATGACTCCATTCATTTAGCTACCACCACAAGCTAATAATAGTGACCTAGCTAGCCAGTACAACAAATTACTTGCAGAATTGACTTCACAAGTGCCACAAAATGACTAAAATACCAATACACCTGTTATGTATACATACAACATAATCACAACAGTATAATCTTGTAACTCAAAGGATACAGATACATTATAAAGTAAAGGAAGCTGAAGTTGCATGTAGAACCGATAGCTAACATAATAACACCCAATGTAGTCCCTATGGCGATTAGTTAGCACACATTAGCTTAGCGTCATTGGGACTATAAAGGCTAGAATTAAAAAATTAAACTAAAGGCACAGCTTTAATTAACAAAATATCATACCAAACACTTGAAAACAAAGGTAATCTACTTGCAGACAATCTTTCAAAGGGCCTAGAGAGTCCGTGATGCTGCCTCTCTTCAGATCTGATTGGATAGGAGTGATGAGCTCTTGAACAGAAAGTTAGCTGATTTAAAGCGACAATATTACATTTTGCCACTAGATGGAGGTGGAGAGCTATTGGGCAATACCGACGTAAAGTATGAAGGTAGGAAGAACCACACATGTGCAGGCCGTCAAATCAAAGGCATTCCTTCAATAAAACATGTCAGTGTCATTTTCACGAAGTTGGAGTAATAGCATGTTCAAATACTTAATTAAGACATTGGCTCAAATCTAGGTTGTGCCTTTATATTTGGAGAAAATGAACAACTAAGGAAGAATGTCACTTCTCTCATTGACTTCCCAAACCCCGGCCTGGCTATCTACGTCTATTTCAGAGCAGATCGCAGAAAAACTGATGAATTTAAGAATGCTCAACCCCCGTTGTCTGAATGTCTGCAATTTAAAAATAAAAAAAATACATTTTAATGACATTTTTCCTAGCAGTACAGTTAGTCACTAATGTACATGAACACAGTCTAAACAGCTCTGCTAGGGTGAGTAAAATGGTCAGAGTGAGGTGTTCTCAAATTTCTGTCTGGAAGTAGCTAGCAAGCTTGCCAACTTTAGTCAGTTAGCTTAGGTGCTTGACAGCCATTGTGAGGTCCAGTGGCGCCCGTCATTCGGTTAATAATGCCGCATACAAACAGGATGTATTTTTTTGCTTTCATGAGTAAGGCAGCTCCAAAATGCAGATGTTTCAGCCCAGCTCGGTGCTTTCTGTGGTGGTGGGGCAGCCAGCGGAAAATACGAAGCATAGGGGTTGGTAATATTCTCTAGTTGCGCTGTGATTGGCTCAGTGTTCCGTCAGTTGTGGGGACACAACGTCACCACCAAGTCTAAGGGTATTGCTCGAAAATTCATAGCATTACATTAGAAGTGCCCCTCAAAGAAGTTTCAAGATCATTGGCCACAGATAAAATGCCATCAAATCACGTTATATCCACAGTAGCTTTGATTGGACTGTATGTCAACATCACACTTTAAAAATCTTAGCTAGAAGTCATCATCATGATTAAATCGACAATCTACTGGCAAATCCTTTTTAATCCTTGTCATATGAAGAGAAATAACGAAGGGAAATTATAGATAAAACGTATCTGTGCTCTTTGGCCATTGGACATAAACATTACACAACTAGTTGGAAATCGTAAATTCAACAATGAGTGGTTTGGAAGGAATCAGTGGTTGCAATGCCTGAGACGAGCTCCGACTGGGAAAATAGGTTTTGAGCAATCATCCAACTCGGAATTGTAAATTGGGACCTCAGGCCTCTTTCTCTTTCTCTTTCTCTTGCTGCGACCTGAAGATCACTGACATCATCATGATTCAACCTTGTATTTTTCAGAGTTCCCAGTCGTCTTGAACACGCCAATCAGTGTTGAGCTGAGCTCAATTGTGGGTTGTCCAGGCGCAGCAGTAGCTAACTTGCTAAATCAATCATTTCCTAAGCCATGGATAGAGACTTAATAGGGATTTGGACTTAATGATTATGATTATGACGGCGATTCTGATCTAACCATCAATTCACATATTGTGCCACTGTCCTGAGACGATTGAAGTTCAACATGTAGTCTAGTAAGCTCACGTTAACTAGCTAGCTAACTTAGCTGGTTCATTGTTGCCAATGCGAAGAAGTTAGGCTAGAAAGGGTATTCTGCCCTTGAGTTGCGTTCCCATGCAAAACTATCCTTTCATTACTCTAATAATGTATAACCATCTATGTAGAATAACAAAGCATATTACACTAAAAACAGTAACAAAACTACAGTATCGTTTGCATGACGCATGAGCAAAGTAATACAGCTAACGACATACACAAAAGGCATTGCAATTTGTGAGTAAATGCAACCAACATTGATATGTAAGAAACTCTATCAATAACAAGATTATCATCATTAGCTAAATGCTTGAATCAAACTTACAAACAAATATTTTTCCAAGGCTGAAGCGTGACAAGAAATAACTACATTGAAAGACCTGCACCGTAGCGTACAAATTCTGAACTTCCCGTTTGCGTTGTCTTTCTAAGTACCAGAAAGCGCCACTAGGGGGCAAATAACACCATTGAACACAATGAAAATCCATTGTAATAAAATAATCTGTTACCTTCTAACAGGATGGCAGCACACTCCCCGCCTGGTATAATGAAATTGTGCCACTATTAAATAAAACATATCAAGAAACAAATGTCCTTTCTATTTTTATCTTTTGTCTCTAGGATGCTTCAGAAAGAAGAACAACAATCTCTGAGATTGGTCTCAGAAACACCTTAGCAGCTCCTTGCTTGACAATTTTTAGTTCTACCTAACCTTTTTGTCAGTACTGGGAAAGGTTTTTACCACAATCCCAACTGGCCAGTCATTTCTGTGTGCCTGACTGTCTTTCAATAAGAAAACATCTTCCACTTTTACATTTGGCTTTTCTGCTGTCCATTTTCTGCATCTCTGCAGCGTTGTCAGGTACTCCTGTCTCCACCTTTTCCAAAAGGTGTCAGCGAGACACTGGACTTGCTTCCACTGTTTCCATTTCTCTTCTTTTTCTGTTGGAAGAGTGACATCCTATTCACTCTGATCAGAAGAGAGTTCTATGATTAAGGCTTTACCTTGCATTGTTATTGGAGCCACGAACCCAAGGGGGTCATAAAGACTATTCACTGTGGACAGGATGCCTCGCCGAGTAAAAGGCTTCTCATTGTGGGACACCTGGAATGAGAAGCTGTCTGTTTCCAGGTTCCAGGAAAGTCCCAGACTCCGTTGAAAGGGGAGAGGATCCACTCCTAGGTCCAGATCTTTTAAGTCTTTCGCACAGTCCTCCATAGGGAAGGCTTCCATAACTGTTTTGCTATTGGATGCAATCTTGTGTAGTTTCATGTTGGACTCCGCCAACATTGCTTGTGTTTTTCTTAGAATATTGATAGCTTCTTCTGTAGTAGCTACTGATGTCAGACCATCATCGACGTAGAAGTTCCTCACTACATATTGCTTGGGTTCTGATCCGTGTTCCTTCTCACCCTGTAGCGCTGCTCGTCTCATGCAGTAGATGGCTACGGCTGGTGAAGGGCTATTCCCAAATACATGGACTTTCATCCTGTACTCAGTTATGTTTCTATCTGGGTTGTTGTCTTTATACCAGAGAAAACTTAAGTAATCTCTGTGATCCTCACGTACACCAAAACAGTAAAACATTTGTTGCACATCTGCTGTTAGTGCAATGCAATCCTTGCGAAAACGCATTAGGACACCCAAGAGTGTGTTGTTTAAGTCTGGACCACTGAGCAGAACATCGTTAAGTGACACGCCTTGACACTTAGCACTGGAGTCAAATACTACTCGTATTTGTTCAGGCTTTTGTGGATGGTAAACACCAAATATGGGCAGATACCAACGTTCTTTGTCTCCCTCTAGTGGCTGTGAAGGTTCGGCTTGGTCGTTATCCAGCATCTTTTGCATGAAGTCAATAAAATGACGCTTCATGTCAGGCTTTTTGTCTAAAGTCCTGCGAAGTGATGTGAGACGGTTCATGGCCTGCTCCCTGTTATTAGGAAGGCGACGTCTATTGGGGCGAAAGGGTAGTGGAGCCACCCAGTTGTTTCCATCATCCTGGAAAACCTGTTTGTCCATAATGTCCAAGAAGGCTTTGTCCTCCACTGATGGTGCTGGTTTATCATCGTCTTGTGTTTTGTCGAACACGGAACATCCCAGGCTGTCTGTGTTCACAGTTGTGATTGGATCTCTCGAGTGCACTGTAGAGGGAGAGATGTGTTTCTGAGCTACGCTGTTGTAGTTCTCTTTTACCTGGATGATGTCAGGGCAAGGGCTCAGATAGGATGTGCGACCATTTTGAAGTATGTTTGTCCTGAACACGTTAACATTGGCTGGTCGGTGAGCCGTTCCCAGACAGACCTCACCCACAATGACCCACCCGAGGTCGAGTCGCTGTGCATAAGGAGTGTCGTGGGGCCCATTGATTTGCTCTCGTACCTTGTGTACCCTTAAGATGTCTCGTCCTAAGAGCAGGAGGATGGGAGCGTCTGGGTCCACAGCTGGAATTCTGTCCATAACTGGTTGCAGATGGGGATGATGATACGCAATGTCGGGGGAGGGAATCTCCATCCTATCGTCTGGCATCATATCACACTCTATCAGAGTAGGGAGAGTGAGCTGCATGTGTCCATCTATAGACTCCACCATGAAGTTGACGGCTCTCCTGCCTGAAGTCTCTGTTACCCCAGAACACGTCTTCATGGTGTATGGAGCAGAGTTGTCATTGATGTTGAAGAGACTGAAAAACTCTGTCTTGGCCAGAGATTTGTTACTTTGTTCATCAAGCACTACATACATTTTGACAGCTTTCTCTCTTTTCCCAGCCGGATAAGCTTTGACTAAGCATATTTTTGAACATGATCTTGGATTGACTGCCTCACCACAGATCTCTGTACACTTTGAGGTGACAGATAGAAGAGCATCGTCACCTTGCTCCCCGCCATTATCTGTCTCTGCTGTAGCGGTGTATGTATTTGTAGGGGCTGGGCCTGGATGCAGAGCAGCAAGATGCCTGTCGCTGTCGCACTCAGAGCACTTGATTGAAACCTTACAGTCTTTAGCTCTGTGCTGAGTTGACCCACAACATCGGAAACAAATGCCATTGTCTTTGAGATATGATTTGCGCTCATCTAGAGTTTTGTATCTAAACCCACGACACTTTTTAAGAGGATGAGGCTTGTTATGTATTGGGCAGTGACGGTCAGGGTTTTCAACCTTTGTCTTACTGGGTTTGGTTTGGTGGTCTGAAGCCTCAGATGACACATCTGTCTTGTATACAGTCACAGGTGTCTTGCTGCTGTACCTGGCAGGTTTCTCACTTTTCATGGACACCTGGTTAGTTGAGGTGTAGAGGGTGAAGCTGGGGTCATTTCTAATTTTCGCCTGGTTCCTGATGAATCTCGAGAAGAACGAGAATGGTGGGAATGCTACCCGATAGTCCTCCTTATATTTGGATCCCTGTGCTATCCATTTTTCTTGTAAACTGAATGGAAGTTTCTCTACAATAGGGTTTACCCCCCGAGATGTGTCCAGATAAGCGAGGCCTGGAAGGTACCCTTCTACTTTAGCACACTCCAGTTCGAGAAGAATGTCACCTAGTTCTCTTAGTTTGTGATTGTCTTTGTTAGCCAGTTTTGGAAAATCATCAATTTTCTTCAACAGTGCATTCTCGATCACTTCGGGTGTACCATAGCACTCTTCTAGTCGTTGCCAGACCATGTTAAGCCCTGCTGTTGCGTTGAAAATATGGACAGATCTAATTCTGTTTGCTTGCTCAGACGACTCTGCCCCTAGCCACTTGGTAATTAGATCTAACTCTTCCCTGGCTGATAAATTCAAGTCTCTGGTCGCATTGAGAAAGGATGCTTTCCATGCCCAATAATTTTCAGGGCGATCATCAAACTTCAGGAGTCCTGAACTCACCATCTCACGTCGTAGGAGGTACTTGGTGAGGTCTGGTGCCACTTGTGACTCAGGGAAGTTGTGTGTGTGTGACTGGAAGTGGGCTTGCTTTCCATTTCCACCATGCTGCTGTTCATTTCTTTTGAACGGAGAGTCTCTGCTCATGTTCTGTTGTTTGCTACTTTCTCTGGATTATGGCATGTAGCTGGGTCAACACTAAGCTCTTGTTTCTCCACTTCAAATGGAAGTTCAGCAAAGTAGGGCCTAGCATGTTGTTGCACGTACTCACATGTACGTTGGACTGGACTTAAGGGCTGTGTCCCTGTGTCTAGTTCTTTGCGAAGCTCTCTGCGTTCTGATCCTACAACTTCTTCAAAGGCTGCAGCTTCAGCCAATGCAGCAGCAGCTGTTCTCTCAACTTGGAGAACATATAAACTTGCCTCGAGGTCAGCTTTTTCTCTGTTTCTGCTTCAACAAGCTGGCCTCTGTTTCTGCCTTTTGCTTCAACAAGCTGGCCTCTATTTCTGCCTTTTGCTTCAACAAGCTGGCCTCTATTTCTGGCCTTTTGTTTCATCACAGAAGCTTCCTTCTCAGCATAAGAGACTTGTGCGCGTGCTGCCTCCGCCTTGGCGCGTGCTTTGACGGCTGCAGAACTCGCCGTTGAGGATCTGCTTGACTGTTTTGATGACCTTGATCTTGTAGATTGAGACTTGGTCCCAATGTGCTGAAGAGGCTCTTCCATCTCTCTCTGTTGAACACCTGGCTCTGGTTGTTGCATCGTAGACTGCTGGTCTTCCCTAGGATAAGAGGCTTTGTTGGCTGATGAACGTAGAAACATAACCACTGTGTGCAGTTATTCTTATGCTTGAGCCCGCTGTGATGATGTTTTTTCACTATTCTGCCATTGAGTTGCGTTCCCATGCAAAACTAGACAGATAGCTAACAACTAAGTCTTCAATAAAACTCCCAAGGCGTGACTTTTCTTGAATGAATATATTGAAAACGTTTATGTTGTGAAGCTGCAAAATACAGAAAAGAATATACTTTAGTGTTCAATTCACACCGACATTCTGTAGCTGTACATTAAATATTTGAAGTTGCATAAATACAAAGCACGCGCTAAGGTACCATGCATCTGGCATGATGCCAAACCATATAGCTAATGGTTAACCATATGGTAATTGCTCCTTTCATTACTCTAATAATGTATAACCATCTATGTAGAATAACAAAGCATATTACACTAAAAACAGTAACAAAACTACAGTATTGTATATTTTACAATTCGTTTGTATGACGCATGAGCAAAGTAATACAGCTAACGACATACACAAAAGGCATTGCAATTTGTGAGTATATGCAACCAACATTGATATGTAAGAAACTCTATCAATAACAAGATTATCATCATTAGCTAAATGCTTGAATCAAACTTACAAACAAATATTTTTCCAAGGCTGAAGCGTGACAAGAAATAACTACATTGAAAGACCTGCACCGTAGCGTTGTTTGTAGCTGCTTCTTTGCGTGCAAAACAAATTCTGAACTTCCCGTTTGCGTTGTCTTTCTAAGTACCAGAAAGCGCCACTAGGGGGCAAATAACACCATTGAACACAATGAAAATCCAATTTAACCATTGTAATAAAAT
>NC_060174.1:9294077-9312616 GCF_021184085.1 Oncorhynchus gorbuscha | reverse complement strand
GGGTTTTAGCCAGGTAACCAAGGACAACAAAAACTAAATGAGTACTGTAAGTCGCTCTGGATAAGAGCGTCTGCTAAATGACTTAAATGTATGTAAATGTACTGTATGACAGAGCCACAGACCGTTTTGCCAACATGAAAGAGAGGAGAATGGCATTGGTGTTCAACTAGTCTGCAAGTCCCCAAAAAGTGTTTTACTTGCGCACGCAGACAGAAATAAGAACCTTTAGCAACATTGATTGGACTAAACAGTTTTTTGTATCTTTAAGTTTGTTTTCAGTGTATTAACCAAAGTATAAACTCAGCAAAAAAAGAAGACACTTCCCTTTTTTCAGAACCCTGTCTTTCAAAGATAATTTGTAAATATCCAAATAACTTCACAGATCTTCATTGTTAAGGGTTTAAACACTGTTTCCCATTCTTGTTCAATGACGATAAACAATTAATGAACATGCACATGTGGAACAGTCGTTAAGACACTAACAGCTTACAGACGGTAGGCAATTAAGGTCACAGTTATGAAAACTTAGGACACTAAAGAGGCCTTTCTACTGACCCTGAAAAATACCAAAAGAAAGATGCCCAGGGTCCCTGCTCATCTGTGTGAATGTACCTTAGGCATTCTGTAAGGAGGCATGAGGACTGCAGATGTGGCCTACATTGATTGAATGAATCAATCAATGTACACAGATATTGAAACAAGCAATTAAAAAAAAATCTACCTGCAATAGAGCATGCTGGGAAATATGATGGGCGTGGTTCTGGTTCAACTTTGGTTATTAACACCAACTCTGGGGTTCTTCTACACCACTGGGTGTTAATTGAACAGTGTTATTTTAACTCTTGAATCAACACTAGAAATGTTACACTGAAAGATCAACGCTAGTTAACACTGGCCATTTAGCTGTGTGCTGTGAAAGGGACACATCGGCAAACTTCCAGAACCTTTTAGAATTCTAAAGAACCATAGACACCATGTCAAGAACTACATGCTTAGCTCAAAGGTTATTTATCAGGTAAGAGTTCTCCTAGGAAGCTTAAGAGCTAACCTTTACATTTTGTTTTCAGTCTAGCTTCTAGTACACACCTCAAGTCATTCTGATCATTTGCAACTCTTATCCCCAAACATCACCACCCGCTATCCTCCAAGCCTCTGCATCGGGATAGATTGCTGTCTCTTTATCACAGTTGGCCCCACATCTAACCTCCATGTTGTGATGATGATGACAAATACACCCTGACAGGGTGGACTGGGACCAGACACCCACATCAACCAATTTTTTTCCCTTTGAGGCCTCCATTATGAGCCAGAGAATTATCATTTGTTAGACAGGCCCACAGGGCTAAAAATGTATTAGCCCATCTGGCATTTTCCCAATATACCAGATGCCCAGTCCACCCTGCTGTCATCTTCCTATGGTTCCATAAGAGTTTGTCCAAGCAGGCACTGGAAGTGTTTGAGTTAAAGCACTCAGAGACCTCTGTCCCTCTATATTTGTCTGCCATGTCATTGTTAAACAGGGTGTGTCATTGCCAAGCAGGGTGCATTTTAATTTATATAGATGTGAATCAACCTTTCTAGGAGCAGAGACAAAGCATCGCTACACTGAACAATGTATCCCAATGTACTATGAATAGACCTCTTGGGGCCACAGAGGACTGCATTGTAGTGGCTCCTTAATAAATCACCATGGTGCCGAAGTACACAAGGCACAAGGTTTAATCAACTTGTTTGTTTCTGAAGCATGGCCCTTTGATGATGGACATTTTGGTGTTTCTTTTTGTCAAGATGGCTGGTGCATGTGGCCTTTTGTGTTGCCAGATTCTTGAAGAAAAGAAATAGCAGAGGTGTGCTTCAATAATTCCCAAACAACCACAGGTGCTCCTGGAGGTCAATCAGAATTGAAAAGCAGAAGGAAAAATTCAAACTACAAAAAATGGCATAACAAAGTCCAGGTGCTCATTTGGGTATGAAAGTGAAAAATAATTTAATGTATGGGCTAAGACATAATTAAAATACACCAGGCGTATGCCTTCATCAGGGTGTCTCAATTGTGTTGGAAGATTGTTAGCTATTTTATTTGCTGGGCCTGAATCGGAAACCGCTCATGTGGTGACCTCACCTGTGTCACTTTTTATTTTGTTCCCCTTTGGACTCAACCAACCCTCTGTTGTTTTTACTTACTCCCAACTTCATACTGCAACAAGCAACATCTCAATGTAAATAAAAATGTATGAATTGTTGCCTATAGAAAATACATTTTTTTCCCAGAGTAAGGTATTCTACAATATGTAAGTCGTCAGAGCTCAATGATAACAATGTATTGGTATTTATTTGGAAAGTCAGAGGCCAAGGTGTATATAAATAAACAGACAGCTGTGTGTAATTAATTCACAAAACAGAACGTTTTTGGTACATTTTTAGACCACAGCGTTTCCCAGGTAACCGAACACGGTTTGTATACTTTTGTAGTTGCACTCCTGAGATCTCTGGAAGATGGCTGTCACTAGCGTCCCAAATCCTAATATTGTTAGGTATTTATTATTAATATACTTTTGTAGTTGCACTCCTGAGATCTCTGGAAGATGGCTGTCACTAGCGTCCCAAATCCTAATATTGTTAGGTATTTATTATTAATATACTTTTGTAGTTGCACTCCTGAGATCTCTGGAAGATGGCTGTCACTAGCGTCCCAAATCCTAATATTGTTAGGTATTTATTATTAATATACTTTTGTAGTTGCACTCCTGAGATCTCTGGAAGATGGCTGTCACTAGCGTCCCAAATCCTAATATTGTTAGGTATTTATTATTAATATATTTTTTAAACTGACGGATCCCATTCAGCTCTGTGTGTCTGCATTCAAGAGGGAATAGTTGCATACTTTACAGTTTTCTCCAGCTAGGGGGCAGAAACCTTTAATACGTTCAGGGAGGTAAGGATAGATTCTGCAGTGACAGCAGAGAATGTTTGGTGAAAGTTGACCTGGCTGAAGCTCCTAAATCTCTGTCAAAGGCTGTAGGATGTCATCCCAGATGATCCTCTGAGCTGCTGATGATTGCCCTCGATATCAAATTGTATTTTGTCACATGTGGTGTAGTAGACCTTACAGTGAAATGCTTACTTACAAGGCCTGAACCAACAATCCAGTTTTAAGAAAATACCAACAACAACAAAAAGGTCAAAGATAAGAATCACAAATGATTAAAGAGCAGCAGTAAATAACAATAGCAGGGCTATATACAGGGTATTACGGTACAGAGTCAATGTGGAGGCTATATACAGGGTATTACGGTACAGAGTCAATGTGGAGGCTATTTACAGGGTATTACGGTACAGAGTCAATGTTGAAGCTATATACAGGGTATTACGGTACAGAGTCAATGTGGAGGCTATATACAGGGTATTATGGTACAGAGTCAATGTTGAAGCTATATACAGGGTATTACGGTACCGAGTCAATGTTGAGGCTATATACAGGGTATTACGGTACAGAGTCAATGTGGAGGCTATATACAGGGTATTACGGTACAGAGTCAATGTTGAGGCTATATACAGGGTATTACGGTACAGAGTCAATGTGGAGGCTATATACAGGGTATTACGGTACAGAGTCAATGTGGAGACTTTAAACAGGGTATTACGGTACAGAGTCAATGTGGAGGCTATATACAGGGTATTACAGTACAGAGTCAATGTGGAGGCTATATACAGGGTATTACGGTACAGAGTCAATGTTGAGGCTATATACAGGTTGTTACGGTACAGAGTCAATGTGGAGGCTATATACAGGGTGTTACGGTACAGAGTCAATGTGGAGTCAATGTGGAGGTGCAGAGCAAATAGTTTATCAAAATAGTTTGATTAGCTGTTCAGGAGTCTTATGGCTTGGGGGTAGAAGCTGTTTAGGAGCATCTTGACCTAGACTTGGCACTCCGGTACCGCTTGCCATGCAGTACCAGAGAGAACAGTATGACTAGGGTGACTGGAGTCTGACAATTTTTAGGACCTGCCTTTGACACCACCTGGTATAGAGGTCCTGGATGGCACCAAGCTTGTCCCCGGTGATGTAATGGGTCGTACACAGTACCCTCTGTAGTGCCTTGCGGTCGGAGGCTGAGCAGTTGTCATACCAGGCAGTGATGCAACTAGTCAGGATGCTCACAATGGTGCAGCTGTAAAACCTTTTGAGGATCTGAGGACCAAATACCAAATATTTTCAGTCTCCTGAGGGGGAATAGGTTTTGTCATTCGTTTTTTTTATTTTAGATTAAAAGCAATCTGGTGTGCTTGGACCATGTTAGTTTGTTGGTGATGTGGAAACCAAGGAACTTGAAGCTCTCAAACTGCTCCACTACAGCCTCGTCGATGAGAATGGGGGCGTGCTCAGTCCTCCTTTTCCTGTTGTGCACAATCATCTCCTTTGTCTTGATCACGTTGAGGGAGAGGTTGTTGTCCTGTTGTTCACACGGCCAGGTATCTGACCTCCTCCCTATAGGATGTCTCGGCGTTGTCGGTGATCAGGCCTACCACTGTTGTGTCATCAGCAAATTTAATGATGGCGTTGGAGTCGTGCCTGGCCGTGCAGTCATGAGTGAACGATATGCTGTCACGGGGCGAGAAAGGCCCTTTAATGACAGTCCCAGTCCTTGGAGAAAGTATCTAATCCCTCACTGAAGCACGAAGGTGTCTGGCAACATGACTGAATACAAACAGTGCAGCTATACCCTCCGTAAGGCTATTAAACAAGCTAAGCGTCAGTACAGAGACAAAGTGGAATCTCAATTCAATGGCTCAGACACAAGAGGCATGTGGCAGGGTCTACAGTCAATCACGGACTACAAGATGAAATCCAGCCCAGTCACGGACCAGGATGTCTTGCTCCCAGGCAGACTAAATAACTTTTTTGCCCGCTTTGAGGACAATACAGTGCCACTGACACGGCCTGCAATGGAAACATGCGGTCTCTCCTTCACTGCAGCCGAGGTGAGTAAGACATTTAAACGTGTTAACCTCGCAAGGCTGCAGGCCCAGACGGCATCCCCAGCCGCGCCTCCGAGCATGCGCAGACCAGCTGGCCGGTGTGTTTACGGACATATTCAATCAATCCCTATACCAGTCTGCTGTTCCCACATGCTTCAAGAGGGCCACCATTGTTCCTGTTCCCAAGAAAGCTAAGGTAACTGAGCTAAACGACTACCGCCCCCGTAGCACTCACTTCCGTCATCATGAAGTGCTTTGAGAGACTAGTCAAGGACCATATCACCTCCACCCTACCTGACACCCTAGACCCACTCCAATTTGCTTACCGCCCAAATAGGTCCACAGACGATGCAATCTCAACCACACTGCACACTGCCCTAACCCACCTGGACAAGAGGAATACCTATGTGAGAATGCTGTTCATCGACTACAGCTCGGCATTCAACACCATAGTACCCTCCAAGCTCGCCATCAAGCTCGAGACCCTGGGTCTCGACCCCGCCCTGTGCAACTGGGTACTGGACTTCCTGACGGGCCGCCCCCAGGTGGTGAGGGTAGGCAACAACATCTCCTCCCCGCTGATCCTCAACACGGGGCCCCACAAGGGTGCTTCTGAGCCCTCTCCTGTACTCCCTGTTCACCCACGACTGCGTGGCCACGCACGCTCCAACTCAATCATCAAGTTTGCGGACGACACAACAGTGGTAGGCTTGATTACCAACAACGACGAGACGGCCTACAGGGAGGAGGTGAGGGCCCTTGGAGTGTGGTGTCAGGAAAATAACCTCACACTCAACGTCAACAAAACTAAGGAGATGATTGTGGACTTCAGGAAACAGCAGAGGGAACACCCCCTATCCACATCGATGGAACAGTAGTGGAGAGGGTAGCTAGTTTTAAGTTCCTCGGCATACACATCACAGACAAACTGAATTGGTCCACTCACACTGACAGCGTCGTGAAGAAGGCGCAGCAGCGCCTATTCAACCTCAGGAGGCTGAAAAATTCGGCTTGTCACCAAAAGCACTCACAAACTTCTACAGATGCACAATCGAGAGCATCCTGGCGGGCTGTATCACCGCCTGGTACGGCAACTGCTCCGCCCTCAACCGTAAGGCTCTCCAGAGGGTAGTGAGGACTGCACAACGCATCACCGGGGCAAAACTACCTGCCCTCCAGGACACCTACACCACCCGTTGTTACAGAAAGGCCATAAAGATCATCAAGGACATCAACCACCCGAACCACTGCCTGTTCACCCCGCTATCATCCAGAAGGCGAGGTCAGTACAGGTGCATCAAAGCTGGGACCGAGAGACTGAAAAACAGCTTCTATCTCAAGGCCATCAGACTGTTAAATAGCCACCACTAACATTGAGTGGCTGCTGCCAACACACTGTCATTGACACTGACCCAACTCCAGCCATTTTAATAATGGGAATTGATGGAAATGATGTAAATATATATATATATATATATATATATATATATATATATATATATATATATATATATATATATATATATATATATATATATATATATATATATATATATATATATATATATATCACTAGCCACTTTAAACAATGCTACCTTATATAATGTTACTTACCCTACATTATTCATCTCATATGCATATGTATATACTGTACTCTACAACATCGACTGCATCCTTATGTAACACATGTATCACTAGCCACTTTAACTATGCCACTTTGTTTACTTTGTCTACACACTCATCTCATATGTATATACTGTACTCGATACCATCTACTGTATGCTGCTCTGTACCATCACTCATTCATATATCCTTATGTACATGTTCCTTATCCCCTTACACTGTGTATAAGACAGTAGTTTTTTTTTGGAATTGTTAGTTAGATTACTTGTTGGTTATCACTGCATTGTCGGAACTAGAAGCACAAGCATTTCGCTACACTCGCATTAACATCTGCTAACCATGTGTATGTGACAAATAAAATTTGATTTGATTTGATTTGATTTGAACAGTTGACATGGTTTTGGGAGGGGGGGGGGGAGTGAAGGTTGGGGCGGCTAGATAAAGAATTCAAGTAATATGATATAATCCTCCAGATTAGAGCCTCAATTCTGCTCGGACAATCCTACCGATATCATATTAGAGCAGTTTCTCACAGCCCGAAAATGAATCTGCAGCAACAGGAAATGTGAATTACTATGTGGATCGTAATTAATGGACATTTTTGTAGGGGTTGATAGATTTTTTCATTAGGGAAAATAATGTCTGAAATAGTAAAGTACCAGCCTTTTTAAACCTTGAATAAACTGCAGTTATCAAATTAAGACAACTCTCACATGGGGAAGGATGTCATTGTAATTTGTATTTCATTGCGGATCCCCATTAACTGCTGCCAAGGCAGTTGAATACAATAAAACAGTACACGACTCATTATCACGACTCATTATCACGACTCATTAACACAACTGATTAACACAACTCATAGTAATGATGAGAATTTGAAGAATAATCTGTATTTTAAACACCCGGCAGAAGACTGCCGTTATTATAAATTTGACTGTGTCAAGGAGAAGATGGTGCCTGCATTGGCACATAAAAAAACAGCGAAGATTATTATTTTATTCTTGGTCTTCATCTTTTAGTCCTTGTTTTGACCATTTGAACTCTGCCATTTTGAAACCTGCTTTTATTTATGTACACTACTGGTCTAAAGTTTTAGAACACCTACTCATTCAAGGGTTTTTCTTTATTTTTTACTATTTTCTACATCGTAGAATAATAGTGAATACATCAAAACTATGAAATAACACATGTAGTAGACTGTTGGAAAAGCATTCCTCATGAAGCTGGTTGAGAGAATGCCAAGAGTGTGCAAAGCTGTCATCAAGGCAAAGTGCGGCTACTTTGAAGAATCTAAAATCTAAAATATATTTTGATTTGTTAAACACTTTTTTTGATTCCATATGTGTTATTTCATAGTTTCAATGTCTTCACTAATATTCTGCAATGTAGAAAATAGGAAAAATAAAGAAAATCCCTTGAATGAGTAGGTGTGTCCAAACCTTTGACTGGTACATTATATACAGAAAAATATATATCATAATCTAGTAGAAACTGTTCCAGTTATTTTAGTTCAATCATTTTTATGTGAATGGCATCGGCCAGCTCTCTCACACGTGGTGGCAGTGGTGAGATAGGTTCACTATTACCCAACGGCAAGGCCCAAGATTGAACATTTTTTAGAGGAAAAGGTTTGTAAGGAACAGTGTGCTATTTGACGGTGTAAATCGATATGGTGGGTGACAGGACTTCATTCAGGAAGTTGCTGGACCTGAGGACTGGTTTGTCTGGAGGATGGAGCGTGGCCAGTGCCCAAGGGGTGAGCCGTTCATGAGTCCACTGGTGCTAAAGCGAGCTAGGAGGAGAGCTACTTCCGCGGCTTCATCAGGTGACGCTCAAAGGTCCATGGGGCAGTTTCCGGGGCTCCAGAGGGAGGCAGCCTAATGGTCTAGTCTGGAGGCCCAGCTTGGGGAACCCCAGTTAATGGGGCTGACACTCGTCGTCTGGCGTGAGAAGCTGTCTTTCCCGCGGGACAATGTAGTTGTTTTGCTCAACGTGCCTCGCGAGAGGTGCCTGTCATTACCACCATACCATCAAATGGCAAGAGTTGTAATTGTGTGGCCTGTTTGTTACAGGCCAAGAGTAGGTCCACGTCACTTTTGTCTAGCTAGGAAGAAGGGAATGATGTGTGATGCCAACACAATCCTTTGAACGTTTCTACTTATTTATATTGTATTTGTGTTTATATTTTATTCCAGGTTCCTGTTTAGCGTACGTTATTCCTATCAATGCCATAGTTGTGATCACATTTCACCTGAACCAGTTATGTGTCTAGTAATTGAGTGTTTGTGTCTGAATTGGTATTTGGCTAAAGAGGTAATTGTAGGCCCTCTCCCTACTGTAAATGAGATAATGAGCTACACGTGTGTTTGTGGGAGAGTGCCAGTGGGAAGAGAGGTAAGCAGGGATACACTGGCAAAAGTTATTCTTGGTCTTGTTTTTAACTTTTGCCATTCCCTGAAACCTGTTTTTGTATTTCAATATTATTGATTTAAATAAATGTATACATTTGGAAGAAACTAGTCCAATTGTTTTAGTAAATCCCTTTATGTGAGGGGCATCGGCCAGCCCTCTCACACATTGCCATTACCATTGAGGTTACACAAAGGGGGGGAAAAAGCCCCATTAGTTTGGTCTGGGAAGAATCGCTGCGTGAAAAAGCAGATCAATTAATGGCATACTGTGTTCACTTCTCATATGGAATCAAGTATTATTTATCCCTAGAATATATAGTCACTAAGGTCATTATGTACAATGTATCATTATAAAACGTGTTATGGAAAATTAGCACATATCATTAATTCACTTCACACACTGCGTGCAACCCATGTTTTTTTGTCGTCCATCACAAGAGGTTGTTTTTAATGGTGTAGCCAGGAGGGGGGGCTATCAATGGTGGAATAATCTTCACTCATATGCCGCAAATATCACAGAAAATGTTGGCAAAGCACTTGACTGACCCCTTAATCTTTAACAGCTTACATTATTCAGTATCTATCACAGTGACAATGTGATGCATCCTCCATGAATACTTTCTCAAATTGATATCAGATTATCTAAACACTGTAGATGATTATTGTAATACATAATATATGCCATTTAGCAGTGGTTAGAGCGTTGGACTAGTAACCGGAAGGTTGCAAGTTCAAATCCCTGAACTGACAAGGTACAAATCTGTCGTTCTGCCCCTGAACAGGCAGTTAACCCACTGTTCCCAGGCCGTCATTGAAAATAAGAATGTGTTCTTAACTGACTTGCCTGGTTAAATAAAGGTTAAAAATATAAAATAATAATAAATAATGTTAACTTATTTTATCTGTAGCCTAAAACTATTATATCAATATTTGCACATGAAGGTGTTTTTCTCTAATACATTTTGTGCTGAAACTTCCTCTTTCCATAACAGCTGTCTTTATATATATTTTTTTTTATACGGTATGACTTTACTCTTAATAAAATCTGTGGATGGAAACGTGGTTAGTGTTTATTTTCATTAGTGATGATTGAATTGAACTTAATTTGCATTCCACGCAGTTTGACTTCTTGACAAACATCCCATATTGCAAAACAAACAAACCGTCTGTTCTCTGTGCTGCCTTCACACAATATTCACCACCAAACCGTCTGTTCTCTGTGCTGCCTTCACACAATATTCACCACCCAACCGTCTGTTCTCTGTGCTGCCTTCACACAATATTCACCACCCAACCGTCTGTTCTCTGTGCTGCCTTCACACAATATTCACCACCCAACCGTCTGTTCTCTGTGCTGCCTTCACACAATATTCACCACCAAACCGTCTGTTCTCTGTGCTGCCTTCACACAATATTCACCACCAAACCGTTTGTTCTCTGTGCTGCCTTCACACAATATTCACCACCCAACCGTTTGTTCTCTGTGCTGCCTTCACACAATATTCACCACCCAACCGTCTGTTCTCTGTGCTGCCTTCACACAATATTCACCACCAAACCGTCTGTTCTCTGTGCTGCCTTCACACAATATTCACCACCCAACCGTCTGTTCTCTGTGCTGCCTTCACACAATATTCACCACCAAACCGTCTGTTCTCTGTGCTGCCTTCACACAATATTCACCACCCAACCGTCTGTTCTCTGTACTGCCTTCACACAATATTCACCACCAAACCGTTTGTTCTCTGTGCTGCCTTCACACAATATTCACCACCAAACAGTCTGTTCTCTGTGCTGCCTTCACACAATATTCACCACCAAGCCGTCTGTTCTCTGTGCTGCCTTCACACAATATTCACCACGACATCCTGATATACTAAGGACGTTTGGGGACATCCCCTATAGGACTGTCGGGGAAAAATGTGTGAAATATGAAAGTTTTTAAAAGGGGTTCCCGAAGGTCGCATAATATGCTCTTCTGGAAAGTCCTTAAATGTGAAAGACCTCCATCTTTGGAATTTGGTATTAGAACACTAAGATTGGCATAGTGTGTGATATGATAAGACGGATTTAGAAAATGGTGTAATGTAAAAGAAGCTTTAGGCAACGTTTGAAAAGTAAATTACTAATAGAATTTCTGCTGGTGTGAACTGAAATTTGCACTGTGACCTTACAAGGGCAGTTATCAGTAGGATACAGTTCAGAGAGATGGTTCTCAGGGGGAACAAGAAGAAGACAGGCTGTAGGGCAAAAAGGGTAGCCTGGGGGATAAACTATGTCCCTTGCTCTGACGTTGTGAAAATCAAGTAAAGGTTATTGTTGCCACTTGTGTACTCTGGCTAATATTCTGGCACTAGGCTTGTAGCAGTTGCCACTATCGATATTGAATGGACATGTTGCACAAATGTTTTTTCATAGTCATCACCACTGAATGACTAACTGATATGTTCCTGAAAGGAAACCCGGGATGACAGGGATTTAGCAGTCTTTGTATACGAATAGAAAACAGGAAGAACCCCTAAGGACAGACTTTCGTTTGGATCGGGTCTACGTGACTGCAAATGTTCAGCAGTCTAAAGCTGTTTGTTGAAATACTGTACCTTTTCAGAATATGGCCCACTGTGCGCAAATCGCCTCCACATGTGGCTCCACATAATGTGGCTCCAACGTGACTCCACATAATGTAAAAGCTTATTTTTCGATAAAATGTATTAAAGAGTAAGTACTTCTCAGTCTCTGAAGATTTTGTTTTGAATAACGTGTTGCAAGAATCTGTGTTGGTTTCATTCCAGTGGGCCTGAGTCATCTTTCCCCGACAGTCCTATAATGGGCCTGGGTCATCTTTCCCCGACAGTCCTATAGTGGGCCTGAGTCATCTTTCCCCGACAGTCCTATAGTGGGCCTGGGTCATCTTTCCCCGACAGTCCTATAGTGGGCCTGAGTCATCTTTCCCCGACAGTCCTATAGTGGGCCTGGGTCATCTTTCCCCGACAGTCCTATAGTGGGCCTGAGTCATCTTTCCCCGACAGTCCTATAGTGGGCCTGGGTCATCTTTCCCCGACAGTCCTATAGTGGGCCTGAGTCATCTTTCCCCGACAGTCCTATAGTGGGCCTGAGTCATCTTTCCCCGACAGTCCTATAGTGGGCCTGGGTCATCTTTCCCCGACAGTTCTATAGTGGGCCTGAGTCATCTTTCCCCGACAGTCCTATAGTGGGCCTGAGTCATCTTTGTCCAACAGGAGAGTAGAAGATGAGATGGTCAAACCCACTATAAATAAAATGAGTTAGTTAGAACTATTATGTATACTTCAGTATGAAGTCCCAGTGGTTAGTATACCATTGCCTTGACCTCATCAGTCCACCTAAAATAGAAACATGGTGGAAGCTTGAGTCATTGCACCCCCCACCCCACCCAAAAAACAAACAAAAAAACACAATTTGTCTGAAGAAAAAAGGCAACCTTTCTCTGTGCCCTTTAACATTGATTTACAAATTCCCCTTGGGTACAGTTTGGTGCTTGGGTCATAAAAAAAAAAAATATCACTGCTGAGACAAAAAAAGGACTTACAGCAGAGATGCATATTTAATTGTCTGTAATTTAGAAATATGGAGAATATTTAGTCATCAGTAAAATAATGGTGTGTGGGTCAAAGCCCTCTTTTTACAGTTTGTCAGGGACAATTAAAATGTCTTTCAAGCAAAGAATTAGAGGAACACTTAGGTGTATTCATTTTATTTCCCAGACAGAAAAATACCATACTTTTAAAATAAAGTTGTGTTGCTTTATGGTTGGTAATAACCTCTGTCAATTGGCACACAATAATCCAGTTCAAATCAACCCACACATTATTTGTAGACTAGTTTCGACATAAAAACAAAACAACTATTTAACAAAACTGTGTCAATGCAGGTATCGATTTCACTGACAGTTAACGTAATGATTATTGTTTGAGGGGATGTGTTCTCAGAAATGGCTGACGTTACCACTAGATCAACATCACTTATATAATGTATGTATAATGCATTCCAACACAGAACTCATCTTACAAATGTGACATTACATTGTATGAGTTTAGATTTTATTTGGCGTAACCTGTTTTGGTATAGCTTTTCCACGACATGTTCCAGTTTTCCGTTACATATTTAATAAGCAAAACAGAAGCACAATGCATATTTCAAGCAAAAATAAATCAATTCCTTTTTGTCCTCATTAAATACCCTGTTGAACACAATAACTCAGTACAGTGCATGACATTCGGTACTGATTTTGGAAGCCGGCACTTTTTATATTTAGGTGCAGGCGCTCTACAATACTTTTGAGCTAATATTTTATAAGAGGAACAGGTGCTCAAGCAGTAGAATATTTTAGGTACAGGTAAAAATTCAAGCATTTAAAAAAAAATCACCCATTGTTTTCCAATGTACAATATTCCCCTCTTGCAGCTTTATACAGTAATGGCACTACAGCACAAATGTCCGCCTCACTGGAGAGTAGTCCCCCCCCGGGGAAACTCTTCTACACTGAGGCTATCACACAGGTATACATTTACAAGAAAAAGAAGCAAAGAGATAGAATCAGGCAGTTGCATTCAGTCAAAATATCAAACAGTGAGAGTCTGTACAAGATTGTTGATCAGTCTGTACCCACTGTTGACCAGATGGTCCCTCTCCTTTGGTTTGTGAAAATGTGAAAATGTACCCCCCCGCCAATCAGATAGTGTGGTCGGAGGGATGAATCAGTTTGTTAGCTGTAACTGCCTGTTTGTATGTACAGTCCATGTTTTGTCAGAGCAGCGAAATGGTCATTTACTGTGCCTGACACAGGTGTTGTCGCTCGGGCGATGATGGATGAGAACATGAGGTGGTACGACAGCTCCTTGCAGAAGGACTGATAGATTTACACATTCCTTGCTCACACACAACACCTCCAAGAGTAGATGGAAACTAGCAGCTACTGGGATGACAGTTCAATGAGGCCAACCTCGATAAAAGGTTTGTTTGGTGAAATTGCGTTCAGAAGATTTGATGTTTTCCCACAGGACTTCAGTGCACATCTTCAGAAGGCCAGTTTTTTCACAGCTTTGCTGAAGCACCCATTCGGCAGTGTACACACTCAGAAAATCAATACCCGTTTCTTGTCATTTGCTATCCTGTACATCTTATACTGTAAAAATGTATACATTCAGGGGTGGCAGGTAGTGGTTAGAGCCTTGGACTAGTAGCTGAAAGGTTGCAAGATCGAATCCCTGAGCTGACAAGGTAAAAGTCTATCGTTCTGCACCTGAACAAGGCAGTTAACCCACTGTTCCTAGGCTGTCTTTGTAAATAAGAATTTGCTCTTAACTAAGTTGCCTAGTTAAATAAAGGTAAAAGAATACATGACTTTAGTGGAGTAGCCTACTCCTTAATGAATTGTTTAGTAACAAAAAACAACATGTGTGCATCGATGGGGCAAAACAGACAGGGTTGGCTTAGATTGTTGACAACGTGTAAACTATATTTTGTCTCCAATATTTAAGTTGCACAATGAGCACTTGTTGCCTCTGAAATACACTGTTACAGTTGTTGGTAAACTAGCTAGCTATTTTTTTTTTTTGCAACGTTAGCATAGAAGTGACATCAGTCAAAACAACTCAAAACAAGACATGGTATCAAGAACAAGATACTGAAACGACCTACCTACAAGTCCCCACTTTCTTGTCATCTGGCCGTCCAGAATCACAACAACACACTGACTTGACTGGAAAGAAGCTTAGTATTAATCTGAAGCTTAAACTCTTAAATTGCTAACTAGCATTAGCGCAACTGCTAACTAGCGTTGGAACAATGACTGGAAGTCTATGGTAACTGCTAGCTTGCTGTACCATAGACTTCCTCTCATTGTGCTAATGCTAGTTATCATTGGCTCGCAAAGCAAAACCTCTAACTTCCTTCATACTGATGCAGAGACATAAACATTGTATCCATGAGTTTGTCTGACTCTGGGGAAAGTAGATAAAGTACTTCCTTAACAAAATACCTTTAAGAGTTATGACTTGGATTTAATAGTTTCAGATAAAGGTCAAGTCAAAGTCATAAGTCAATGCACTGACTTAAGTCACTCTGGATAAGAGTGTCTGCTTAAATGTCCAACATGTAAAGGCCAAAATAATACAATTAAATAATTATGAAGGTAAAAAAAAGTTAAAACAATTAAGTTTGATTTTGGAATTAGCACGAGGTCCTTTATTTCATGAAGCCAAATACCCTCGGCTGTAAAGATTACCTTTCCCCATTCACATTATGTCACATTATTATTCACATTATGTCAGTGCTCTTACTTCCTAATGATTCTCCATCGTTTTGGAGGTTCCAGACAGTGTCACTTTTTCATCAGTTTAGACCAGTGGTATTTAGATCCGATCCAGGAGGTGTGGAGTTCTGCTGGTTTTCTGTTCTACCTGATAATTATGAACCATTCAGGCTCTCACAAGCCAAGGCTCGTGCAAGGCTATTACTTACTAATTATTAATTGCACCCACCTGGTGTCCCAGGTCTAAATCAGTCCTTGATCAGATTCAAATGCTCCTGGTGTTTTTACATTTATTTTAATTTTTTATGAATACATCGAATTGTTAAATAGGTGTTTATCTACTGTGAATCTATACATTGTTTTTGTACATAGTCGCGCTCATGTTTGTACGTTTTACATTAGTGAAACAGATCATCAGAGATCATCACAGATCATCAGAGATCATCAGAGATCATCAGAGATCATCAGAGATCATCAGAGATCATCACAGATCATCAGAGATCATCACAGATCATCAGAGATCTTTACAGATCATCAGAGATCATCAGAGATCATCAGAGATCTTTACAGATCATCACAGATCATCAGAGATCATCACAGATCATCAGAGATCATCAGAGATCTTTACAGATCATCACAGATCATCACAAATCATCACAAATCATCAGAGATCGTCAGAGATCATCAGAGATCTTTACAGATCATCAGAGATCATCACAGATCATCACAGATCATCACAGATCATCACAGATCATCACAGATCATCACAGATCATCACAGATCGTTCACCAGATTGTTGATGGACACATACAGTGTCTGGGGAATTTTAAAAGCTATTTTTTTTCCAAAAATGCCAATCTGCAGCAGGATACCTCTGTTAATAATGTGACAAACTCTCCTGAATGGAGGCGTCAAGTTCATTAGCAATATCCAACGACTCATGCAATGACATACATTTCTGAAAATATGCAGTTGACGGTGCAGCTACATCTATTTTGAAGCAATTTTGGTTGTTTTTTGTTGTTTTTTACTGTAGTCCGGTTCAGGTTCACTTTTTTTAATACCCAGATATGTATTATAATGCTCAGAAAGCAGGTGTAGATGTTACGTTTCACTATAACACCTGTTGTATTAGAAGCATGTGACAAATGGCATTTGATTTGAAGCTGCTCATCTCAAGTTCTATTTAGTACGCACTGCAAATCATTTTGCACCATTTTGTAAATCACTCAGTGATTTGAGAACTATATACATTCGTCAAACAACCACCTTGGACATCATCTTCGAAGGAGCTTTTGACATCTCGGCCTGTTTTCAATCTGAGCTGTAAGGATGTAAGGAAAAGCAGCTTTAAGTCATCTCTTGAGACTGGATGTTCAAAAGTTTTGTGCTGTTGAACATGACATGCAAAAGCAGTGATGCAGAATCTACCAGGTCTTCTAGATGAGAATTATCGATTTGTCTGTATCTCCTGAGATATTTATTTTTCATAGAATTGCTCAAATAATACATCAAAGCATCAGGTTTGAATGTGTTTTGTTTTCTTGTGTTTAGGGAGTTTAGTGACAGGAGAAGTCTACTGTGGTATGGTAACCAAAGCTTGCAATAACAGACTGGATAAGCACATCCTTAGATCCTTAAAATCCCTTATAACAATACATCTCAATCATCCCAGAATCATCGTCCATCTGATCAGTTTAGTGTATTAATTCTCCTCTGCTAGGAAGTCCTTTCAAGGAAAGGTGGTCTCATGCTCCTTGTCTTCGTGTAGGCCCGCAATGCCATTAATGGGCGTGGCCTCACTGAGAATGCTGCGGAGTGTTACCCGGGTAACACTGAGTGACTGCTTCCTGGGCACGGGGTGCCGTGGCCGATGACACATCACTTCCTTGAACATCTCTCGGAAGCGGGTGGACATGAGGTTGTAGAGGATCGGGTTGACGGCCGAGCTGAGGTAGAAGAAGACGCCAGAGACCACGTGGACATACTTGTACACCTCCAGCTGGATGCTGGTCCACTCGCCGATGAAGCTCCACATGAGTCTGTCGGTGTGGAACGGAGCCCAACAGATTCCAAAAACCACCACCAGAACAACTAGAGAGAGAGAGAGAGGAGAGAGAGAGAGAGAGATTCTTAGTATTTTCATATTCTGTTGACATCAAAACTATGAAATAACACATATGGAATCATGTAGTAACCAAACAAGTGTTAAACAAATCAAAATACATTTTGTATTTTAGCTTCTTCAAAGTAGCCACCCTTGTCTTGATGACAGCTTTGCACACTCTTGCCATTATCTAAACCAGCTTCATGAGGTAGTCACCTGGAATGCATTTCAATTAGCAGGTGTGCCTTGTCAAACGTTCATTTGTGGAATTTCTTTCCTTCTTAATGCGTTTGAGCCAATCAGATGTGTTGTGACAAGGCAGGGTGGTATACAGAAGATAGCCCTATTTGGTAAAAGACCAAGTCCATATTATGGCAAGAACAGCTCAAATAAGCAGAGAAAAACGACAGTACATCATTACCTCAAGACATGAAGGTCAGCTAATCTGGAACATTTTAAGAACTTTCTTCAAGTGCAGTTGAAAAACCATCAAGTGCTATGATGAAACTGGCTCTCATGAGGACCACCACAGGAAAGGAAGACCCAGAGTTTATTCTGCTGCAGAGGATAAGTTAATTAGAGTTACCAGCCTCCGAAATTGCAGCCCAAATAAATGCTTCACAGAGTTCAAGTAACAGACACATCTCAACATCAACTGTTCAGAGGAGACTGTGTGAATCAGGCCTTCATGGTCAAATTGCTGCAAAGAAACCACTACTGAAGGACACCAATAAGAAAAAGAGACTTTCTTGGGCCAAGAAACACAATTAATGGACATTAGACCAGTGGAAATCTTTACTTTGGTCTGACAAGTCCAAATTTTAGATTTCTTGTTCCAACCGGCATGTCTTGGTGAGACACAGAGTAGGTGAACGGACGATCTCTGCATGTGTGGCTCCTACCGTGAAACATGGAGGTGGTGTGATGTTGTGGAGTTGCTTTGCTGGCATTTTTTTATTTATTTTAATTTGACCTTTATTTAACCAGGCAAGTCAGTTAAGATTTTTTGTTCCAACCACCGTCCTCTCCAGGCTGTGTAAGACATATTCTTATTTTCAATGACAGCCTGGGAACAGTGGGTTAACTGCCTGTTTAGGGGCAGAACAACAGATTTGACAAATCA
>NC_060174.1:9246711-9293977 GCF_021184085.1 Oncorhynchus gorbuscha | reverse complement strand
CTGTTCTCTGTGCTGCCTTCACACAATATTCACCACCAAACCGTCTGTTCTCTGTGCTGCCTTCACACAATATTCACCACCAAACCGTCTGTTCTCTGTGCTGCCTTCACACAATATTCACCACCCAACCGTCTGTTCTCTGTGCTGCCTTCACACAATATTCACCAACCGTCTGTTCTCTGTGCTGCCTTCACACAATATTCACCACCAAACCGTCTGTTCTCTGTGCTGCCTTCACACAATATTCACCACCAAACCGTCTGTTCTCTGTGCTGCCTTCACACAATATTCACCACCAAAACCGTCTGTTCTCTGTGCTGCCTTCACACAATATTCACCACCAAACCGTTTGTTCTCTGTGCTGCCTTCACACAATATTCACCACCAAACCGTCTGTTCTCTGTGCTGCCTTCACACAATATTCACCACCAAACCGTCTGTTCTCTGTGCTGCCTTCACACAATATTCACCACCAAACCGTCTGTTCTCTGTGCTGCCTTCACACAATATTCACCACCAAACCGTCTGTTCTCTGTGCTGCCTTCACACAATATTCACCACCAAACCGTCTGTTCTCTGTGCTGCCTTCACACAATATTCACCACCAAACCGTCTGTTCTCCCTTGTGCTGCCTCACCACCAAACACAATATTCACCACCAAACCGTCTGTTCTCTGTGCTGCCTTCACACAATATTCACCACCAAACCGTCTGTTCTCTGTGCTGCCTTCACACAATATTCACCACCAAACCGTTTGTTCTCTGTGCTGCCTTCACACAATATTCACCAGCAAACCGTTTGTTCTCTGTGCTGCCTTCACACAATATTCACCACGACATCCTGATATACTAAGGACGTTTGGGGACATCCCCTATAGGACTGTCGGGGAAAAATGTGTGAAATATGAAAGTTTTTAAAAGGGGTTCCCGAAGGTCGCATAATATGCTCTTCTGGAAAGTCCTTAAATGTGAAAGACCTCCATCTTTGGAATTTGGTATTAGAACACTAAGATTGGCATAGTGTGAAATATGATAAGACGGATTTAGAAAATGGTGTAATGTAAAAGAAGCTTTAGGCAACGTTTGAAAAGTAAATTACTAATAGAATTTCTTCTGGTGTGAACTGAAATTTGCACTGTGACCTTACAAGGGCAGTTATCAGTAGGATACAGTTCAGAGAGATGGTTCTCAGGGGGAACAAGAAGAAGACAGGCTGTAGGGCAAAAAGGGTAGCCTGGGGGATAGACTATGTCCCTTGCTCTGACGTTGTGAAAATCAAGTAAAGGTTATTGTTGCCACTTGTGTACTCTGGCTAATATTCTGGCACTAGGCTTGTAGCAGTTGCCACTATCGATATTGAATGGACATGTTGCACAAATGTTTTTTCATAGTCATCACCACTGAATGACTAACTGATATGTTTCTGAAAGGAAACCCGGGATGACAGGGATTTAGCAGTCTTTGTATACGAATAGAAAACAGGAAGAACCCCTAAGGACAGACTTTCGTTTGGATCGGGTCTACGTGACTGCAAATGTTCAGCAGTCTAAAGCTGTTTGTTGAAATACTGTACCTTTTCAGAATATGGCCCACTGTGCGCAAATCGCCTCCACATGTGGCTCCACATAATGTGGCTCCAACGTGACTCCACATAATGTAAAAGCTTATTTTTCGATAAAATGTATTAAAGAGTAAGTACTTCTCAGTCTCTGAAGATTTTGTTTTGAATAACGTGTTGCAAGAATCTGTGTTGGTTTCATTCCAGTGGGCCTGAGTCATCTTTCCCCGACAGTCCTATAGTGGGCCTGAGGGTCATCTTTCCCCGACAGTCCTATAGTGGGCCTGAGTCATCTTTCCCCGACAGTCCTATAGTGGGTGGGCCTGGGTCATCTTTCCCCGACAGTCCTATAGTGGGCCTGAGTCATCTTTCCCCGACAGTCCTATAGTGGGCCTGAGTCATCTTTCCCCGACAGTCCTATAGTGGGCCTGGGTCATCTTTCCCCGACAGTTCTATAGTGGGCCTGAGTCATCTTTCCCCGACAGTCCTATAGTGGGCCTGAGTCATCTTTGTCCAACAGGAGAGTAGAAGATGAGATGGTCAAACCCACTATAAATAAAATGAGTTAGTTAGAACTATTATGTATACTTCAGTATGAAGTCCCAGTGGTTAGTATACCATTGCCTTGACCTCATCAGTCCACCTAAAATAGAAACATGGTGGAAGCTTGAGTCATTGCACCCCCCACCCCACCCAAAAAACAAACAAAAAAACACAATTTGTCTGAAGAAAAGAGGCAACCTTTCTCTGTGCCCTTTAACATTGATTTACAAATTCCCCTTGGGTACAGTTTGGTGCTTGGGTCATAAAAAAAAAAATATCACTGCTGAGACAAAAAAAGGACTTACAGCAGAGATGCATATTTAATTGTCTGTAATTTAGAAATATGGAGAATATTTAGTCATCAGTAAAATAATGTGGGTGGGTCAAAGCCCTCTTTTTACAGTTTGTCAGGGACAATTAAAATGTCTTTCAAGCAAAGAATTAGAGGAACACTTAGGTGTATTCATTTTATTTCCCAGACAGAAAAATACCATACTTTTAAAATAAAGTTGTGTTGCTTTATGGTTGGTAATAACCTCTGTCAATTGGCACACAATAATCCAGTTCAAATCAAGCCACACATTATTTGTAGACTAGTTTCGACATAAAAACAAAACAACTATTTAACAAAACTGTGTCAATGCAGGTATCGATTTCACTGACAGTTAACGTAATGATTATTGTTTGAGGGGATGTGTTCTCAGAAATGGCTGACGTTACCACTAGATCAACATCACTTATATAATGTATGTATAATGCATTCCAACACAGAACTCATCTTACAAATGTGACATTACATTGTATGAGTTTAGATTTTATTTGGCGTAACCTGTTTTGGTATAGCTTTTCCACGACATGTTCCAGTTTTCCGTTACATATTTAATAAGCAAAACAGAAGCACAATGCATATTTCAAGCAAAAATAAATCAATTCCTTTTTGTCCTCATTAAATACCCTGTTGAACACAATAACTCAGTACAGTGCATGACATTCCGGTACTGATTTTGGAAGCCGGCACTTTTTATATTTAGGTGCAGGCGCTCTACAATACTTTTGAGCTAATATTTTATAAGAGGAACAGGTGCTCAAGCAGTAGAATATTTTAGGTACAGGTAAAAATTCAAGCATTTAAAAAAAAATCACCCATTGTTTTCCAATGTACAATATTCCCCTCTTGCAGCTTTATACAGTAATGGCACTACAGCACAAATGTCCGCCTCACTGGAGAGTAGTCCCCCCCCCCCCCCCCCCCGGGAAACTCTTCTACACTGAGGCTATCACACAGGTATACATTTACAAGAAAAAGAAGCAAAGAGATAGAATCAGGCAGTTGCATTCAGTCAAAATATCAAACAGTGAGAGTCTGTACAAGATTGTTGATCAGTCTGTACCCACTGTTGACCAGATGGTCCCTCTCCTTTGGTTTGTGAAAATGTGAAAATGTACCCCCCCCCCCCCGCCAATCAGATAGTGTGGTCGGAGGGATGAATCAGTTTGTTAGCTGTAACTGCCTGTTTGTATGTACAGTCCATGTTTTGTCAGAGCAGCGAAATGGTCATTTACTGTGCCTGACACAGGTGTTGTCGCTCGGGCGATGATGGATGAGAACATGAGGTGGTACGACAGCTCCTTGCAGAAGGACTGATAGATTTACACATTCCTTGCTCACACACAACACCTCCAAGAGTAGATGGAAACTAGCAGCTACTGGGATGACAGTTCAATGAGGCCAACCTCGATAAAAGGTTTGTTTGGTGAAATTGCGTTCAGAAGATTTGATGTTTTCCCCACAGGACTTCAGTGCACATCTTCAGAAGGCCAGTTTTTTTCACAGCTTTGCTGAAGCACCCATTCGGCAGTGTACACTCTCAGAAAATCAATACCCGTTTCTTGTCATTTGCTATCCTGTACATCTTATACTGTAAAAATGTATACATTCAGGGGTGGCAGGTAGTGGTTAGAGCCTTGGACTAGTAGCTGAAAGGTTGCAAGATCGAATCCCTGAGCTGACAAGGTAAAAGTCTATCGTTCTGCACCTGAACAAGGCAGTTAACCCACTGTTCCTAGGCTGTCTTTGTAAATAAGAATTTGCTCTTAACTAAGTTGCCTAGTTAAATAAAGGTAAAAGAATACATGACTTTAGTGGAGTAGCCTACTCCTTAATGAATTGTTTAGTAACAAAAAACAACATGTGTGCATCGATGGGGCAAAACAGACAGGGTTGGCTTAGATTGTTGACAACGTGTAAACTATATTTTGTCTCCAATATTTAAGTTGCACAATGAGCACTTGTTGCCTCTGAAATACACTGTTACAGTTGTTGGTAAACTAGCTAGCTATTTTTTTTTTTTTTTTTGCAACGTTAGCATAGAAGTGACATCAGTCAAAACAACTCAAAACAAGACATGGTATCAAGAACAAGATACTGAAACGACCTACCTACAAGTCCCCACTTTCTTGTCATCTGGCCGTCCAGAATCACAACAACACACTGACTTGACTGGAAAGAAGCTTAGTATTAATCTGAAGCTTAAACTCTTAAATTGCTAACTAGCATTAGCGCAACTGCTAACTAGCGTTGGAACAATGACTGGAAGTCTATGGTAACTGCTAGCTTGCTGTACCATAGACTTCCTCTCATTGTGCTAATGCTAGTTATCATTGGCTCGCAAAGCAAAACCTCTAACTTCCTTCATACTGGATGCAGAGACATAAACATTGTATCCATGAGTTTGTCTGACTCTGGGGAAAGTAGATAAAGTACTTCCTTAACAAAATACCTTTAAGAGTTATGACTTGGATTTAATAGTTTCAGATAAAGGTCAAGTCAAAGTCATAAGTCAATGCACTGACTTAAGTCACTCTGGATAAGAGTGTCTGCTTAAATGTCCAACATGTAAAGGCCAAAATAATACAATTAAATAATTATGAAGGTAAAAAAAAAGTTAAAACAATTAAGTTTGATTTTGGAATTAGCACGAGGTCCTTTATTTCATGAAGCCAAATACCCTCGGCTGTAAAGATTACCTTTCCCCATTCACATTATGTCACATTATTATTCACATTATGTCAGTGCTCTTACTTCCTAATGATTCTCCATCGTTTTGGAGGTTCCAGACAGTGTCACTTTTTCATCAGTTTAGACCAGTGGTATTTAGATCCGATCCAGGAGGTGTGGAGTTCTGCTGGTTTTCTGTTCTACCTGATAATTATGAACCATTCAGGCTCTCACAAGCCAAGGCTCGTGCAAGGCTATTACTTACTAATTATTAATTGCACCCACCTGGTGTCCCAGGTCTAAATCAGTCCTTGATCAGATTCAAATGCTCCTGGTGTTTTTACATTTATTTTAATTTTTTATGAATACATCGAATTGTTAAATAGGTGTTTATCTACTGTGAATCTATACATTGTTTTTGTACATAGTCGCTCATGTTTGTACGTTTTACATTAGTGAAACAGATCATCAGAGATCATCACAGATCATCAGAGATCATCAGAGATCATCAGAGATCATCAGAGATCATCACAGATCATCAGAGATCATCACAGATCATCAGAGATCTTTACAGATCATCAGAGATCATCAGAGATCATCAGAGATCTTTACAGATCATCACAGATCATCAGAGATCATCACAGATCATCAGAGATCATCAGAGATCTTTACAGATCATCACAGATCATCACAAATCATCACAAATCATCAGAGATCGTCAGAGATCATCAGAGATCTTTACAGATCATCAGAGATCATCACAGATCATCACAGATCATCACAGATCATCACAGATCATCACAGATCATCACAGATCATCACAGATCGTTCACCAGATTGTTGATGGACACATACAGTGTCTGGGGAATTTTAAAAGCTATTTTTTTTCCAAAAATGCCAATCTGCAGCAGGATACCTCTGTTAATAATGTGACAAACTCTCCTGAATGGAGGCGTCAAGTTCATTAGCAATATCCAACGACTCATGCAATGACATACATTTCTGAAAATATGCAGTTGACGGTGCAGCTACATCTATTTTGAAGCAATTTTGGTTGTTTTTTGTTGTTTTTTACTGTAGTCCGGTTCAGGTTCACTTTTTTTAATACCCAGATATGTATTATAATGCTCAGAAAGCAGGTGTAGATGTTACGTTTCACTATAACACCTGTTGTATTAGAAGCATGTGACAAATGGCATTTGATTTGAAGCTGCTCATCTCAAGTTCTATTTAGTACGCACTGCAAATCATTTTGCACCATTTTGTAAATCACTCAGTGATTTGAGAACTATATACATTCGTCAAACAACCACCTTGGACATCATCTTCGAAGGAGCTTTTGACATCTCGGCCTGTTTTCAATCTGAGCTGTAAGGATGTAAGGAAAAGCAGCTTTAAGTCATCTCTTGAGACTGGATGTTCAAAAGTTTTGTGCTGTTGAACATGACATGCAAAAGCAGTGATGCAGAATCTACCAGGTCTTCTAGATGAGAATTATCGATTTGTCTGTATCTCCTGAGATATTTATTTTTCATAGAATTGCTCAAATAATACATCAAAGCATCAGGTTTGAATGTGTTTTGTTTTCTTGTGTTTAGGGAGTTTAGTGACAGGAGAAGTCTACTGTGGTATGGTAACCAAAGCTTGCAATAACAGACTGGATAAGCACATCCTTAGATCCTTAAAATCCCTTATAACAATACATCTCAATCATCCCAGAATCATCGTCCATCTGATCAGTTTAGTGTATTAATTCTCCTCTGCTAGGAAGTCCTTTCAAGGAAAGGTGGTCTCATGCTCCTTGTCTTCGTGTAGGCCCGCAATGCCATTAATGGGCGTGGCCTCACTGAGAATGCTGCGGAGTGTTACCCGGGTAACACTGAGTGACTGCTTCCTGGGCACGGGGTGCCGTGGCCGATGACACATCACTTCCTTGAACATCTCTCGGAAGCGGGTGGACATGAGGTTGTAGAGGATCGGGTTGACGGCCGAGCTGAGGTAGAAGAAGACGCCAGAGACCACGTGGACATACTTGTACACCTCCAGCTGGATGCTGGTCCACTCGTCGATGAAGCTCCACATGAGTCTGTCGGTGTGGAACGGAGCCCAACAGATTCCAAAAACCACCACCAGAACAACTAGAGAGAGAGAGAGAGGGAGAGAGAGAGAGAGAGATTCTTAGTATTTTCATATTCTGTTGACATCAAAACTATGAAATAACACATATGGAATCATGTAGTAACCAAACAAGTGTTAAACAAATCAAAATACATTTTGTATTTTAGCTTCTTCAAAGTAGCCACCCTTTGTCTTGATGACAGCTTTGCACACTCTTGCCATTATCTAAACCAGCTTCATGAGGTAGTCACCTGGAATGCATTTCAATTAGCAGGTGTGCCTTGTCAAACGTTCATTTGTGGAATTTCTTTCCTTCTTAATGCGTTTGAGCCAATCAGATGTGTTGTGACAAGGCAGGGTGGTATACAGAAGATAGCCCTATTTGGTAAAAGACCAAGTCCATATTATGGCAAGAACAGCTCAAATAAGCAGAGAAAAACGACAGTACATCATTACCTCAAGACATGAAGGTCAGCTAATCTGGAACATTTTAAGAACTTTCTTCAAGTGCAGTTGAAAAAACCATCAAGTGCTATGATGAAACTGGCTCTCATGAGGACCACCACAGGAAAGGAAGACCCAGAGTTTATTCTGCTGCAGAGGATAAGTTAATTAGAGTTACCAGCCTCCGAAATTGCAGCCCAAATAAATGCTTCACAGAGTTCAAGTAACAGACACATCTCAACATCAACTGTTCAGAGGAGACTGTGTGAATCAGGCCTTCATGGTCAAATTGCTGCAAAGAAACCACTACTGAAGGACACCAATAAGAAAAAGAGACTTTCTTGGGCCAAGAAACACAATTAATGGACATTAGACCAGTGGAAATCTTTACTTTGGTCTGACAAGTCCAAATTTTAGATTTTTGTTCCAACCGGCATGTCTTGGTGAGACACAGAGTAGGTGAACGGACGATCTCTGCATGTGTGGCTCCTACCGTGAAACATGGAGGTGGTGTGATGTTGTGGAGTTGCTTTGCTGGCATTTTTTTATTTATTTTAATTTGACCTTTATTTAACCAGGCAAGTCAGTTAAGATTTTTTGTTCCAACCACCGTCCTCTCCAGGCTGTGTAAGACATATTCTTATTTTCAATGACAGCCTGGGAACAGTGGGTTAACTGCCTGTTTAGGGGCAGAACAACAGATTTGACAAATCAACTGTACATTTCGGTGTTCCTCAAGGTTCTGTTTTAGGACCACTATTGTTTTCACTATATATTTTACCTCTTGGGGATGTTATTCGAAAACATAATGTAAACTTTCACTGCTATGCGGATGACACACAGCTGTACATTTCAATGAAACATGGTGAAGCACCAAAATTGCCCTCGCTAGAAGCATGTGTTTCAGACATAAGGAAGTGGATGGCTGCAAACTTTCTACTATTAAACTCGGACAAAACAGAGATGCTTGTTCTAGGTCCCAAGAAACAAAGAGATCTTCTGTTGAATCTGACAATTAATCTTAATGGTTGTACAGTCGTCTCAAATAAAACTGTGAAGGACCTCGGCGTTACTCTGGACCCTGATCTCTCTTTTGAAGAACATATCAAGACCATTTCGAGGACAGCTTTTTTCCATCTACGTAACATTGCAAAAATCAGAAACTTTCTGTCCAAAAATGATGCAGAAAAATTAATCCATGCTTTTGTCACTTCTAGGTTAGACTACTGCAATGCTCTATTTTCCGGCTACCCGGATAAAGCACTAAATAAACTTCAGTTAGTGCTAAATACGGCTGCTAGAATCCTGACTAGAACCAAAAAATTTGATCATATTACTCCAGTGCTAGCCTCTCTACACTGGCTTCCTGTCAAAGCAAGGGCTGATTTCAAGGTTTTACTGCTAACCTACAAAGCATTACATGGGCTTGCTCCTACCTACCTCTCTGATTTGGTCCTGCCGTACATACCTATACGTACGCTACGGTCACAAGACGCAGGCCTCCTAATTGTCCCTAGAATTTCTAAGCAAACAGCTGGAGGCAGGGCTTTCTCCTATAGAGCTCCATTTTTATGGAACGGTCTGCCTACCCATGTCAGAGACGCAAACTCGGTCTCAACCTTTAAGTCTTTACTGAAGACTCATCTCTTCAGTGGGTCATATGATTGAGTGTAGTCTGGCCCAGGAGTGGGAAGGTGAACGGAAAGGCTCTGGAGCAACGAACCGCCCTTGCTGTCTCTGCCTGGCCGGTTCCCCGTTTTCCACTGGGATTCTCTGCCTCTAACCCTGTTACGGGGGCTGAGTCACTGGCTTGCTGGGGCTCTCTCGTGCCGTCCCTGGGGGGGGATGCGTCACCTGGGTGGGTTGATTCACTGTTGTGGTCGGCCTGTCTGGGTTCCCCCCACCCCTTGGGTTGTACCGTGTCGGAGATCTTTGTGGGCTATACTCGGCCTTGTCTCAGGATGGTAAGTTGGTGGTTGAAGATTTCCCTCTAGTGGTGTGGGGGCTGTGCTTTGGCAAAGTGGGTGGGGTTATATCCTTCCTGTTTGGCCCTGTCCGGGGTGTCCTCGGATGGGGCCACAGTGTCTCCTGACCCCTCCTGTCTCAGCCTCCAGTATTTATGCTGCAGTAGTTTATGTGTCGGGGGGCTAGGGTCAGTTTGTTTATCTGGAGTACTTCTCCTGTCCTATTCGGTGTCCTGTGTAAATCTAAGTGTGCGTTCTCTAATTCTCTCCTTCTCTCTTTCTTTCTCTCTCTCGGAGGACCTGAGCCCTAGAACCATGCCCCAGGACTACCTGACATGATGACTCCTTGCTGTCCCCAGTCCACCTGGCCATGCTGCTGCTCCAGTTTCAACTGGCCTGGGCCCTAGGACCATGTCCCAGGACTACCTGACATGAGGACTCCTTGCTGTCCCCAGTCCACCTGGCCATGCTCCTGCTCCAGTTTCAACTGTTCTGCCTTACTATTATTCAACCATGCTGGTCATTTATGAACATTTGAACATCTTGGCCACGTTCTGTTATAATCTCCACCTGGCACAGCCAGAAGAGGACTGGCCACCCCACATATGCTCTCTCTAATTCTCTCTTTCTTTCTCTCTCTCGGAGGACCTGAGCCCTAGGACCGTGCCCCAGGACTACCTGACATGATGGCTCCTTGCTGTCCCCAGTCCATCTGACTGTGCTGCTGCTCCAGTTTCAACTGTTCTGCCTTATTATTATTTGACCATGCTGGTCATTTATGAACATTTGAACATCTTGGTCATGTTCTGTTATAATCTCTACCCGGCACAGCCAGAAGAGGACTGGCCACCCCACATAGCCCGGTTCCTCTCTAGGTTTCTTCCTAGGTTTTGGCCTTTCTAGGGAGTTTTTCCTAGCCACCGTGCTTTTACACCTGCATTGTTTGCTGTTTGGGGTTTTAGGCTGGGTTTCTGTACAGCACTTTGAGATATCAGCTGATGTACGAAGGGCTATATAAATAAATTTGATTTGATTTGTACCTTGTCAGCTCGGGGGTTTGAACTCGCAACCTTCCGGTTACTAATCCAATGCTCTAACCACTAGGCTACGCTGCTGCATACTGAACCAGCATGACTACTTCCGCATTATGCAGTAATTTGTTTTTCAACAGAACAATGACCCAAAACACCCCTCCAGGCTGTGTAAGAGCTATTTAACCAGGATGGAGAGTGATGGAGTGGTACATCAGATGTCCTGGCCTCCACAATCACCCGATCTCAACCAAATTGAGATGGTTTGGGATCGCAAAGTGAAGGAAAAGCAGCCAACAAGTGCTCAGCATATGTGGGAACTCCTTCAATACTATTGGAAAAGTATTCCTCATGATCCTGGTTGAGAGAATGTCAAGAGTGTGCAAATCTGACATCAAGGCAAAAAGCGGCTACTTTGTTACTACATGATTCCATATGTGTTATTTCATAGTTTTGATGTCTTCACTATTATTCTACATTGTAGAAAAGAGTAAAAAATAAAGAAAAACCCTGGAATGAGAAGGTGTGTCCAAACTTTTGACTCGTGCTGTATGTGAACAGAGATGTATTTTTTTAAAACTCAGGTTATTCTATTATTTATTATTTAGCTCAGTGTAATTTATGGTCTTGGTAAACACAGAGTTTCTCAGGGATTATTTATGAGAAGATCCACTCTTAATGAATTTATATATAAATACCAAGTTGGGAGTCTGGGTGAAGCCTTGAAGTACACCGCTAAATTACAACTATCTATCTGAGGCAGACTTACACCCAAGGACCTACCAAGCTAAATAAGAGGGATAGACTATATCACGATGAAGAGAAATAGAGTGAGATAATAACAAAAACTCTTAGAAAAAAAGGTTTAGCGTTCTTAAAGGGGTATAACCGCTTGTCACTGGGCTGTAAGGTCATTGTACCCCAGTTCCTTCTTACATACTATATACACTCAGTGGCTAGTTTATTAGGTACACCACCCGTTCACGAAAATGGTTCACTCCGACAGACAATGAATCACATGACTGTAGCTTGCTATATAAAGCAGGCAGACAGGCATTGATGCGTTCAGTTACTGTTCGACTGAATGTTAGAATGGGCAAAACAAGTGACACTAAGCGTGGTATGATCATTGCGCAACGGTTCCAGTGTTTCAGTATATCTGTTATGGGGGGTTAAGTGACTTGCTCAAAGGCACAACAGCAGGCAATGGCATCTAGGATTTGATAACAGCAACTCTTCGGTTTGCATGCTGACTTCGTGCCAGATGTTTCCCGTCAGACCCGGGATTCGAACTGGGGAAAGGGGATACCTAGTCAGTTGCACAACCTAATGCATTCAACCGAAATGTGTCTTCCACATTTAAGTCAACCCCTATGAATAAGGTGAAGGTGGCAATTGTTGCTGGGGGTTAAATGCTCAATGGTAGAACAGCTCAGGGATTTGAACCAGCAACATTATGGTTACCTGCCCAATGCTCTTGGCTACCTGCCGCCAAATAATGCCCATTCATCGACAATATACTATTCCTGTACTCTATGTGGCTGCAGTATTGTATGTGTAAGGCAGGGGTGTCAAACTTCATTCCTGGAGGACCAAGTGTCTGCTGGGTTTTTACTACTCCCTTGTGATTGATTGGTCAATTAAAGTAATTGATGAGTTAGGAACACCTGGTTGTCTTCTAGGTCTTTTTATTTAGATATTTTTTAAATAAATTGTAGTTGATCACAAGGTCATACAAAGGTCGCTGAGGTATGCAGAAGAGCTGCATCAAAATAGATATAGAAACAATGTATAATATCAACAGAACTAGTTAGATACTGACTGATTTGTTTTCCAAGATGACTTAGCATACATGAGAGGAAAAGAGTCGGCAGGTAGCCTAGTGGTTAGAGCGTTGGGACAGTAACGGAAAGGACTTGCTAGCACAGAATATGTTCCAGGATTCCTCCGATGGCATTGAGGACTACACCATATCAGTCACTGGCTTCATAAATAAGTGCATCGATGACGTCGTCTCCACGGTGACTGTACGTACAGACCCCAACCAGAAACCATGGATTACAGGCAACATTCGCACTGAGCTAAAGGGTAGAGCTGCCGCATGCAAGGAGCGGGACACTAACCCAGGCAGTTATAAGGAATCCCGCTACACCCTCAAGCGAACCATCAAACAGGCAAAAGCGCCAATACAGGGCTAAGATTGAATCGTACTACACCGGCTTCGACGCTCGTCTTATGTGGCAGGGCCTGCAAAGTATTACAGACTACAAAAGGGAAGCACAGCCGCGAGCTGCCCAGTGACACGAGCAGAAGAGCTAAATCACTTCTATGCTCGCTTCGAGGCAAGCAACACTGAGGCATGTATGAGAGCATCAGCTGTTCCCAGACATCTGCCACACTGACCCTCAACACTGGAGCCCCTCAGGGGTGCGTGCTCAGTTCCGTCCTGTACTCCCTACTCACCCACGACTGCATGCTCAGGCACGACTCCAACACCATCATTAAGTTTGCAGATGACACAACGGTGGTAGGCCTGATCACTGACAACGACGAGACAGCCTATAGGGAGGAGGTCAGAGACCTGGCCGGGTGGTACCAGAATAAAAACCTATTCCTCAATGTAATCAAGACAAAGGAGATGATTGTGGACTACAGGAAAAGGAGGACCGAGCACATCCCCATTCTCATCGATGGGGCTGTAGTGGAGCAGGTTGAGAGCTTCAAGTTCCTTGGTGTCCACAACACCAACAAACTAGAATGGTCCAAACACACCAAGACAGCCGTGAAGAGGGAACGACAAAGCCTATTCCTCCTCAGGAAACTAAAAAGATTTGGCTTGGGTCCTCAGATCCTCAAAAGGTTCTACAGCTGCAACATCGAGAGCATCCTGACTGTTTGCATCACTGCCTGGTACGGAAACTGCTCAGCCTCCGACCGCAAGGCACTACAGAGAGTAATGCGTAAGGCCCAGTACATTATTGCGGCCGCGATCCCTACCTTCCAGGACCTCTATATTAGGCGGTGTGAATAGAAGGCCCAGAAAATCGTCAAAGACCCCAACCACTCAAACCATTTACTATTTGCTCTGCTGCTGCACGGCAAGAGGTACCGGTGTATCTGACACCAACAGGCTCTTGAACAGCTTCTATCCCCAAGTAATACGACTGATAAATCAATAATAATATATATAACAATAACAAAATAGCTACACAGACCGAGCTTACCTTGTATCATAATTTACCTTTTATTTCCCTACACACACTGTCACTCCAACACACACACAAACACTCACTGCACTCACTTATACATAATATGCACATACATTTATACTGACTCTACACAGCCACACACCCAATCACATACATTTACAGTGGGGCAAAAAAGCAAGTTCTCCCACTTAAAAAGATGAGAGAGGCCTGTAATTTTCATCATAGGTACACTTCAACTATGACAGACAAAATGACAAAAAAAAAATCCTGAAAATTAGGATTTTTTTATGAATTTATTTGCAAATTATGGTGGAAATAAGTATTTGGTCACCTACAAACAAGCAAGATTTCTGGCTCTCACAGACCTGTAACTTCTTCTTTAAGAGGCTCCTCTGTCCTCCACTCGTTACCTGTTTTAATGGCACCTGTCCACAACCTCAAACAGTCACACTCCAAACTCCACTATGGCCAAAACCAAAGAGCTGTCAAATTACACCAGAAACAAAATTGTTGACCTGCACCAGGCTGGGAAGACTGAATCTGCAATAGGTAAGTAGCTTGGTTTGAAGAAATCAACTGTGGGAGCAATTATTAGAAAATGGAAGACATACAAAACCACTGATAATCTCCCTCGATCTGGGGCTCCACGCAAGATCTCAACCCGTGGGGTCAAAATGATCACAAGAACGGTGAGCAAAAATCCCAGAACCACACGGGGGGACCTAGTGAATGACCTGCAGAGAGCTGGGACCAAAGTAACAAAGCCTACCATCAGTAACACACTACGCCACCAGGGACTCAAATCCTGCAGTGCCAGACGTGTCCCCTGCTTAAGCCAGTACGTGTCCAGGCCTGTCTGAAGTTTGCTAGAGAGCATTTGGATGATCCAGAAGAAGATTGTGAGAATGTCATATGGTCAGATGAAACCAAAATATACCTTTTTGGTAAAAACTCAACTCGTCGTGTTTGGAGGACAAAGAATGCTGAGTTGCATCCAAAGAAAACCACACCTACTGTGAAGCATAGGGGTGGAAACATCATGCTTTGGGGCTGTTTTTCTGCAAAAGGGACCAGGACGACTGATCCGTGTAAAGGAAAGAATGAATGGGGCCATGTATCGTGAGATTTTGAGTGAAAACCTCCTTCCATCAGTAAGAGCATTGAAGATGAAACGTGGCTGGTTCTTTCAGCATGACAATGATCCCAGACACACCTTTTTGGACTCATTCAGCAGTTTTTACCTAAATAATTAGAATACTATTTGGAATTTAATATTGGAAGGTCCATTTATATTCCTAAAACATAAGTTGAAAATTATGTTATCTCTGCTTCCTGTTGACAATAACTTTTGATTAATATCCCAATGTCAAAACACAGTTTTCTTAGTGTCCAAATCAATAATCAATAAGGGAACGATTGAATTGTACACAATTATTACCCAGATGAAAGTGGGAGAGGGTTATGTTTTTTACATTTCAGTCAAGGGGAGCATTTAGTATTTATTTATTTAGTCCAGGGAGGGTTTAGTATTTATTTATTTAGTCTAGGGGAGCGTTTAGTATTTATTTATTTAGTCTAGGGTAGCATTTAGTATTTATTTAGTCTTGGGGAGCATTTAGTATTTATTTAGTCTAAGGGAGCATTTAGTATTTATTTAGTCCAGGGAGCATTTAATATTGATTTATTTAGTCTAGGGGAGCATTTAGTATTTATTTATTTAGTCTAGGGGAGCATTTAGTATTTATTTAGTCTTGGGGAGCATTTAGTATTTATTTAGTCTAAGGGAGCATTTAGTATTTATTTAGTCCAGGGAGCGTTTAATATTGATTTATTTAGTCTAGGGAAGCGTTTAGTATTTATTTATTTAGTCTAGGGGAGCATTTAGTATTTATTTATTTAGTCTAGGGGAGCATTTAGTATTTATTTAGTCTAGGGGAGAGTTTAGTATTTATTTATTTAGTCTAGGGGAGCAATTAGTATTTATTTATTTAGTCTAGAGGAGAGTTTAGTATTTATTTAGTCTAGGGGAGCGTTTACTATGTATTTATTTAGTCTAGGGGAGCATTTAGTATTTATTTATTTAGTCTAGGGGACCATTTAGTATTTCTTTATTTAGTCTATGGGAGGGTTTAGTATTTATTTATTTAGTCTAGGGGGGCGTTTAGTATTTATATATTTAGTCTAGGGGAGCATTTAGTATTTATTTATTTAGTCTAGGGGAGGGTTTAGTATTTATTTATTTAGTCTAGGGGGGCGTTTAGTATTTATTTATTTAGTCTAGGGGAGCATTTAGTATTTATTTAGTCTAGGGGAGCGTTTAGTATGTATTTATTTAGTCTAGGGGAGCATTTAGTATTTATTTAGTCTAGGGGAGCGTTTAATATTTATTTATTTAGTCTAGGGGAGCATTTAGTATTTATTTATTTAGTCTAGGGGAGCATTTAGTATTTATATACTTAGTCTAGGGGAGAGTTTAGTATTTATTTATTTAGTCTAGGGGAGCATTTAGTATTTATTTATTTAGTCTAAGGGAGAGTTTAGTATTCATTTATTTAGTCTAGGGGAGCATTTAGTATTTATTTATTTAGTCTAGGGGAGCGTTTAGTATTTATTTATTTAGTCTAGGGGAGCATTTAGTATTTATTTATTTAGTCTAGGGGAGAGTTTAGTATTTATTTATTTAGTCTAGGGGAGAGTTTAGTATTTATTTATTTAGTCTAGGGGAGCATTTAGTATTTATTTATTTAGTCTAGGGGAGAGTTTAGTATTTATTTATTTAGTCTAGGGGAGAGTTTCGTATTTATTTATTTAGTCTAGGGGAGCGTTTAGTATTTATTTATTTAGTCTAGGGGAGCATTTATTATGTATTTATTTAGTCTAGGGGAGCGTTTATTATTTATTTATTTAGTCTAGGGGAGCATTTAGTATTTATTTATTTAGTCTAGGGGAGCATTTATTATTTATTTATTTAGTCTAGGGGAGCGTTTAGTATTTATTTAGTCTAGGGGAGCGTTTAGTATTTATTTATTTAGTCTAGGGGAGCATTTAGTATTTATTTATTTAGTCTAGGGGAGCATTTAGTATTTATTTATTTAGTCTAGGGGAGCATTTAGTATTTATTTATTTAGTCTAGGGGAGAATTTAGTATTTATTTATTTAGTCTAGGGGAGCGTTTAGTATTTATTTAGTCTAGGGGAGCGTTTAGTATTTATTTAGTCTAGGGGAGCATTTAGTATTTATTTATTTAGTCTAGGGGAGCATTTAGTATTTATTTATTTAGTCTAGGGGAGCGTTTAGTATTTATTTATTTAGTCTAGGGGAGCATTTAGTATTTATTTATTTAGTCTAGGTGAGCATTTAGTATTTATTTAGTCTAGGGGAGCGTTTAGTATTTATTTATTTAGTCTAGGGGAGCATTTAGTATGTATTTATTTAGTCTAGGGGAGCATTTAGTATGTATTCATTTAGTCTAGGGGAGCGTTTAGTATTTATTTATTTAGTCTAGGGGAGCGTTTAGTATTTACTTATTTAGTCTAGGGGAGCGTTTAGTATTTATTTAGTCTAGGGGAGCGTTTAGTATTTATTTATTTAGTCTAGGGGAGCATTTAGTATTTATTTAGTCTAGGGGAGAGTTTAGTATTTATTTATTTAGTCAGTCCAGGGGAGTGTCATGTAATTTATAATCGATTAGATGTCAAATTGCTCATTGTTTGGGAATTAGTTGCTGATTATATCTCGATGTGTGCCCTACGCTGTCACTCATCCTTGAAGCTCTGCTGGGGGGCGCATCAAGTGCGCCTTTTGTGGTCTCAATCAAATGATCCGTAGACTATGCTATAAGCTATAGACCTAGGCTATACGAAGCGCATGCTCGGAGAAGCACAAGGCAAAGTAATATACAGTGGGGAGAACAAGTATTAGATAACCTGCAAAATCGGCAGTGTTTCCTACTTACAAAGCATGTAGAGGTCTGTCATTTTTATAATAGGTAGAATAGGTATACTTCAACTGTGAGAGAAGGAATCTAAAACAAAAATCCAGAAAATCACATTGTGTGAGTAATTCATTTGCATTTTATTGCATGACATAAGTATTTGATACATCAGAAAAGCAGAACTTAATATTTGGTACAGAAACCTTTGTTTGCAATGACAGAGATCATACGTTTCCTGTAGTTCTTGACCAGGTTTGCACACACTGCAGCAGGGATTTTGGCCCACTCCTCCATACAGACCATCTCCAGATCCTTCACCAAGGAACTTGAAGCTCTCAATCTGCTCCGCTCCAGCCCCGTCGATGAGAATGGGGGCTTGCTCGGTCCTCCTTTTCCTGTAGTCCACAATCATCTCCTCAGTCTTGGCTACGTTGAGGGAAAGGTTGTTATTCAGGCACCATCCGGCCAGGTTTCTGACCTCCTCCCTATAGGCTGTCTCGTCGTTGTCGGTGATCAGGCCTACCGCTGTTTTGTTGTCTGCAAACTTAATGATGGTGTTGGAGTCATGCCTGGCCATGCAGTCGTGGGTGAACTGGGATTACAGGAGGGGACTGAGCACGCAACCCTGAGGGGCTCCAGTGTTGAGGATCAGCATTGCAGAAGTGTTGCTACCTACCCTCACCGCCTGGGGGCGGCCCGTCAGGAAGTCCAGGATCCATTTGCAGAGCGAGGTGTTTCGTCCCAGGATCCTTAGCTTAGTGATGAGCTTTGTGGGCACTATGGTGTTGAACGCTGAGCTGTAGTCAATGAATAGCATTCTCACGTAGGTGTTCCTTTTGTCCAGGTGGGAAAGTGCAGTGTGGAGTGCAATTGAGATTGCATCATCTGTGGATCTGTTTAGGCTGTATGCAAATTGGAGTGGGTCTAGTGTTTCTGGGATAATGGTGTTAATGTGAGCCATTACCAGCCTTTCAATGCACTTCATGGCTACGGATGTGAGTGCTACGGGTCTGTAGTCATTTAGGCAGGTTGCCTTCGTGTTCTTGGGCACAGGGACTATGGTGGTCTGCTTGAAACATGTTGGTATTACAGACTCAATCAGGTGCATGTTGAAAATGTCAGTGAAGACACCTGCCAGTTGGTCAGCACGTGCCCGGAGCACACATCCTTGTAATCTGTCTGGCCCAGTGAATGTTGACTTGTATAAAGGTCTTACTCACGTCGGCTATGGAGAGCGTGATCACACAGTCGTCCGGAACAGCTGATGCTCTCATGCATGCATCACTGTTGCTTGTCTCAAAGTGAGCATGGAAGTGATTTAGCTCATCTGGTCATCCTTTTCCTGTAGTCCACAATCATCTCCTTTGTCTTGATTACGTTGAGGAATAGGTTCTTATTCTGGTACCACCCGGCCAGGTCTCTGACCTCCTCCCTATAGGCTGTCTCGTCGTTGTCAGTGATCAGGCCTACCACCATTGTGTCGTCTGAAAACTTAATGATTGTGTTGGAGTCGTGCCTGAGCATGCAGTCGTGGGTGAATAGGGAGTACAGAACGGGACTACTTCTCTGGACCAACTACTTCTCTGATAGAGTTCAGTGTGTCAAATCGGAGGGCCTGTTGTCCGGGCCTCTGGCAGTCTCTTTGTGCCACAGGGTTACATTCTTGGACAGACTCTCTTCTGTATACATCAATGATGTCGCTCTTACTGCTGGTGAAGTCTCTGATTCTGGCCCTTCTTTGGACACTGTGTTAACAACCCTCCAGACGAGCTTCAATGCCATACAACATTCCTTCTGTGGACTCCAATTGCTCTTAAATACAAGTAAAACTAAATGCATGCTCTTCAACCGATCGCTGCCTGCACCTGCCCGCCTGTCCAACATCACTACTCTGGACGGCTCTGACTTAGAATATGTGGACAACTACAAATACTTAGGTGTCTGGTTAGACTGTAAACTCTCCTCCCAGACTCACATAAAACATCTCCAATCCAAAGTTAAATGTAGAATTGGCTTCCTATTTCGCAACAAAGCATCCTTCAGTCATGCTGCCAAACATACCCTTGTAAAACTGAACATCCTACCGGTCCTCGACTTCGGCGATGTCATTTACAAAATAGCCTCCAATACCTTACACAATAAATTGGATGCAGTTTATCACAGTGCCATCCGTTTTGTCACCAAAGCCCCATATACTACCCACCACTGTGACCTGTTTGCTCTCGTTAGCTGGCCCTTGCTTCAAACTCGTCGCCAAACCCACTGGCTCCAGGACATCTACAAGACCCTGCTAGGTAAAGTCCTCCCTTATCTCAGCTCGCTGGTCACCATAGAACACTGGAGAACACATCACCCACCTGTAGCACGTGCTCCAGCAGGTATATCTCTCTGGTCACCCCCAAAACCAATTATTTCTTTGGCTGCCTCTCCTTCCAGTTCTCTGCTGCCAATGACTGGAACGAACTGCAAAAATCTCTGAAACTGGAAACACTTATCTCCCTCACTTGCTTTAAGCACCAGCTGTCAGAGCAGCTCACAGATTACTGCACCTGTACATAGCTCATTTATAATTTAGCCCAAACAACTACCTCTCCCCCTACTGTATTTATTTATTTATTTTGCTCCTTTGCACCCCATTATTTCTATCTCTACTCTGCACATTCTTCCACTGCAAATCAACCATTCCAGTGTTTTACTTGCTATATTGTATTTACTTTGCCAACATGGCCTTTTCGTTTTTTTCTTTACCTCCCTTATCTCACCTCATTTGCTCACATTGTATATAGACTTATTTTTCTACAGTATTATTGACTGTATGTTTGTTTTACTCCATGTGTAACTCTGTGTTGTTTTATGTGTCCAACTGCTTTGCTTTATCTTGGTCGCTACCTGGTTAAATAAAGGTGAAATAAAAAATCTAATAAAATGTTCCTGCCAAGGCAGCAGCTACTCTTCCTGGGATTTATTATGGATCCCCATTAGTTCCTGCCAAGGCAGAAGCTACTCTTCTGCAAAATTAAGGCAGTTATACAATTTTAAAAACATTACAATACATTCATTACAGAATTTACAACACACACTCAGGCCCATACACCACTACCACATATCTACCACGGTTCCAAACTTAGACTATCCTCTTTTTTTAACAATAGCCTGTATAGAAATAAAAAAGTCTGTGGTGCTGCAGCAGAGGTTCTCAACTTCTTCAACTCACCATCAAAATATGAGATCGATTCAAGGATGCAAGTTAATTTTGGAACCAGTCCTATATGGAATTATATCCAATAGGTTTTAATGTTATAGAATCCTATAGGATTCCAATATAAGAATCCAATAGAAAATCCTATCAGATTTTGGAACCAGTGCTATTGTAGTCATAAGCCTGGGAAACTCCAGCCTGAATGGTGTCACACTTTTTCTCCTTCCCTACTAAACACACACGATTTAAAGTAATTGCATTTTAAAATGAAGATCACGATTAGTTAACTATTGGAGTCAGGTGTGTTCGCTGGGGCTGGGACAAAACTGTGACACCAATCAAGCCCCCGAGGACTGGAGTTGCCCAGGCCTGTCCTATAGGATAGGTTCCAAAATCTGGATTTTCGATAGGATTTTTAATTATTGGAATCCTATAGGATTTTTTGGCTGGGGTAAGAGCAGCCAGAAGGTTGGGATTTTTAACGACACTACATGACTACACCTGCTCATCGTGACAACGCCTTCTCATCGTGACCACACCTGCTCATCAAACATCTCATTCCAAAATCATGGGCATTAATATGGAGTTGGTCCACCCTTTGCTGCTATAACAGACTTCTGGGAAGTCTTTCCACTAGATGTTGGAACATTGCTGCAGGGGGACTTGCTTCCTTTCAGCCACAAGCATTAGTGAGGTCGGACACTGATGTTGGGCGATTAGGCCTGGTTCGCAGTCAGCGTAATGTCGGCTGTAATGTAACAAAATGTGGAAAAAGTCAAGGGGTCTAAATACTTTCTGAAGGCACTGTATGTTCTCTCACTTTCTGCATGAAGCGCTCCTTATCTTGAAAGTCATCAAAACGTACAACGAAGGGTCATGATTTGGAGATCTCTCTGCCTATTCCAGTGAATTCACAGCCTAGGCGGTGAGCCCGTACCAAGGCGAAAGGAGTGTCTAATATTTTTTTGCCAGGACCTCCTCGAAAAACGGGTGATTAACTTAACTGGATCCTTCTGGTATATTTGCAATAATCCTTATGTTTGAGAGGTGAGAATAATTCTCCATCATGTCCAACTCTCTCTTTCAATAGTTTATCTTCTGTTTTTAGAGTTTCATAGCCTTTTTCGAACAATTCGGTCACTGCAACCAGACAAGCCGATCTCCAACTCTGTTACTTTCGTATCTTGCTCCTGTATTGTAGTTTGCATTCCGGCCAGGGTGGTAAAGATGGGAGACAAGGCCGCGTCCACGCCATCTTTTACCAGGGTTGTGAGTGTGACTGAAAGATCCGATATCGGTCGTAAACAGAGGTTTTCTAGATCCACTGGTAGCTCATCGGGTGATAACAATGCACTGTTTAAGAGTCTGTAGCTGTTTTGTACTGTGCGTACGCAAAGATGTAAATTGGCTGTGAGATTTCCTCCAAACTTGCGCTTAAGACATAATTCACTAACAACATTTTCCATTAGATTTGTTTTAAAAAATATATATTTCTGGAACATTCCTAGGAGCACCATAACCCCCCCTCCCCTCCCCCACCTAATTGAATTTAATCCACATTACACACACAAATATACAGCACCCCTGGTGCCACTGAAATCTCGGCTCCGTGTTTTTTTTATAGTAAACACGGAGCAGATAATGGTTGAAAAGATTCCCCGTGTTTGAGGTGTTTTTAAATATAGTCTTTAAAAGAAACGATCTCAATCTTATTTAACGTGAAATTTGGTGTAAAAATAAATAAAAAGGAGCGTAAAATCTCAGTTGTCTTTGCATTCATACTGCTTTTGAATGAGGACTCAACTCTCTTTTGCCAGTTCACTTGACCTAGTTTGTGGTCCGAGTCCTCTTTGCATTCACATTGCTATGTTTAGAAAGGAACAAAATATATTTTTCCTACATACATTCTGTTTTTTTTACAAAGTGCAGGACAAGTCAGTAGGGGGCTGAGGGCACACAGTGTGTTGTGAAATCTGTGAATGTATTGTAATCTTTCAAAGTGGTATAAACTGCCTTATTTCTGCTTTGGCAGCAGCTAATGGGGATCCATCATGAATACAAATACAGAACCAATCAGAATGTGTTATCGGACAGCTAGTGTAGATATACCTACATCCATTTGAGAAGCTAATAGATTGCATTTAGTTAAAATATGAGACATAAATAATGGTAATCAGAAGATACTATTAACAATTAACTGTTTGATTAACATAATAAATAGCAATAGAATAACTACAGATTAAATAATGCTGTAATTGAAAATTCTCCACCCAATATAGGCTACTGTCCCTTTAAGAGCTAGAATAGATTTTGTACCCCATGTTGTTATGTTGTCTTCTCACACTATCCAACCCCCACAATCAATACACAGCCAATGAAGCTCTCTTAGCCTACAGTTCACATATTGGAAACAAATAATCTGAACTAAAAAAAAACTCCACACATTTTGGAATTTCTGTGTGTCCTTGACAATCGCTAATCAGTATCCAGTGTGAGGGGTTATAACAGTAGTCTAGTGTGAAGGGTTATAACAGTAGTCTAGTGTGAGGGGTTATAACAGTAGTCTAGTGTGAAGGGTTATAACAGTAGTCTAGGGGTTATAACAGTAGTCTAGTGTGAAGGGTTATGTCAGTAGTCTAGTGTGAAGGGTTATAACAGTAGTCTAGGGGTTATGTCAGTAGTCTAGGGGTTATGTCAGTAGTCTAGGGGTTATGTCAGTAGTCTAGGGGTTATGTCAGTAGTCTAGGGGTTATGTCAGTAGTCTAGGGGTTATGTCAGTAGTCTAGTGTGAAGGGTTATGTCAGTAGTCTAGTGTGAAGGGTTATGACAGTAGTCTAGTGTGAAGGGTTATAACAGTAGTCTAGGGGTTATAACAGTAGTCTAGTGTGAAGGGTTATGTCAGTAGTCTAGTGTGAAGGGTTATAACAGTAGTCTAGGGGTTATGTCAGTAGTCTAGGGGTTATGTCAGTAGTCTAGGGGTTATGTCAGTAGTCTAGGGGTTATGTCAGTAGTCTAGGGGTTATGTCAGTAGTCTAGGGGTTATGTCAGTAGTCTAGTGTGAAGGGTTATGTCAGTAGTCTAGTGTGAAGGGTTATGACAGTAGTCTAGTGTGAAGGGTTATAACAGTAGTCTAGGGGTTATGTCAGTAGTCTAGTGTGAGGGGTTATGTCAGTAGTCTAGTGTGAAGGGTTATGACAGTAGTCTAGTGTGAAGGGTTATAACAGTAGTCTAGTGTGAGGGGTTATGTCAGTAGTCTAGTGTGAAGGGTTATAACAGTAGTCTAGTGTGAGGGGTTATGACAGTAGTCTAGTGTGAAGGGTTATGTCAGTAGTCTAGTGTGAAGGGTTATAACAGTAGTCTAGGGGTTATGTCAGTAGTCTAGTGTGAGGGGTTATGTCAGTAGTCTAGTGTGAAGGGTTTTGTCAGTAGTCTAGTGTGAGGGGTTATGTCAGTAGTCTAGTGTGAAGGGTTATGTCAGTAGTCTAGGGGTTATGTCAGTAGTCTAGTGTGAGGGGTTATGTCAGTAGTCTAGTGTGAAGGGTTATGTCAGTAGTCTAGTGTGAAGGGTTATATCAGTAGTCTAGGGGTTATGTCAGTAGTCTAGTGTGAGGGGTTATGTCAGTAGTCTAGTGTGAAGGGTTATGTCAGTAGTCTAGTGTGAGGGGTTATAACAGTAGTCTAGTGTGAAGGGTTATGTCAGTAGTCTAGTGTGAAGGGTTATAACAGTAGTCTAGTGTGAAGGGTTATAACAGTAGTCTAGGGGTTATGTCAGTAGTCTAGGGGTTATGTCAGTAGTCTAGTGTGAAGGGTTATGTCAGTAGTCTAGTGTGAGGGGTTATGTCAGTAGTCTAGTGTGAGGGGTTATGTCAGTAGTCTAGTGGGAGGGGTTATGTCAGTAGTCTAGTGTGAGGGGTTATGTCAGTAGTCTAGTGTGAAGGGTTATGTCAGTAGTCTAGTGTGAAGGGTTATGTCAGTAGTCTAGTGTGAAGGGTTATGTCAGTAGTCTAGTGTGAAGGGTTATAACAGTAGTCTAGTGTGAAGGGTTATAACAGTAGTCTAGGGGTTATGTCAGTAGTCTAGGGGTTATGTCAGTAGTCTAGTGTGAAGGGTTATGTCAGTAGTCTAGTGTGAGGGGTTATGTCAGTAGTCTAGTGTGAAGGGTTATAACAGTAGTCTAGGGGTTATGTCAGTAGTCTAGGGGTTATGTCAGTAGTCTAGTGTGAGGGGTTATGTCAGTAGTCTAGTGGGAGGGGTTATGTCAGTAGTCTAGTGGGAGGGGTTATGTCAGTAGTCTAGTGGGAGGGGTTATGTCAGTAGTCTAGTGGGAGGGGTTATGTCAGTAGTCTAGTGTGAGTTATATCAGTAGTTAGGGGTTATCAGTAGTCTAGTGTGGGTTATGTCAGTAGTCTAGTGTGAGGGGTTATGTCAGTAGTCTAGTGTGAGGGGTTATGTCAGTAGTCTAGTGGGAGGGGTTATGTCAGTAGTCTAGTGGGAGGGGTTATGTCAGTAGTCTAGTGGGAGGGGTTATGTCAGTAGTCTAGTGTGAGGGGTTATGACAGTAGTCTAGTGTGAGGGGTTATATCAGTAGGCTAGTGTGAGGGGTTATATCAGTAGTCTAGGGGTTATGTCAGTAGTCTAGTGGGAGGGGTTATGTCAGTAGTCTAGTGGGAGGGGTTATGTCAGTAGTCTAGTGTGAGGGGTTATGACAGTAGTCTAGGGGTTATGTCAGTAGTCTAGTGTGAGGGGTTATGACAGTAGTCTAGGGGTTATGTCAGTAGTCTAGTGGGAGGGGTTATGTCAGTAGTCTAGTGTGAGGGGTTATATCAGTAGTCTAGTGTGAGGGGTTATATCAGTAGTCTAGTGTGAGGGGTTATATCAGTAGTCTAGTGTGAGGGGTTATGTCAGTAGTCTAGTGTGAGGGGTTATGTCAGTAGTCTAGTGTGAAGGGTTATGTCAGTAGTCTAGTGTGAAGGGTTATGTCAGTAGTCTAGTGTGAGGGGTTATGTCAGTAGTCTAGTGGGAGGGGTTATGTCAGTAGTCTAGTGGGAGGGGTTATGTCAGTAGTCTAGTGGGAGGGGTTATGTCAGTAGTCTAGTGGGAGGGGTTATGTCAGTAGTCTAGTGTGAGGGGTTATATCAGTAGTCTAGGGGTTATGTCAGTAGTCTAGTGTGAGGGGTTATGTCAGTAGTCTAGTGTGAGGGGTTATGTCAGTAGTCTAGTGGGAGGGGTTATGTCAGTAGTCTAGTGGGAGGGGTTATGTCAGTAGTCTAGTGGGAGGGGTTATGTCAGTAGTCTAGTGGGAGGGGTTATGTCAGTAGTCTAGTGTGAGGGGTTATGACAGTAGTCTAGTGTGAGGGGTTATATCAGTAGGCTAGTGTGAGGGGTTATATCAGTAGTCTAGGGGTTATGTCAGTAGTCTAGTGGGAGGGGTTATGTCAGTAGTCTAGTGGGAGGGGTTATGTCAGTAGTCTAGTGTGAGGGGTTATGACAGTAGTCTAGGGGTTATGTCAGTAGTCTAGTGGGAGGGGTTATGTCAGTAGTCTAGTGTGAGGGGTTATGTCAGTAGTCTAGTGGGAGGGGTTATGTCAGTAGTCTAGGGGTTATGTCAGTAGTCTAGTGGGAGGGGTTATGTCAGTAGTCTAGTGGGAGGGGTTATGTCAGTAGTCTAGTGTGAGGGGTTATATCAGTAGTCTAGGGGTTATGTCAGTAGTCTAGTGTGAGGGGTTATGTCAGTAGTCTAGTGTGAGGGGTTATGTCAGTAGTCTAGTGGGAGGGGTTATGTCAGTAGTCTAGTGGGAGGGGTTATGTCAGTAGTCTAGTGGGAGGGGTTATGTCAGTAGTCTAGTGGGAGGGGTTATGTCAGTAGTCTAGTGTGAGGGGTTATGACAGTAGTCTAGTGTGAGGGGTTATATCAGTAGGCTAGTGTGAGGGGTTATATCAGTAGTCTAGGGGTTATGTCAGTAGTCTAGTGGGAGGGGTTATGTCAGTAGTCTAGTGGGAGGGTTATGTCAGTAGTCTAGTGTGAGGGGTTATGACAGTAGTCTAGGGGTTATGTCAGTAGTCTAGTGGGAGGGGTTATGTCAGTAGTCTAGTGTGAGGGGTTATGTCAGTAGTCTAGTGGGAGGGGTTATGTCAGTAGTCTAGGGGTTATGTCAGTAGTCTAGTGGGAGGGGTTATGTCAGTAGTCTAGTGTGAGGGGTTATATCAGTAGTCTAGGGGTTATGTCAGTAGTCTAGTGTGAGGGGTTATGTCAGTAGTCTAGTGTGAGGGGTTATGTCAGTAGTCTAGTGGGAGGGGTTATGTCAGTAGTCTAGTGGGAGGGGTTATGTCAGTAGTCTAGTGGGAGGGGTTATGTCAGTAGTCTAGTGGGAGGGGTTATGTCAGTAGTCTAGTGTGAGGGGTTATGACAGTAGTCTAGTGTGAGGGGTTATATCAGTAGGCTAGTGTGAGGGGTTATATCAGTAGTCTAGGGGTTATGTCAGTAGTCTAGTGGGAGGGGTTATGTCAGTAGTCTAGTGGGAGGGGTTATGTCAGTAGTCTAGTGTGAGGGGTCATGACAGTAGTCTAGGGGTTATGTCAGTAGTCTAGTGTGAGGGGTTATGACAGTAGTCTAGGGGTTATGTCAGTAGTCTAGTGGGAGGGGTTATGTCAGTAGTCTAGTGTGAGGGGTTATATCAGTAGTCTAGTGTGAGGGGTTATATCAGTAGTCTAGTGTGAGGGGTTATATCAGTAGTCTAGTGTGAGGGGTTATGTCAGTAGTCTAGTGTGAGGGGTTATGTCAGTAGTCTAGTGTGAAGGGTTATGTCAGTAGTCTAGTGTGAAGGGTTATGTCAGTAGTCTAGTGTGAGGGGTTATGTCAGTAGTCTAGTGGGAGGGGTTATGTCAGTAGTCTAGTGGGAGGGGTTATGTCAGTAGTCTAGTGGGAGGGGTTATGTCAGTAGTCTAGTGGGAGGGGTTATGTCAGTAGTCTAGTGTGAGGGGTTATATCAGTAGTCTAGGGGTTATGTCAGTAGTCTAGTGTGAGGGGTTATGTCAGTAGTCTAGTGTGAGGGGTTATGTCAGTAGTCTAGTGGGAGGGGTTATGTCAGTAGTCTAGTGGGAGGGGTTATGTCAGTAGTCTAGTGGGAGGGGTTATGTCAGTAGTCTAGTGGGAGGGGTTATGTCAGTAGTCTAGTGTGAGGGGTTATGACAGTAGTCTAGTGTGAGGGGTTATATCAGTAGGCTAGTGTGAGGGGTTATATCAGTAGTCTAGGGGTTATGTCAGTAGTCTAGTGGGAGGGGTTATGTCAGTAGTCTAGTGGGAGGGGTTATGTCAGTAGTCTAGTGTGAGGGGTTATGACAGTAGTCTAGGGGTTATGTCAGTAGTCTAGTGTGAGGGGTTATGACAGTAGTCTAGGGGTTATGTCAGTAGTCTAGTGGGAGGGGTTATGTCAGTAGTCTAGTGTGAGGGGTTATGTCAGTAGTCTAGTGGGAGGGGTTATGTCAGTAGTCTAGGGGTTATGTCAGTAGTCTAGTGGGAGGGGTTATGTCAGTAGTCTAGTGTGAAGGGTTATAACAGTAGTCTAGTGTGAGGGGTTATGTCAGTAGTCTAGTGTGAAGGGTTATGACAGTAGTCTAGTGTGAAGGGTTATAACAGTAGTCTAGTGTGAAGGGTTATAACAGTAGTCTAGTGTGAAGGGTTATGACAGTAGTCTAGTGTGAGGGGTTATGACAGTAGTCTAGTGTGAAGGGTTATGACAGTAGTCTAGTGTGAGGGGTTATGACAGTAGTCTAGTGTGAAGGGTTATGACAGTAGTCTAGTGTGAGGGGTTATGACAGTAGTCTAGTGTGAAGGGTTATGACAGTAGTCTAGTGTGAAGGGTTATGACAGTAGTCTAGTGTGAGGGGTTATGACAGTAGTCTAGTGTGAGGGGTTATGTCAGTAGTCTAGTGTGAGGGGTTATGACAGTAGTCTAGTGTGAGGGGTTATGACAGTAGTCTAGTGTGAGGGGTTATGACAGTAGTCTAGTGTGAGGGGTTATGTCAGTAGTCTAGTGTGAAGGGTTATGACAGTAGTCTAGTGTGAGGGGTTATGACAGTAGTCTAGTGTGAAGGGTTATAACAGTAGTCTAGTGTGAAGGGTTATAACAGTAGTCTAGTGTGAGGGGTTATAACAGTAGTCTAGTGTGAAGGGTTATGACAGTATTCTAGTGTGAAGGGTTATGACAGTAGTCTAGTGTGAGGGGTTATAACAGTAGTCTAGTGTGAAGGGTTATGACAGTAGTCTAGTGTGAAGGGTTATGACAGTAGTCTAGTGTGAGGGGTTATAACAGTAGTCTAGTGTGAGGGGTTATAACAGTAGTCTAGTGTGAGGGGTTATAACAGTAGTCTAGTGTGAAGGGTTATAACAGTAGTCTAGTGTGAGGGGTTATAACAGTAGTCTAGTGTGAGGGGTTATATCAGTAGTCTAGTGTGAGGGGTTATAACAGTAGTCTAGTGTGAGGGGTTATATCAGTAGTCTAGTGTGAGGGGTTATATCAGTAGTCTAGTGTGAGGGGTTATATCAGTAGTCTAGGGGTTATAACAGTAGTCTAGTGTGAGGGGTTATATCAGTAGTCTAGGGGTTATAACAGTAGTCTAGTGGGAGGGGTTATGTCAGTAGTCTAGTGTGAGGGGTTATGACAGTAGTCTAGTGTGAAGGGTTATGACAGTAGTCTAGTGTGAAGGGTTATGACAGTAGTCTAGTGTGAAGGGTTATGACAGTAGTCTAGTGTGAAGGGTTATGACAGTAGTCTAGTGTGAAGGGTTATAACAGTAGTCTAGTGTGAGGGGTTATAACAGTAGTCTAGTGTGAGGGGTTATATCAGTAGTCTAGTGTGAGGGGTTATAACAGTAGTCTAGTGTGAGGGGTTATATCAGTAGTCTAGTGTGAGGGGTTATATCAGTAGTCTAGTGTGAGGGGTTATATCAGTAGTCTAGGGGTTATAACAGTAGTCTAGTGTGAGGGGTTATATCAGTAGTCTAGGGGTTATAACAGTAGTCTAGTGGGAGGGGTTATGTCAGTAGTCTAGTGTGAGGGGTTATATCAGTAGTCTAGTGTGAGGGGTTATATCAGTAGTCTAGGGGTTATGTCAGTAGTCTAGGGGTTATGTCAGTAGTCTAGTGTGAGGGGTTATATCAGTAGTCTAGTGTGAGGGGTTATGTCAGTAGTCTAGTGGGAGGGGTTATGTCAGTAGTCTAGGGGTTATGTCAGTAGTCTAGTGGGAGGGGTTATGTCAGTAGTCTAGTGTGAGGGGTTATATCAGTAGTCTAGGGGTTATGTCAGTAGTCTAGTGTGAGGGGTTATGTCAGTAGTCTAGTGTGAGGGGTTATGTCAGTAGTCTAGTGGGAGGGGTTATGTCAGTAGTCTAGTGGGAGGGGTTATGTCAGTAGTCTAGTGGGAGGGGTTATGTCAGTAGTCTAGTGGGAGGGGTTATGTCAGTAGTCTAGTGTGAGGGGTTATGACAGTAGTCTAGTGTGAGGGGTTATATCAGTAGGCTAGTGTGAGGGGTTATATCAGTAGTCTAGGGGTTATGTCAGTAGTCTAGTGGGAGGGGTTATGTCAGTAGTCTAGTGGGAGGGGTTATGTCAGTAGTCTAGTGTGAGGGGTTATGACAGTAGTCTAGGGGTTATGTCAGTAGTCTAGTGTGAGGGGTTATGACAGTAGTCTAGGGGTTATGTCAGTAGTCTAGTGGGAGGGGTTATGTCAGTAGTCTAGTGTGAGGGGTTATATCAGTAGTCTAGTGTGAGGGGTTATATCAGTAGTCTAGTGTGAGGGGTTATATCAGTAGTCTAGTGTGAGGGGTTATGTCAGTAGTCTAGTGTGAGGGGTTATGTCAGTAGTCTAGTGTGAAGGGTTATGTCAGTAGTCTAGTGTGAAGGGTTATGTCAGTAGTCTAGTGTGAGGGGTTATGTCAGTAGTCTAGTGGGAGGGGTTATGTCAGTAGTCTAGTGGGAGGGGTTATGTCAGTAGTCTAGTGGGAGGGGTTATGTCAGTAGTCTAGTGGGAGGGGTTATGTCAGTAGTCTAGTGTGAGGGGTTATATCAGTAGTCTAGGGGTTATGTCAGTAGTCTAGTGTGAGGGGTTATGTCAGTAGTCTAGTGTGAGGGGTTATGTCAGTAGTCTAGTGGGAGGGGTTATGTCAGTAGTCTAGTGGGAGGGGTTATGTCAGTAGTCTAGTGGGAGGGGTTATGTCAGTAGTCTAGTGGGAGGGTTATGTCAGTAGTCTAGTGTGAGGGGTTATGACAGTAGTCTAGTGTGAGGGGTTATATCAGTAGGCTAGTGTGAGGGGTTATATCAGTAGTCTAGGGGTTATGTCAGTAGTCTAGTGGGAGGGGTTATGTCAGTAGTCTAGTGGGAGGGGTTATGTCAGTAGTCTTGTGTGAGGGGTTATGACAGTAGTCTAGGGGTTATGTCAGTAGTCTAGTGTGAGGGGTTATGACAGTAGTCTAGGGGTTATGTCAGTAGTCTAGTGGGAGGGGTTATGTCAGTAGTCTAGTGTGAGGGGTTATGTCAGTAGTCTAGTGGGAGGGGTTATGTCAGTAGTCTAGGGGTTATGTCAGTAGTCTAGTGTGAGGGGTTATGACAGTAGTCTAGTGTGAGGGGTTATATCAGTAGGCTAGTGTGAGGGGTTATATCAGTAGTCTAGGGGTTATGTCAGTAGTCTAGTGGGAGGGGTTATGTCAGTAGTCTAGTGGGAGGGGTTATGTCAGTAGTCTAGTGTGAGGGGTTATGACAGTAGTCTAGGGGTTATGTCAGTAGTCTAGTGTGAGGGGTTATGACAGTAGTCTAGGGGTTATGTCAGTAGTCTAGTGGGAGGGGTTATGTCAGTAGTCTAGTGTGAGGGGTTATGTCAGTAGTCTAGTGGGAGGGGTTATGTCAGTAGTCTAGGGGTTATGTCAGTAGTCTAGTGGGAGGGGTTATGTCAGTAGTCTAGTGTGAAGGGTTATAACAGTAGTCTAGTGTGAGGGGTTATGTCAGTAGTCTAGTGTGAAGGGTTATGACAGTAGTCTAGTGTGAAGGGTTATAACAGTAGTCTAGTGTGAAGGGTTATAACAGTAGTCTAGTGTGAAGGGTTATGACAGTAGTCTAGTGTGAGGGGTTATGACAGTAGTCTAGTGTGAAGGGTTATGACAGTAGTCTAGTGTGAGGGGTTATGACAGTAGTCTAGTGTGAAGGGTTATGACAGTAGTCTAGTGTGAGGGGTTATGACAGTAGTCTAGTGTGAAGGGTTATGACAGTAGTCTAGTGTGAAGGGTTATGACAGTAGTCTAGTGTGAGGGGTTATGACAGTAGTCTAGTGTGAGGGGTTATGTCAGTAGTCTAGTTTGAGGGGTTATGACAGTAGTCTAGTGTGAGGGGTTATGACAGTAGTCTAGTGTGAGGGGTTATGACAGTAGTCTAGTGTGAGGGGTTATGTCAGTAGTCTAGTGTGAAGGGTTATGACAGTAGTCTAGTGTGAGGGGTTATGACAGTAGTCTAGTGTGAAGGGTTATAACAGTAGTCTAGTGTGAAGGGTTATAACAGTAGTCTAGTGTGAGGGGTTATAACAGTAGTCTAGTGTGAAGGGTTATGACAGTAGTCTAGTGTGAAGGGTTATGACAGTAGTCTAGTGTGAGGGGTTATAACAGTAGTCTAGTGTGAAGGGTTATGACAGTAGTCTAGTGTGAAGGGTTATGACAGTAGTCTAGTGTGAGGGGTTATAACAGTAGTCTAGTGTGAGGGGTTATAACAGTAGTCTAGTGTGAGGGGTTATAACAGTAGTCTAGTGTGAAGGGTTATAACAGTAGTCTAGTGTGAGGGGTTATAACAGTAGTCTAGTGTGAGGGGTTATATCAGTAGTCTAGTGTGAGGGGTTATAACAGTAGTCTAGTGTGAGGGGTTATATCAGTAGTCTAGTGTGAGGGGTTATATCAGTAGTCTAGTGTGAGGGGTTATATCAGTAGTCTAGGGGTTATAACAGTAGTCTAGTGTGAGGGGTTATATCAGTAGTCTAGGGGTTATAACAGTAGTCTAGTGGGAGGGGTTATGTCAGTAGTCTAGTGTGAGGGGTTATGACAGTAGTCTAGTGTGAAGGGTTATGACAGTAGTCTAGTGTGAAGGGTTATGACAGTAGTCTAGTGTGAAGGGTTATGACAGTAGTCTAGTGTGAAGGGTTATGACAGTAGTCTAGTGTGAAGGGTTATAACAGTAGTCTAGTGTGAGGGGTTATAACAGTAGTCTAGTGTGAGGGGTTATATCAGTAGTCTAGTGTGAGGGGTTATAACAGTAGTCTAGTGTGAGGGGTTATATCAGTAGTCTAGTGTGAGGGGTTATATCAGTAGTCTAGTGTGAGGGGTTATATCAGTAGTCTAGGGGTTATAACAGTAGTCTAGTGTGAGGGGTTATATCAGTAGTCTAGGGGTTATAACAGTAGTCTAGTGGGAGGGGTTATGTCAGTAGTCTAGTGTGAGGGGTTATATCAGTAGTCTAGTGTGAGGGGTTATATCAGTAGTCTAGGGGTTATGTCAGTAGTCTAGGGGTTATGTCAGTAGTCTAGTGTGAGGGGTTATATCAGTAGTCTAGTGTGAGGGGTTATATCAGTAGTCTAGGGGTTATGTCAGTAGTCTAGGGGTTATGTCAGTAGTCTAGTGGGAGGGGTTATGTCAGTAGTCTAGTGTGAGGGGTTATGTCAGTAGTCTAGTGTGAAGGGTTATGTCAGTAGTCTAGGGGTTATGTCAGTAGTCTAGGGGTTATGTCAGTAGTCTAGGGGTTATGTCAGTAGTCTAGTGTGAGGGGTTATATCAGTAGTCTAGGGGTTATGTCAGTAGTCTAGTGGGAGGGGTTATATCAGTAGTCTAGGGGTTATGTCAGTAGTCTAGTGTGAGGGGTTATGTCAGTAGTCTAGGGGTTATGTCAGTAGTCTAGGGGTTATGTCAGTAGTCTAGGGGTTATGTCAGTAGTCTAGTGGGAGGGGTTATATCAGTAGTCTAGGGGTTATGTCAGTAGTCTAGGGGTTATGTCAGTAGTCTAGTGGGAGGGGTTATATCAGAAGTCTAGTGTGAGGGGTTATATCAGTAGTCTAGGGGTTATGTCAGTAGTCTAGGGGTTATGTCAGTAGTCTAGTGGGAGGGGTTATGTCAGTAGTCTAGTGTGAGGGGTTATATCAGTAGTCTAGTGTGAAGGGTTATGACAGTAGTCTAGTGTGAAGGGTTATGACAGTAGTCTAGTGTGAGGGGTTATGACAGTAGTCTAGTGTGAAGGGTTATGACAGTAGTCTAGTGTGAGGGGTTATGACAGTAGTCTAGTGTGAAGGGTTATGACAGTAGTCTAGTGTGAGGGGTTATGACAGTAGTCTAGTGTGAAGGGTTATGACAGTAGTCTAGTGTGAAGGGTTATGACAGTAGTCTAGTGTGAGGGGTTATGACAGTAGTCTAGTGTGAGGGGTTATGTCAGTAGTCTAGTGTGAAGGGTTATGACAGTAGTCTAGTGTGAGGGGTTATGACAGTAGTCTAGTGTGAAGGGTTATAACAGTAGTCTAGTGTGAAGGGTTATAACAGTAGTCTAGTGTGAGGGGTTATAACAGTAGTCTAGTGTGAAGGGTTATGACAGTAGTCTAGTGTGAAGGGTTATGACAGTAGTCTAGTGTGAGGGGTTATAACAGTAGTCTAGTGTGAAGGGTTATGACAGTAGTCTAGTGTGAAGGGTTATGACAGTAGTCTAGTGAGTGTGAGGGGTTATAACAGTAGTCTAGTGTGAGGGGTTATAACAGTAGTCTAGTGTGAGGGTTATAACAGTAGTCTAGTGTGAAGGGTTATAACAGTAGTCTAGTGTGAGGGGTTATAACAGTAGTCTAGTGTGAGGGGTTATATCAGTAGTCTAGTGTGAGGGGTTATAACAGTAGTCTAGTGTGAGGGGTTATATCAGTAGTCTAGTGTGAGGGGTTATATCAGTAGTCTAGTGTGAGGGGTTATATCAGTAGTCTAGTGGTTATAACAGTAGTCTAGTGTGAGGGGTTATATCAGTAGTCTAGGGGTTATAACAGTAGTCTAGTGGGAGGGGTTATGTCAGTAGTCTAGTGTGAGGGGTTATGACAGTAGTCTAGTGTGAAGGGTTATGACAGTAGTCTAGTGTGAAGGGTTATGACAGTAGTCTAGTGTGAAGGGTTATGACAGTAGTCTAGTGTGAAGGGTTATGACAGTAGTCTAGTGTGAAGGGTTATAACAGTAGTCTAGTGTGAGGGGTTATAACAGTAGTCTAGTGTGAGGGGTTATATCAGTAGTCTAGTGTGAGGGGTTATAACAGTAGTCTAGTGTGAGGGGTTATATCAGTAGTCTAGTGTGAGGGGTTATATCAGTAGTCTAGTGTGAGGGGTTATATCAGTAGTCTAGGGGTTATAACAGTAGTCTAGTGTGAGGGGTTATATCAGTAGTCTAGGGGTTATAACAGTAGTCTAGTGGGAGGGGTTATGTCAGTAGTCTAGTGTGAGGGGTTATATCAGTAGTCTAGTGTGAGGGGTTATATCAGTAGTCTAGGGGTTATGTCAGTAGTCTAGGGGTTATGTCAGTAGTCTAGTGTGAGGGGTTATATCAGTAGTCTAGTGTGAGGGGTTATATCAGTAGTCTAGGGGTTATGTCAGTAGTCTAGGGGTTATGTCAGTAGTCTAGTGGGAGGGGTTATGTCAGTAGTCTAGTGTGAGGGTTATGTCAGTAGTCTAGTGTGAGGGGTTAGGGTTAGGGGTTATGTCAGTAGTCTAGGGGTTATGTCAGTAGTCTAGGGGTTATGTCAGTAGTCTAGGGGTTATGTCAGTAGTCTAGTGTGAGGGGTTATATCAGTAGTCTAGGGGTTATGTCAGTAGTCTAGTAGGGGAGGGGTTATATCAGTAGTCTAGGGGTTATGTCAGTAGTCTAGTGTGAGGGGTTATGTCAGTAGTCTAGGGGTTATGTCAGTAGTCTAGGGGTTATGTCAGTAGTCTAGGGGTTATGTCAGTAGTCTAGTGGGAGGGGTTATATCAGTAGTCTAGGAGGGGTTATGTCAGTAGGGGTTATGTCAGTAGTCTAGTGGGAGGGGTTATATCAGTAGTCTAGTGTGAGGGGTTATATCAGTAGTCTAGGGGTTATGTCAGTAGTCTAGGGGTTATGTCAGTAGTCTAGTGGGAGGGGTTATGTCAGTAGTCTAGTGTGAGGGGTTATAGCAGTAGTCTAGTGTGAGGGATTATATCAGTAGTCTAGGGGTTATGTCAGTAGTCTAGTGTGAGGGGTTATGTCAGTAGTCTAGGGGTTATGTCAGTAGTCTAGGGGTTATATCAGTAGTCTAGTGTGAGGGGTTATATCAGTAGTCTAGTGTGAGGAGTTATGTCAGTAGTCTAGTGTGAGGGGTTATGTCAGTAGTCTAGGGGTTATGTCAGTAGTCTAGTGTGAGGGGTTATGTCAGTAGTCTAGTGTGAGGGGTTATGTCAGTAGTCTAGGGGTTATAACAGTAGTCTAGTGTGAGGGGTTATGTCAGTAGTCTAGGGGTTATAACAGTAGTCTAGTGTGAGGGGTTATGTCAGTAGTCTATGGGTTATGTCAGTAGTCTAGTGTGAGGGGTTATGTCAGTAGTCTAGGGGTTATGTCAGTAGTCTAGTGTGAGGGGTTATATCAGTAGTCTAGGGGTTATATCAGTAGTCTAGTGTGAGGGGTTATGTCAGTAGTCTAGTGTGAGGGGTTATGTCAGTAGTCTAGGGGTTATGTCAGTAGTCTAGTGTGAGGGGTTATGACAGTGGTCTAGTGCGAGGGGTTATGTCAGTAGTCTAGTGTGAGGGGTTATGTCAGTAGTCTAGGGGTTATGTCAGTAGTCTAGTGTGAGGGGTTATAACAGTAGTCTAGTGTGAGGGGTTATATCAGTAGTCTAGGGGTTATAACAGTAGTCTAGTGTGAGGGGTTATATCAGTAGTCTAGTGTGAGGGGTTATATCAGTAGTCTAGTGTGAGGGGTTATATCAGTAGTCTAGGGGTTATAACAGTAGTCTAGTGTGAGGGGTTATATCAGTAGTCTAGGGGTTATAACAGTAGTCTAGTGGGAGGGGTTATGTCAGTAGTCTAGTGTGAGGGGTTATATCAGTAGTCTAGTGTGAGGGGTTATATCAGTAGTCTAGGGGTTATGTCAGTAGTCTAGTGTGAGGGGTTATGTCAGTAGTCTAGTGGTTATGTCAGTAGTCTAGGGGTTATATCAGTAGTCTAGTGTGAGGGGTTATATCAGTAGTCTAGTGTGAGGGGTTATATCAGTAGTCTAGGGGTTATGTCAGTAGTCTAGGGGTTATGTCAGTAGTCTAGTGGGAGGGGTTATGTCAGTAGTCTAGTGTGAGGGGTTATGTCAGTAGTCTAGTGTGAAGGGTTATGTCAGTAGTCTAGGGGTTATGTCAGTAGTCTAGGGGTTATGTCAGTAGTCTAGGGGTTATGTCAGTAGTCTAGGGGTTATGTCAGTAGTCTAGTGTGAGGGGTTATGTCAGTAGTCTAGGGGTTATGTCAGTAGTCTAGGGGTTATGTCAGTAGTCTAGGGGTTATGTCAGTAGTCTAGTGGGAGGGGTTATATCAGTAGTCTAGGGGTTATGTCAGTAGTCTAGTGTGAGGGGTTATGTCAGTAGTCTAGGGGTTATGTCTGTAGTCTAGGGGTTATGTCAGTAGTCTAGTGGGAGGGGTTATATCAGTAGTCTAGTGTGAGGGGTTATATCAGTAGTCTAGGGGTTATGTCAGTAGTCTAGGGGTTATGTCAGTAGTCTAGTGGGAGGGGTTATGTCAGTAGTCTAGTGTGAGGGGTTATATCAGTAGTCTAGTGTGAGGGGTTATATCAGTAGTCTAGGGGTTATGTCAGTAGTCTAGTGTGAGGGGTTATGTCAGTAGTCTAGGGGTTATGTCAGTAGTCTAGGGGTTATATCAGTAGTCTAGTGTGAGGGGTTATATCAGTAGCCTAGTGTGAGGGGTTATGTCAGTAGTCTAGTGTGAGGGGTTATGTCAGTAGTCTATTGTGAGGGGTTATGTCAGTAGTCTAGGGGTTATGTCAGTAGTCTAGTGTGAGGGGTTATGTCAGTAGTCTAGGGGTTATGTCAGTAGTCTAGTGTGAGGGGTTATGTCAGTAGTCTAGGGGTTATAACAGTAGTCTAGTGTGAGGGGTTATGTCAGTAGTCTAGTGTGAGGGGTTATGTCAGTAGTCTAGTGTGAGGGGTTATGTCAGTAGTCTAGGGGTTATAACAGTAGTCTAGTGTGAGGGGTTATGTCAGTATTCTAGGGGTTATGTCAGTAGTCTAGTGTGAGGGGTTATGTCAGTAGTCTAGGGGTTATGTCAGTAGTCTAGGGGTTATATCAGTAGTCTAGTGTGAGGGGTTATATCAGTAGCCTAGTGTGAGGGGTTATGTCAGTAGTCTAGTGTGAGGGGTTATGTCAGTAGTCTATTGTGAGGGGTTATGTCAGTAGTCTAGGGGTTATAACAGTAGTCTAGTGTGAGGGGTTATGTCAGTAGTCTATGGGTTATGTCAGTAGTCTAGTGTGAGGGGTTATGTCAGTAGTCTAGGGGTTATGTCAGTAGTCTAGTGTGAGGGGTTATGTCAGTAGTCTAGTGTGAGGGGTTATGTCAGTAGTCTAGTGTGAGGGGTTATGTCAGTAGTCTAGGGGTTATAACAGTAGTCTAGTGTGAGGGGTTATGTCAGTATTCTAGGGGTTATGTCAGTAGTCTAGTGTGAGGGGTTATGTCAGTAGTCTAGGGGTTATGTCAGTAGTCTAGTGTGAGGGGTTATGTCAGTAGTCTAGTGTGAGGGGTTATGTCAGTAGTCTAGTGTGAGGGGTTATGTCAGTAGTCTAGGGGTTATGTCAGTAGTCTAGTGTGAGGGGTTATGTCAGTAGTCTAGTGTGAGGGGTTATGTCAGTAGTCTAGGGGTTATATCAGTAGTCTAGTGTGAGGGGTTATGTCAGTAGTCTAGGGGTTATGTCAGTAGTCTAGTGTGAGGGGTTATGTCGGTAGTCTAGGGGTTATATCAGTAGTCTGGTGTGAGGGGTTATGTCAGTAGTCTAGTGTGAGGGGTTATATCAGTAGTCTAGGGGTTATATCAGTAGTCTAGTGTGAGGGGTTATAACAGTAGTCTAGGGGTTATGTCAGTAGTCTAGTGTGAGGGGTTATGTCAGTAGTCTAGGGGTTATGTCAGTAGTCTAGTGTGAGGGGTTATGTCAGTAGTCTAGGGGTTATGTCAGTAGTCTAGTGTGAGGGGTTATGACAGTGGTCTAGGGGTTATATCAGTAGTCTAGTGTGAGGGGTTATGTCAGTAGTCTAGGGGTTATGTCAGTAGTCTAGTGTGAGGGGTTATGTCAGTAGTCTAGGGGTTATGTCAGTAGTCTAGTGTGAGGGGTTATGTCAGTAGTCTAGGGGTTATGTCAGTAGTCTAGTGTGAGGGGTTATGTCAGTAGTCTAGGGGTTATGTCAGTAGTCTAGTGTGAGGGGTTATGTCAGTAGTCTAGGGGTTACGTCAGTAGTCTAGTGGGTTATGTCAGTAGTCTAGGGGTTATGTCAGTAGTCTAGTGTGAGGGGTTATGTCAGTAGTCTAGGGGTTATGTCAGTAGTCTAGTGTGAGGGGTTATGACAGTGGTCTAGGGGTTATATCAGTAGTCTAGTGTGAGGGGTTATGTCAGTAGTCTAGGGGTTATGTCAGTAGTCTAGTGTGAGGGGTTATGTCAGTAGTCTAGGGGTTATGTCAGTAGTCTAGTGTGAGGGGTTATGTCAGTAGTCTAGAGGTTATGTCAGTAGTCTAGTGTGAGGGGTTATGTCAGTAGTCTAGGGGTTATGTCAGTAGTCTAGTGTGAGGGGTTATGTCAGTAGTCTAGGGGTTATGTCAGTAGTCTAGTGGGTTATGTCAGTAGTCTAGGGGTTATGTCAGTAGTCTAGTGGGTTATGTCAGTAGTCTAGGGGTTATATCAGTAGTCTAGGGGTTATATCAGTAGTCTAGTGTGAGGGGTTATGTCAGTAGTCTAGGGGTTATATCAGTAGTCTAGGGGTTATATCAGTAGTCTAGGGGTTATGTCAGTAGTCTAGTGGGAGGGGTTATGTCAGTAGTCTAGGGGTTATGTCAGTAGTCTAGTGGGAGGGGTTATATCAGTAGTCTAGTGTGAGGGGTTATATCAGTAGTCTAGGGGTTATAACAGTAGTCTAGTGTGAGGGGTTATATCATTAGTCTATGGGTTATAACAGTAGTCTAGTGGGAAGGGTTATATCAGTAGTCTAGTGTGAGGGGTTAAGTCAGTAGTCTAGTGTGATGGGTTATGTCAGTAGTCTAGTGTGAAGGGTTGTGTCAGTAGTCTAGTGTGAAGGGTTATAACAGTAGTCTAGTGTGAGGGGTTATATCAGTAGTCTAGTGTGAGGGGTTATATCAGTAGTCTAGGGGTTATGTCAGTAGTCTAGGGGTTATGTCAGTAGTCTAGTGGGAGGGGTTATGTCAGTAGTCTAGTGGGAGGGGTTATGTCAGTAGTCTAGTGTGAGGGGTTATGTCAGTAGTCTAGTGTGAATGGTTATGTCAGTAGTCTAGGGGTTATGTCAGTAGTCTAGGGGTTATGTCAGTAGTCTAGTGTGAGGGGTTATGTCAGTAGTCTAGTGTGAATGGTTATGTCAGTAGTCTAGGGGTTATGTCAGTAGTCTAGGGGTTATGTCAGTAGTCTAGTGGGAGGGGTTATATCAGTAGTCTATGGGTTATGTCAGTAGTCTAGTGTGAGGGGTTATGACAGTGGTCTAGGGGTTATATCAGTAGTCTAGTGTGAGGGGTTATGTCAGTAGTCTAGGGGTTATGTCAGTAGTCTAGTGTGAGGGGTTATGTCAGTAGTCTAGGGGTTATGTCAGTAGTCTAGTGGGAGGGGTTATGTCAGTAGTCTAGGGGTTATGTCAGTAGTCTAGTGTGAGGGGTTATGTCAGTAGTCTAGGGGTTATGTCAGTAGTCTAGTGGGTTATGTCAGTAGTCTAGGGGTTATGTCAGTAGTCTAGTGGGTTATGTCAGTAGTCTAGGTGTTATATCAGTAGTCTAGGGGTTATATCAGTAGTCTAGGGGTTATATCAGTAGTCTAGGGGTTATGTCAGTAGTCTAGTGGGAGGGGTTATGTCAGTAGTCTAGGGGTTATGTCAGTAGTCTAGTGGGAGGGGTTATATCAGTAGGGTTATATCAGTAGTCTAGGGGTTATGTCAGTAGTCTAGTGGGAGGGGTTATGTCAGTAGTCTAATGTGAGGGGTTATATCAGTAGTCTAGGGGTTATGTCAGTAGTCTAGTGTGAGGGGTTATATCAGTAGTCTAGTGTGAGGGGTTATATCAGTAGTCTAGGGGTTATAACAGTAGTCTAGTGTGAGGGGTTATATCATTAGTCTAGGGGTTATAACAGTAGTCTAGTGGGAGGGGTTATATCAGTAGTCTAGTGTGAGGGGTTATGTCAGTAGTCTAGTGTGAGGGGTTATGTCAGTAGTCTAGTGTGAAGGGTTGTGTCAGTAGTCTAGTGTGAAGGGTTATAACAGTAGTCTAGTGTGAGGGGTTATATCAGTAGTCTAGTGTGAGGGGTTATATCAGTAGTCTAGGGGTTATGTCAGTAGTCTAGGGGTTATGTCAGTAGTCTAGTGGGAGGGGTTATGTCAGTAGTCTAGTGGGAGGGGTTATGTCAGTAGTCTAGTGTGAGGGGTTATGTCAGTAGTCTAGTGTGAATGGTTATGTCAGTAGTCTAGGGGTTATGTCAGTAGTCTAGGGGTTATGTCAGTAGTCTAGGGGTTATGTCAGTAGTCTAGGGGTTATGTCAGTAGTCTAGTGGGAGGGGTTATATCAGTAGTCTAGGGGTTATGTCAGTAGTCTAGTGTGAGGGGTTATGTCAGTAGTCTAGGGGTTATGACAGTAGTCTAGGGGTTATGTCAGTAGTCTAGTGGTTATGTCAGTAGTCTAGTGGGAGGGGTTATATCAGTAGTCTAGGGGTTATGTCAGTAGTCTAGTGTGAGGGGTTATGTCAGTAGTCTAGGGGTTATGTCAGTAGTCTAGTGGGAGGGGTTATATCAGTAGTCTAGTGTGAGGGGTTATATCAGTAGTCTAGGGGTTATGTCAGTAGTCTAGTGGGAGGGGTTATGTCAGTAGTCTAGTGGGAGGGGTTATGTCAGTAGTCTAGTGGGAGGGGTTATATCAGTAGTCTAGGGGTTATGTCAGTAGTCTAGTGTGAGGGGTTATGTCAGTAGTCTAGGGGTTATAACAGTAGTCTAGTGTGAGGGGTTATGTCAGTAGTCTAGGGGTTATGTCAGTAGTCTAGTGTGAGGGGTTATGTCAGTAGTCTAGGGGTTATGTCAGTAGTCTAGTGTGAGTCTAGTGGGTTATGGCAGTAGTCTAGTGTGAGGGTTATGTCAGTAGTCTAGTGTGAGGGGTTATGTCAGTAGTCTAGGGGTTATAACAGTAGTCTAGTGTGAGGGGTTATGTCAGTAGTCTAGGGGTTATGTCAGTAGTCTAGTGTGAGGGGTTATGTCAGTAGTCTAGTGTGAGGGGTTATGTCAATAGTCTAGGGGTTATGTCAGTAGTCTAGTGTCAGTGAGGGGTTATGTCAGTAGTCTAGTGTGAGGGGTTATGTCAGTAGTCTAGTGTGAGGGTTATGTCAGTAGTCTAGGGGTTATGTCAGTAGTCTAGTTTGAGGGGTTATGTCAGTAGTCTAGTGTGAGGGGTTATGTCAGTAGTCTAGTGTGAGGGGTTATATCAGTAGTCTAGTGTGTGGGGTTATGTCAGTAGTCTAGTGTGAGGGGTTATGTCAGTAGTCTAGGGGTTATGTCAGTAGTCTAGTGTGAGGGGTTATGTCAGTAGTCTAGTGTGAGGGTTATGTCAGTAGTCTAGTGAGGGTGAGTGGGGTTATGTCAGTAGTCTAGGGGTTATGTCAGTAGTCTAGTTTGAGGGGTTATGTCAGTAGTCTAGTGTGAGGGGTTATGTCAGTAGTCTAGGGGTTATGTCAGTAGTCTAGTGTGAGGGGTTATGACAGTGGTCTAGGGGTTATATCAGTAGTCTAGTGTGAGGGGTTATGTCAGTAGTCTAGGGGTTATGTCAGTGGTCTAGTGTGAGGGGTTATGTCAGTAGTCTAGGGGTTATGTCAGTAGTCTAGTGTGAAGGGTTGTGTCAGTAGTCTAGTGGGAAGGGTTATATCAGTAGTCTAGTGTGAGGGGTTATATCAGTAGTCTAGTGTGAGGGGTTATGTCAGTAGTCTAGTGTGAGGGGTTATAACAGTAGTCTAGGGGTTATGTCAGTAGTCTAGTGTGAGGGGTTATGTCAGTAGTCTAGTGTGAGGGGTTATAACAGTAGTCTAGTGTGAGGGGTTATGTCAGTAGTCTAGGGGTTATGTCAGTAGGCTAGTGTGAGGGGTTATATCAGTAGTCTAGGGGTTATATCAGTAGTCTAGTGTGAGGGGTTATAACAGTAGTCTAGTGCGAGGGGTTATGTCAGTAGTCTAGTGTGAGGGGTTATATCAGTAGTCTAGGGGTTATGTCAGTAGTCTAGTGTGAGGGGTTATGTCAGTAGTCTAGGGGTTATGTCAGTAGTCTAGTGTGAGGGGTTATGACAGTGGTCTAGGGGTTATATCAGTAGTCTAGTGTGAGGGGTTATGTCAGTAGTCTAGGGGTTATGTCAGTGGTCTAGTGTGAGGGTTATGTCAGTAGTCTAGGGGTTATGTCAGTAGTCTAGTCTAGGGGTTATGGTTATGTCAGTAGTCTAGTGTGAGGGGTTATGACAGTGGTCTAGGGGTTATATCAGTAGTCTAGTGTGAGGGGTTATGTCAGTAGTCTAGGGGTTATGTCAGTGGTCTAGTGTGAGGAGTTATGTCAGTAGTCTAGGGGTTATGTCAGTAGTCTAGTGTGAAGGGTTGTGTCAGTAGTCTAGTGAGGGGGGAAGGGTTATATCAGTAGTCTAGTGTGAGGGGTTATATCAGTAGTCTAGGGGTTATGTCAGTAGTCTAGGGGTTATGTCAGTAGTCTAGTGGGAGGGGTTATGTCAGTAGTCTAGTGTGAGGGGTTATGTCAGTAGTCTATGTCAGTGAAGGGTTATGTCAGTAGTCTAGGGGTTATATCAGTAGTCAGTAGTCTAGGGGTTATGTCAGTAGTCTGAGGGGTTATGTCAGTAGTCTAGTGGGAGGGGTTATATCAGTAGTCTAGGGGTTATGTCAGTAGTCTAGTGTGAGGGGTTATGTCAGTAGTCTAGGGGTTATGTCAGTAGTCTAGGGGTTATGTCAGTAGTCTAGGGGTTATGTCAGTAGTCTAGTGGGAGGGTTATATCAGTAGTCTAGGGGTTATGTCAGTAGTCTAGTGTGAGGGGTTATGTCAGTAGTCTAGGGGTTATGTCAGTAGTCTAGTGGGAGGGGTTATATCAGTAGTCTAGTGTGAGGGGTTATATCAGTAGTCTAGGGGTTATGTCAGTAGTCTAGTGGGAGGGGTTATGTCAGTAGTCTAGTGTGAGGGGTTATATCAGTAGTCTAGTGTGAGGGGTTATATCAGTAGTCTAGGGGTTATGTCAGTAGTCTAGTGTGAGGGGTTATGTCAGTAGTCTAGGGGTTATGTCAGTAGTCTAGGGGTTATATCAGTAGTCTAGTGTGAGGGGTTATATCAGTAGTCTAGTGTGAGGGGTTATGTCAGTAGTCTAGTGGGAGGGGTTATGTCAGTAGTCTAGTGTGAGGGGTTATGTCAGTAGTCTAGTGTGAAGGGTTATGTCAGTAGTCTAGGGGTTATATCAGTGAGGGGTTATGTCAGTAGTCTAGGGGTTATGTCAGTAGTCTAGTGGGAGGGGTTATGTCAGTAGTCAGTAGTCTGAGGGGTTATGTCAGTAGTCTAGTGTGAGGGGTTATGTCAGTAGTCTAGGGGTTATGTCAGTAGTCTAGTCTAGTGAGGGGTTATGTCAGTAGTCTAGGGGTTATGTCAGTAGTCTAGTGGGAGGGGTTATATCAGTAGTCTAGGGGTTATGTCAGTAGTCTAGTGTGAGGGGTTATGTCAGTAGTCTAGGGGTTATGTCAGTAGTCTAGTGGGAGGGGTTATATCAGTAGTCTAGTGTGAGGGGTTATATCAGTAGTCTAGGGGTTATGTCAGTAGTCTAGTGGGAGGGGTTATGTCAGTAGTCTAGTGTGAGGGGTTATATCAGTAGTCTAGTGTGAGGGGTTATATCAGGGTTATGTCAGTAGTCTAGTGTGAGGGGTTATGTCAGGTTATGTCAGTAGTCTAGTGTGAGGGTTATGTCAGTAGTCTAGGGGTTATGTCAGTAGTCTAGGGGTTATATCAGTAGTCTAGTGTGAGGGTTATGGTAGTTATATCAGTAGTCTAGTGTGAGGGGTTATGTCAGTAGTCTAGTGTGAGGGGTTATGTCAGTAGTCTAGTGTGAGGGGTTATGTCAGTAGTCTAGGGGTTATGTCAGTAGTCTAGTGTGAGGGGGGTTATGTCAGTAGTCTGAGGGGTTATGTCAGTAGTCTAGTGTGAGGGGTTATGTCAGTAGTCTAGGGGTTATAACAGTAGTCTAGTGTGAGGGGGTCAGTAGTCTAGTGTGAGGGTTATGACATAGGGGTTATATCAGTAGTCTAGGGGTTATAACAGTAGTCTAGTGTGAGGGTTATGTCAGTAGTCTATGGGTTATGTCAGTAGTCTAGTGTGAGGGGTTATGTCAGTAGTCTAGGGGTTATAACAGTAGTCTAGTGTGAGGGGTTATGTCAGTAGTCTAGGGGTTAGTCTAGGGGTCAGTAGTCTAGTGTGAGGGGGTTATGTCAGTAGTCTAGTGTGAGGGGTTATGTCAGTAGTCTAGGGGTTATGTCAGTAGTCTAGTGTGAGGGGTTATGTCAGTAGTCTAGTGTGAGGGGTTATGTCAGTAGTCTAGGGGTTATATCAGTAGTCTAGTGTGAGTGTGGGTTATGTCAGTAGTCTGGGAGGGGTTATGTCAGTAGTCTAGTGTGAGGGGTTATGTCAGTAGTCTAGTGTGAGGGGTTATGTCAGTAGTCTAGGGGTTATATCAGTAGTCTGGTGTGAGGGGTTATGTCAGTAGTCTAGTGTGAGGGGTTATAGGGGTTATGTCAGTAGTCTAGGGGTTATATCAGTAGTCTAGTGTGAGGGGTTATGTCAGTAGTCTAGTGTGAGGGGTTATGTCAGTAGTCTAGGGTTATGTCAGTAGTCTAGTGTGAGGGGTTATGACAGTGGTCTAGTGTGAGGGGGTTATGTCAGTAGTCTAGGGGTTATGTCAGTAGTCTAGTGTGAGGGGTTATGTCAGTAGTCTAGGGGTTATGTTATCAGTAGTCTAGTGTGAGGGGTTATGTCAGTAGTCTAGTTATGCGTCTAGTGTGGGGTTATGTCAGTAGTCTAGTGTGAGGGGTTATGTCAGTAGTCTAGGGGTTATGTCAGTAGTCTAGTGTGAGGGGTTAGTAGTGACAGTGGTCTAGGGGTTATATCAGTAGTCTAGTGTGAGGGGTTATGTTAGTCTAGTCTGAGGGGTTATGTCAGTAGTCTAGTGTGAGGGGTTATGTCAGTAGTCAGGGGTTAGTCAGTAGTCTGGGAGGGGAGGGGTTATGTCAGTAGTCTGAGGGGTTATGTCAGTAGTCTAGTGTGAGGGGTTATGTCAGTAGTCTAGGGGTTATGTCAGTAGTCTAGTGTGAGGGTTATGTCAGTAGTCTAGGGGTTACGTCAGTAGTCTAGTGTGAGGGGTTATGTCAGTAGTCTAGGGGTTATGTCAGTAGTCTAGGGGTTATGTCAGTAGTCTAGGGGTTATGTCAGTAGTCTAGGGGTTATGTCAGTAGCCTAGTGTGAGGGTTATGTTATATCAGTAGTCTGAGTGGGAGGGGTTATGTCAGTAGTCTAGTGGGAGTAGTCTAGGGGTTATGTCAGTAGTCTAGTGGGAGGGGTTAGTCAGTGAGGGGTTATGTCAGTAGTCTAGTGTGAGGGGTTATGTCAGAGTCTAGGGGTTATGTCAGTAGTCTAGTGTGAGGGGTTATAGTCAGTAGTCTAGGGGTTATATCAGTAGTCTAGGGGTTATGTAACAGTAGTCTAGGGGTTATGTGTCAGTGAAGGGTTATGTAGTCTAGTGTGAGGGGTTATATCAGTAGTCTGAGGGGTTATGTCAGTAGTCTAGTGTGAGGGGTTATATCAGTAGTCTAGGGTTATGTGAGGGGTTATATCAGGGGTTAGTCAGTAGTAGTGTGAGGGTTATGTCAGTAGTCTAGGGGTTATGTCAGTAGTCTAGTGTGAGGGGTTACATCAGTAGTCTAGGGGTTATGTCAGTAGTCTAGTGTGAGGGGTTATATC
>NC_060174.1:9216027-9246611 GCF_021184085.1 Oncorhynchus gorbuscha | reverse complement strand
TCCAATTTTATTTGTCACATACACATGGTTAGCAGATGTTAATGCGAGTGTAGCGAAATGCTTGTGCTTCTAGTTTCGACAATGCAGTGATAACCAACAAGTAATCTAACTAACAATTCCAAAACTACTGTCTTATACACAGTGTAAGGGGATAAGGAAACATGTACATAAGGATATATGAGTGAGTGATGGTACAGAGCAGCATACAGTAGATGGTATCGAGTACAGTATATACATATGAGATGAGTGTAGACAAAGTAAACAAAGTGGCATAGTTAAAGTGGCTAGTGATACATGTGTTACATAAGGATGCAGTCGATGATGTAGAGTACAGTATATACATATGCATATGAGATGAATAATGTAGGGTAAGTAACATTATATAAGGTAGCATTGTTTAAAGTGGCTAGTGATATATTTACATCATTTCCCATCAATTCCCATTATTAAAATGGCTGGAGTTGGGTCAGTGTCAATGACAGTGTGTTGGCAGCAGCCACTCAGTGTTAGTGGTGGCTGTTTAACAGTCTGATGGCCTTGAGATAGAAGCTGTTTTTCAGTCTCTCGGTCCCAGCTTTGATGCACCTGTACTGACCTCGCCTTCTGGATGATAGCGGGGTGAACAGGCAGTGGTTCGGGTGGTTGATGTCCTTGATGATCTTTATGGCCTTCCTGTAACAACGGGTGGTGTAGGTGTCCTGGAGGGCAGGTAGTTTGCCCCGGTGATGCGTTGTGCAGTCCTCACTACCCTCTGGAGAGCCTTACGGTTGAGGGCGGAGCAGTTGCCGTACCAGGCGGTGATACAGCCCGCCAGGATGCTCTCGATTGTGCATCTGTAGAAGTTTTGTGAGTGCTTTTGGTGACAAGCCGAATTTCTTCAGCCTCCTGAGGTTGAATAGGCGCTGCTGCGCTTCTTCACGACGCTGTCAGTGTGAGTGGACCAATTCAGTTTGTCTGTGATGTGTATGCCGAGGAACTTAAAACTAGCTACCCTCTCCACTACTGTTCCATCGATGTGGATAGGGGGTGTTCCCTCTGCTGTTTCCTGAAGTCCACAATCATCTCCTTAGTTTTGTTGACGTTGAGTGTGAGGTTATTTTCCTGACACCACACTCCGAGGGCCCTCACCTCCTCCCTGTAGGCCGTCTCGTCGTTGTTGGTAATCAAGCCTACCACTGTTGTGTCGTCCGCAAACTTGATGATTGAGTTGGAGGCGTGCGTGGCCACGCAGTCGTGGGTGAACAGGGAGTACAGGAGAGGGCTCAGAACGCACCCTTGTGGGGCCCCCGTGTTGAGGATCAGCGGGGAGGAGATGTTGTTGCCTACCCTCACCACCTGGGGGCGGCCCCGTCAGGAAGTCCAGTACCCAGTTGCACAGGGCGGGGTCGAGACCCAGGGTCTCGAGCTTGATGACGAGCTTGGAGGGTACTATGGTGTTGAATGCCGAGCTGTAGTCGATGAACAGCATTCTCACATAGGTATTCCTCTTGTCCAGGTGGGTTAGGGCAGTGTGCAGTGTGGTTGAGATTGCATCGTCTGTGGACCTATTTGGGCGGTAAGCAAATTGGAGTGGGTCTAGGGTGTCAGGTAGGGTGGAGGTGATATGGTCCTTGACTAAGTCTCTCAAAGCACTTCATGATGACGGAAGTGAGTGCTACGGGGCGGTAGTCGTTAGCTCAGTTACCTTAGCTTTCTTGGGAACAGGAACAATGGTGGCCCTCTTGAAGCATGTGGGAACAGCAGACTGGTATAGGATTGATTGAATATGTCCGTAAACACACCGGCCAGCTGGTCTGCGCATGCTCTGGGGCGCGGCTGGGGATGCCGTCTGGGCCTGCAGCCTTGCGAGGGTTAACACGTTTAAATGTCTTACTCACCTCGGCTGCAGTGAAGGAGAGACCGCATGTTTCCGTTGCAGGCCGTGTCAGTGGCACTGTATTGTCCTCAAAGCGGGCAAAAAAGTTATTTAGTCTGCCTGGGAGCAAGACATCCTGGTCCGTGACTGGGCTGGGTTTCATCTTGTAGTCCGTGATTGACTGTAGACCCTGCCACATGCCTCTTGTGTCTGAGCCATTGAATTGAGATTCCACTTTGTCTCTGTACTGACGCTTAGCTTGTTTAATAGCCTTACGGAGGGAATAGCTGCACTGTTTGTATTCAGTCATGTTGCCAGACACCTTGCCCTGATTAAAAGCAGTGGTTCGCGCTTTCAGTTTCACGCGAATGCTGCCATCAATCCAGGGTTTCCGGTTAGGGAATGTTTTTATCGTTGCTATGGGAACGACATCTTCGACGCACGTTCTAATGAACTCGCACACCGAATCAGCGTATTCGTCAATATTCCCATCTGACGCAATACGAAACATGTCCCAGTCCGCGTGATGGAAGCAGTCTTGGAGTGTAGAGTCAGCTTGGTCTGACCAGCGTTGGACAGACCTCAGCGTGGGAGCCTCTTGTTTTAATTTCTGCCTGTAGGCAGGGATCAGCAAAATGGAGTCGTGGTCAGCTTTTCCGAAAGGGGGGCGGGGCAGGGCCTTATATGCGTCGCGGAAGTTAGAGTAACAATGATCCAAGGTTTTACCACCCCTGGTTGCGCAATCGATATGCTGATAAAATTTAGGGAGTCTTGTTTTCAGATTGGCTTTGTTAAAATCCCCAGCTACAATGAATGCAGCCTCCGGATAAATGTTTTCCAGTTTGCAAAGAGTTAAATAAAGTTCGTTCAGAGCCATCGATGTGTCTGCTTGGGGGGGGATATATACGGCTGTGATTATAATCAAAGAGAATTCTCTTGGAAGATAATGCGGTCTACATTTGATTGTGAGGAATTCTAAATCAGGTGAACAGAAGGAGTTGAGTTCCTGTATGTTTCCTTCATCACACCATGTCCCGTTAGTCATGAGGCATACGCCCCCGCCACTCTTCTTACCAGATAGATGTTTGTTTCTGTCGGCGCGATGCGTGGAGAAACCCATTGGCTGCACCGCCCTGGATAGCGTTTTCCCAGTAAGCCATGTCTCCGTAAAGCAAAGAACGTTGCAGTCTCTGATGTCCCTCTGGAATGCCACCCTTGCTCGGATTTCATCAACCTTGTTGTCGAGAGACTGGACATTGGCAAGAAGAATACTGGGAAGTGGTGCGCGATGTGCCCTTTTTCGGAGTCTGACCAGAACACCGCCGCGTTTCCCTCTTTTTCGGAGTCGTTTCCTTGGGTCGCTGCATGCGATCCATTCCGTTGTCCTGTTTGTAAGGCAGAACACAGGATCCGCGGGGCGGAAAACATCTTCTTGGTCGTACTGATGGTGAGTTGACGCTGATCTTATATTCAGTAGTTCTTCTCGACTGTATGTAATGAAACCTAAGATGACCTGGGGTACTAATGTAAGAAATAACACGTAAAAAAACAAAAAACTGCATAGTTTCCTAGGAACTCGAAGCGAGGCGGCCATCTCAGTCGGCGCCGGAAGTTTGCCTGGTTCCTCTCCACACAACATAGAATGCCCACCCAGCTCACGTCCTGACCAATACTAAAACAAGGAAAACACAAAAGAACTACGGTCAGAACGTGACAAAACCTCAAAGCAATGCATTACTATTGGACCATGCACACATCTTACAGAGACAAGCATTCCTTTTCAGCCAGCAGACCATGCTAATTTTAGAAAACTTTTCCAGCCTCATCTTCAGCTCAGTTTACTTGAAAACAAATGACCTGTACATCATGAAAGGAAATTTATGAACAAATGACTGCCTCCCTATATCACATAAACAACTAAAAGGTTTCATGTCCATGACAAAGAAATGAAAATCTATTTTTTGGTCACAAACTAATATGCAATTATGAGAATCCATTTTTTTTCACAAGCTGATGTGCATAAGGCCCATGAAAGTAAACTTTTCAGGAAATGAGGTAGGTTAGAAATCAAAGAACAATAACCAACAATTTCAGGAAGAACCCCGCTTCAAACTGCTAAGCAGATGTATTAACTTCAGTAATACTGGACTGCCAAAACCAACATATTAGTTCCCTTATCTGTTCACTCTCCCACTCAGAGGCACTTTGTGTCTAACTCCTTTGTGCTCCTCTCCACAATCGAGTCATTAGCGTTCATATTATATGGGCCTCCTTTGGAGTTAAAATATTGTTTACATATAATTGATAGTCTGATGAAAGGAGGCCAGTCAAATTAAACCCCAAGGATCACCTCGAATTGACAGGCCCCAAGCTTTATCCCTCAATGATAAATAGTATGTCCCCTTTCACAGCAGATAAGCTCAGCTAGCAAGGGACATTGGACATTTCAGACTTGAAGTGCATCCAAAGGCAATTGTGAAACATGCATTCAGTATTCATAAAGGGTATCAGAGTAGCAGTGCTGATCTAGGATCAGGTTCTCCCTGTCTATTCATTACAATCAAAAAAGCAAAACTAATCCTAGATTAGCACTCCTACTCTGAGATACTTTGTAAGTACAGGCCCTGTAGTACAGAAAATCATAAAAACACTGGTCTTACACAATGTGTCAAACTCATTCCACGGAGGGCCAAGTGTCGGTGGGTTTTCGCTCCTCTCTTGTATATGATTGATGAATTAAGATCATTAATTTGTTTTAAAAAATCTCCCCTCACCTGGTTGTCTGGGTATTAATTGAAAGGAAAAACTAAAAACATTCCTGCAATAAAGTCTTTTGACAAATCAGATCTTTTCACATCAGCTCTTTTTCAGATAGGTCAAAATACCAATTAGTGAAATAAAGATCGGAATTGGGCTGCCTTTGTAAACGCAGCCGAAGAGCGTTGGAGTTTGGAAAAGCATTAGTACTTGAAATTAACATTCTGTCATTGATCACATGAAAATATATATTATTACTTTTACTCTGTTCAGGAGGAAATGTTTCCTGTAGGCTGGATGGGCTCATGAAGACATGTTGCTCTGATTTCACTATAGCTTTCACATGTTGAACGAACTGCTGCTGTTTTCGTAACCAGAACTCCACTGTAAAAGACTCCGCCTCAAAGGACTTTCCAAGTGAAATACAAAATTGAATGTGTTTTTCTTGTTTAACAAGTCATGATTCTGGTATCATAATCAGAAGGCTGATGTACATTGCGTAACAATAAGGATGTACATATCACACAACATCTGTGATTAACCCATTCATCATATCTATGAACCAAAGGATCGGAAACGTTATGCATCATGTCATTAATTCATTAGTTATGACCATAGGTCTTCAGCTAACGGTGTGTGCCAAAAACCTTTGAATGTATTGTAATGTGAATAAATCTACATCAAATAATAAACACTGAGGTACTGTAGAATATCAGAGTTCCATTTCAACATTGAATGTTTTGTATGGTAGAACATTCAGCACCAATGCATTGTGGGAAAGGTTAAACGCTTCATGGGTATTTTTCAAACAGGGCCACTTTTGAATGTTGTCAAGTGTTTTAGATAGAAATGTCATGAATAGAGCTGACGTGATTCCTTTCTTCACATGTTCTACATTGCATATTTCTATCTGAACGTTCCAAAAATTTGTGTCCTGCTGAACGTGCCCCAGGTTATGTTCTGTCGCGTACTCTTTCTTCACCCAGACATTTGCACCCGTTCACCCCTCATGCGTTTAAAAGCATCAGCAAAATAATGACTGGAGGGAGTTTGCTCCATTTCCTCACACCAGTTCATTGTTTTTGAATCCATGAGAGAAAGTTTATAAAATAGAATAACTTCACTACCTTGGCTGAGGTCGTCTGAGGCAACAACAACTATAAACATATGTTAATTTAGTGCCACTGCTGAGTCAAACGCACTCTACTCAAATATAATGTCCAAATTCACCTCTTTCAATTCCAAGTAATCTGTTAAATGAATTATAATATTTAACTGGTATGCATTATACATTTTCATGTTTCTATATTGAGTAAATGGAACAAGGGGAGAATCTGCAAATACCTAGGTGTCTGGCTGGACTGTAAACTCTCCTTCCAGACTCATATCAAACATCTCCAATCCAAAATCAAATCTATAATCGGCTTTCTATTCCTCAACAAAGCCTCCTTCACTCACTCACGCCGCCGAACTTACCCTATTAAAACGGACTATCCTACCGATCCTCGACTTCGGCGATGTCATCTACAAAAATGGCTTCCAATACTCTACTCAGCAAATTGGATGTAGTCTATCACAGTGCCATCCGTTTTGTTACCAAAGTGCCTTATACCACCCACCACTGCGACCTGTATGCTCTAGTCGGCTGGCCCTCGCTACATATTCGTTGTCACTGGCTCCAGGTCATCTATAAGTCTATGCTAGGTAAAGCTCCGCCTTATCTCAGCTCACTGGTCACGATAACAACACCCACCCGTAGCACGCGCTCCAGCAGGTATATCTCACTGGTCATCCCAAAAGCCAACACCTTCTTTGGCCGCCTTTCCTTCCAGTTCTCTGCTGCCAGTGACTGGAACAAATTGCAAAAATTGCTGAAGCTGGAGACTTACATTTCCCTCACTAACTTTAAACATCAGCTATCTGAGCAGCTAACCGATCGCTGCAGCTGTACATAGTCCATCTGTAAATAGCCCACCCAATCTACCTACCTCATCCCCATATTGTTTTTATTTACTTTTCTGCTCTTTTGCACACCAGTATCTCTACTTGCACATCATCATCTGTTCATCCATCACTCCACTGTTAATCTGCTAAATTGTAATTACTTTGCTACTACGGCCTATTTATTACCGCCTCATGCCATTTGCACACACTGTATATAGAGTTTATTTATTTATTTACTCTATTGTGTTATTGACTGTACGCTTGTTTATTCCATGTGTAACTCTGTGTTGTTGTTTCTGTCGCACTGCTTTGCTTTATCTTGGCCAGGTCGCAGTTGTGAATGAGAACTTGTTCTCAACTAGTTTACCTGGTTAAAAAAGTGAAATAAAAATAATTAAAAACATTTTCAACTGTAACATACCTACAGGAAGTTGGTATCCTGCTCTGGAGTAATACTGCGTGTATCATTTCTACTTGAGAGCGTGTATCATTTCCACATTACTTCAAATCTAACTAATTCTCTCATCCCCACATACGTATGGGTAGATGTTGATTTGGTATTGGGGTTTCGCCCCTCCTCCATAAAGTGTACATTCATACATATGTACACTCCACCTCATTTTACATGTAAAAATTTAACCCTCCTTGAGGAGGGTTAAACGAGTGGACAGTTCAGTGTGGAGTGTGGAGGGATGGAAGAAACAGGAGTGGGATCAGGTGTAGTGGGTTGACTCGTTACAATGGCACGAGCATACATGATTCTACAAATCCGCTGATATTGGGAAACTCACCCCAAAACATTGACTTCGGAGTCAAATAAACAGGCCGAAATTGAATCGCAAACACTCAGTCAAACATCCCCTCTGCACTGTCTAGATGTCTAATCAAAACGCAGAGCAGAATTCCCTTGTTGCTAATTAAAATGCTGCTCAAGGCAATCTCAATTTTAAACCTTTAATTCTCAGCTGCCGTCTTTTTTAGATAGAAATTGTATTCTGAATGCTTAGCAGTCAGACTTTAGGACAGGACACCGCATTATCTCGGTTGCTTCTCTAGTCATAATGACATAGTTAACGCACTAGACAGGACACAGCATTATCTCGGTTGCTTCTCTAGTCATAATGACATAGTTAACGCACTAGACAGGACACAGCATTATCTCGGTTGCTTCTCTAGTCATAATGACATAGTTAACGCACTAGACAGGACACAGCATTATCTCGGTTGCTTCTCTAGTCATAATGACATAGTTAACGCACTAGACAGGACACAGCATTATCTCGGTTGCTTCTCTAGTCATAATGACATAGTTAACGCACTAGACAGGACACAGCATTATCTCGGTTGCTTCTCTAGTCATAATGACATAGTTAACGCACTAGACAGGACACAGCATTATCTCGGTTGCTTCTCTAGTCATAATGACATAGTTAACGCACTAGACAGGACACAGCATTATCTCGGTTGCTTCTCTAGTCATAATGACATAGTTAACGCACTAGACAGGACACAGCATTATCTCGGTTGCTTCTCTAGTCATAATGACATAGTTAACGCACTAGACAGGACACAGCATTATCTCGGTTGCTTCTCTAGTCATAATGACATAGTTAACGCACTAGACAGGACACAGCATTATCTCGGTTGCTTCTCTAGTCATAATGACATAGTTAACGCACTAGACAGGACACAGCATTATCTCGGTTGCTTCTCTAGTCATAATGACATAGTTAACGCACTAGACAGGACACAGCATTATCTCGGTTGCTTCTCTAGTCATAATGACATAGTTAACGCACTAGACAGGACACAGCATTATCTCGGTTGCTTCTCTAGTCATAATGACATAGTTAACGCACTAGACAGGACACAGCATTATCTCGGTTGCTTCTCTAGTCATAATGACATAGTTAACGCACTAGACAGGACACAGCATTATCTCGGTTGCTTCTCTAGTCATAATGACATAGTTAACGCACTAGACAGGACACAGCATTATCTCGGTTGCTTCTCTAGTCATAATGACATAGTTAACGCACTAGACAGGACACAGCATTATCTCGGTTGCTTCTCTAGTCATAATGACATAGTTAACGCACTAGACAGGACACAGCATTATCTCGGTTGCTTCTCTAGTCATAATGACATAGTTAACGCACTAGACAGGACACAGCATTATCTCGGTTGCTTCTCTAGTCATAATGACATAGTTAACGCACTAGACAGGACACAGCATTATCTCGGTTGCTTCTCTAGTCATAATGACATAGTTAACGCACTAGACAGGACACAGCATTATCTCGGTTGCTTCTCTAGTCATAATGACATAGTTAACGCACTAGACAGGACACAGCATTATCTCGGTTGCTTCTCTAGTCATAATGACATAGTTAACGCACTAGACAGGACACAGCATTATCTCGGTTGCTTCTCTCTAGTCATAATGACATAGTTAACGCACTAGACAGGACACAGCATTATCTCGGTTGCTTCTCTAGTCATAATGACATAGTTAACGCACTAGACAGGACACAGCATTATCTCGGTTGCTTCTCTAGTCATAATGACATAGTTAACGCACTAGACAGGACACAGCATTATCTCGGTTGCTTCTCTAGTCATAATGACATAGTTAACGCACTAGACAGGACACAGCATTATCTCGGTTGCTTCTCTAGTCATAATGACATAGTTAACGCACTAGACAGGACACAGCATTATCTCGGTTGCTTCTCTAGTCATAATGACATAGTTAACGCACTAGACAGGACACAGCATTATCTCGGTTGCTTCTCTAGTCATAATGACATAGTTAACGCACTAGACAGGACACAGCATTATCTCGGTTGCTTCTCTAGTCATAATGACATAGTTAACGCACTAGACAGGACACAGCATTATCTCGGTTGCTTCTCTAGTCATAATGACATAGTTAACGCACTAGACAGGACACAGCATTATCTCGGTTGCTTCTCTAGTCATAATGACATAGTTAACGCACTAGACAGGACACAGCATTATCTCGGTTGCTTCTCTAGTCATAATGACATAGTTAACGCACTAGACAGGACACAGCATTATCTCGGTTGCTTCTCTAGTCATAATGACATAGTTAACGCACTAGACAGGACACAGCATTATCTCGGTTGCTTCTCTAGTCATAATGACATAGTTAACACACTAGACAGGACACAGCATTATCTCAGTTGCTTCTCTAGTCATAATTACATAGTTAACGCACTAGACAGGAAACAGCATTATCTCGGTTGCTTCTCTAGTCATAATGACATAGTTAACGCACTAGACAGGACACAGCATTATCTCGGTTGCTTCTCTAGTCATAATGACATAGTTAACGTACTAGACAGGACACAGCATTATCTCGGTTGCTTCTCTAGTCATAATGACATAGTTAACGCACTAGACAGGACACAGCATTATCTCGGTTGCTTCTCTAGTCATAATGACATAGTTAAAGCACTAGACAGGACACAGCATTATCTCAGTTGCTTCTCTAGTCATAATGACATAGTTAACACACTAGACAGGACACAGCATTATCTCGGTTGCTTCTCTAGTCATAATGACATAGTTAACACACTAGACAGGAAACAGCATCATCTTGTTTGCTTCTCTAGTCATAACATAGTTAACGCACTAGCCAGGACACAGCATTATCTCAGTTGCTTCTCTAGTCTTAATTACATAGTTAACACACTAGACAGGAAACAACACTGATCTGCCTTTTATATTCGATGCAGACGATCATGAACTCCTGCTAGAGTTTTTTAATATTTTAAATTTTTAGATCAAGCGGACTGCATGACAGAAGTCAATATCTATCTGGTGATGGAGTTCAGTCTAATTTTCTTAACATAACCAGAGGAGTCCCACAAGGCCCAATGCTAGGCCCAATACTGTTCACTATTTACATGAATAATGTTGGTCTGTCCCGGAATAATAATAACTGGGGCTTACATCTCTATGTGGATGATACAGTTATGTATTCCCGTGTCCCTTCAATGCAGCAGGAAATTCACGACCTTCAGCTTGGCTTTGGTTCAATTCAAGAATCGCTCACCGATCTTAAATTAGTGCTGGATGTTGATAAAACCACAAAAAAAATATTTAGGTCTCGTAAACTTGATCCTCATAAACTACGTATTGTATCTGTACCTTGAGAGGCCAAATTGAGCCAGGCCACCGTTATAAATATCTAGGTATTTAGATTGACGATAAACTGTCCTTTATAACACACATTGATAAGCTGACTAAAAGTTTTAAGTAAAGATTGGATTCCTTTATAGAAATACATCCTGTCTCACTTTTGAAAATAGGAGGAAGATTGTTCAAGCAACACTCCACCCAGTAATTGACTCTGGAGACTCAATCAACGTGTACGCAGCAGCTTCTGTGTTAAAACCTCTAGATTCAGTCTATAAATCAGCCTTGCATTTTATCACTGGGGATCATTTTCATACGCATCATTGTCTCTTATATAGTTCTGTTGGGTGGGAGTCTCTGACTACCAGAAGGACCCAACATCGGCTATTATTCGTATATATAAAGCTCTCGTCCAGAAATTCCCATCACCTCACTTCTAAATTTGAAATCTAGTTATTATAAGACTCTCTCTCAAGACTAGATGGTTCTAGAAGTTCCACAGGTCTCTTCTGAGATAAGACTGTTTGGTACTAGAGGTTCCACGGGTCTCCTCTGAGATAAGACTGTTTGGTACTAGAGGTTCCACGGGTCTCCTCTGAGTTAAGACTGGTTGGTTCTAGAGGTTCCACGTGTCTCCTCTGAGATAAGACTGTTTGGTACTAGAGGTTCCACATGTCTCCTCTGAGTTAAGACTGGTTGGTTCTAGAGGTTCCACGTGTCTCCTCTGAGATAAGACTGTTTGGTACTAGAGGTTCCACGTGTCTCCTCTGAGTTAAGACTGGTTGATTCTAGAGGTTCCACGTGTCTCCTCTGAGATAAGACTGGTTGGTTCTAGAGGTTCCACGGGTCTCCTCTGAGATAAGACTGGTTGGTTCTAGAGGTTCCACGTGTCTCCTCTGAGTTAAGACTGGTTGGTTCTAGAGGTTCCACGTGTCTCCTCTGAGTTAAGACTGGTTGGTTCTAGAGGTTCCATGTGTCTCATCTGAGTTAAGACTGGTTGGTACTAGAGGTTCCACGTGTCTCCTCTGAGATAAGACTGGTTGGTACTAGAGGTTCCACGTGTCTCCTCTGAGATAAGACTGGTTGGTTCTAGAGGTTCCACGTGTCTCCTCTGAGTTAAGACTGGTTGGTACTAGAGGTTTCACGTGTCTCCTCTGAGTTTGGCAAGACTGCTTTCAGTTACTAAGCGCCTCAGTCCTGGAATGACCTACAGGTCACTCTAAAACTTTATTCTTTGGTCCCAAAAGATGAATTTAGTGCTCTGATTTTTTTTTAATGTGACCAATGAAAACTGCACTTGTTTTGATTGATTGTATATATTAGTTTCTAATGTCCTTTTGAACGCACTGTCATTTATTTTGAAATGTTGAAAAATGAAGAGTTTTGAATCAGAAGGGTGATGTACATTGCGTAACAACAAGGGTGTACACATCACAGCTAGACTGTGTTTTCCCCTTTGATTATATTCACGAAGCGAAGAATCACAAAACAGATGTTATTGCCTCAATCCCTTTAATTACTCACAGTGTCCTTTTTAATAGTATTGTACGCTTGAAAACACCTGAGATCTTTGAGCCACCTACAATATAAATTGCTTTTTCAAACCAACACAACAAACCCTGCAATTTAATTGGGGTAATGAGGTGGGAAAAACACGCATTTCTAATTTAACTTCAGAAATATAAGTGATGCATTCTGGTTAGATTCCATTGGCTAGCTGATGACATTTTGGAGGCACCCTGGATTCTTCTCAATAGTCTGTCTTTGATTCCTCGTGTTCTTTTCCTCCTGTTCTCTCCTCACTTCTCACTGATGTTTTGAGAAGGCGAGGGGAGTACAGGAACAAAGACAAAGGAAGCAAAGACAGACTATTGAGAAGAATCCAGGGTGCCTCCAAGAGTCTAGTCATGTTAAGAGTTTATTTAAAGTGGAGTCACAACTCACTTTTACAAACGGAGGAGGAACAGAACAAAGGAGGTTGACGGGGTGTGGAGAAAGGAGAACAACGTTAAAATATATATATATATATAAAACAACACTGGACAAAAATTGAGGAGCAAATAGTCTAAATAGTCCAGAAAGTCAATAGACCATAGGACAGGAAGTGGATGGAAGGAGGTGGACAGACAGAGAGAAAATGGATGGACGACTCACTAGTAAGGCAATGGCATGTAGGGTTCGAGGAGATGAAACACTAACATTTTGAAAAGGAGGTGATTAGAGATCAGGAGGATATGACACGTGGAAGCCAAAACAGATTTTTTTTTTTTTTTTAACCTTTATTTAACCAGGCAAGTCAGTTAAGAACACATTCTTATTTTCAATGACGGGCTAGGAACAGTGGGTTAACTGCCTGTTCAGGGGCAGAACGACAGATCAGCTCAGGGGTTTGAACTCGCAACCTTCCGGTTACTAGTCCAACACTCTACCCACTAGGCTACGCTGCCGTAGTCCCCTCAGTCTAAATTATACTCTGAAAGGGCTTCCTTTTCATATCAGTTTTTCCTGTCAAGATCACCATTATTAAGTCTTCCATTATCCTGTGAAGACCCGTGATGAGATTTTCTATTACACATAAGGTTTCCTCAAAAACATTTGATAATATCAGTTGCATATGTTTCACGATTAACAAATAAGTGCTGGAATCATGAATCAGAAAAGTGTTGTACATTGCATAACAAAAGGCTGTACATGCCACATAACATCTGTGATTAACCCATTCATCATTTCTATGATTCAAATGATCATAATTTTCATGGATGTCATTAATTCATTAGTTATGGCCATAGGACTTCAATTAACGGTGAGTGTCAAAAACCTGTGAATGTATTGTAACGTCAAACAATATACATCAAATATTAAACACCGAGGTACTGTAGATATGATGCAAAATTATTCAGAGTTCCATTTCAACATTGAATGCATTGCATGGTAATTACATTCAACCCCAGTGCATTGTGGGAAAACTTAAACACTTCATGGGTATTTTTCAAACAGGGCCACGTTTGAACATTGTCAGGTGCTTTAGATAGAAATGTCACGAATGGAGCTGACGTGATTCCTTACTCTACATCTTCTACATTGCATATTTTTATCTGAACGTTCCCAAAACGTTGTGTCCTGCTGAACGCGCCCCAGGTTGTGGTATGTTGCTTACCCTTCACCCAGAAATGTGCACCTGTTCGTTCACCTCTCATGTGTTTAATAGCATCAGCATGGTTGGAGGGAATTTGCTCCATACTCCTTAAACTAGTCCATAGTTTTTTAATCTCTGGGAGAGAGTTGATAGAATATAATTACTTTTTTTTCCTCAGAGGAAATTACTACCTTGGCTGAGGTCCTCTGAGTCAACAACTTGACTATAAACATATGTTCATTTAGTGCCACTGCTGAGCCAAATGCACTCTACTCAGATATGTCAAAATTCACCTCTTGATACTGAAAGTCATCTGTTAAAAATAATGTATTATATTTAACTTGTATGCATGGAACATTTTCATGTTTCTATATTGAGTAAATGGAACAAGGGGAGCATCTACTTTTCACTGTAACATTGGTACCAACAGGAAGTTGGTATCCTGCTCTGAAGTCACATTTTGGTCCTTCTGTAGCTCAGTTGGTAGAGCATGGCACTTGTAACGCCAGGGTAGTGGGTTCGATCCCTAGAATGGGACCACCCATACGTAGAATGTATGCACACATGACTGTAAGTCGCTTTGGATAAAAGCGTCTGCTAAATGGCATATATTATTATTATATTATTTTTAAAAAGCGTGTATAATTTCTACTTGGAGAGCGTGTATAATTGCTACTTGGAGAGCGTGTATAATATCTACTTGGAGAGCGTGTATAATTGCTACTTGGAGAGCGTGTATAATTGCTACTTGGAGAGCGTGTATAATTGCTACTTGGAGAGCGTGTATAATATCTACTTGGAGAGCGTGTATAATTGCTACTTGGAGAGCGTGTATAATTGCTACTTGGAGAGCGTGTATAATTTCCAATGTCCAAGAGTCGTCAGTGAAAATGACGGTTCTTTCCTCAAATTCAGCTTGTTATTTATTTCCCATGTGAAATTCAATGAATGTCATTATGTAACAAGTCATTATGATCAGTGAAACAACTCAAACAGCTATGTCAGAATGAATGTCATTATGTAACAAGTCATTATGATCACAAAAAATATGTCAGAAGCTGCGTGGTATTCAGAAAGAGACAGGTCATTGCATAATAAGAAGGCTGTACATATCATCTGTGATTAACCCATTCATCATTTCTATGATTCAAATGATCATAATTGTCATGGATGTCATTAATTCATTAGTTATGGCCATAGGACTTCAATTAACGGTGAGTGTCAAAAACCTGTGAATGTATTGTAACGTCAAACAATATACATCAAATATTAAACACCGAGGTACTGTAGATATGATGCAAAAATTTTCAGAGTTCCATTTCAACATTGAATGCATTGCATGGTAATTACATTCAACCCGAGTGCATTGTGGGAAAACTTAAACTTCATGGGTATTTTTCAAACAGGGCCACGTTTGAACATTGTCAGGTGCTTTAGATAGAAATGTCACGAATGGAGCTGACGTGATTCCTTACTCTACATCTTCTACATTGCATATTTTTATCTGAACGTTCCAAAACGTTGTGTCCTGCTGAACGCGCCCCAGGTTGTGCTATGTTGCGTACCCTTCACCCAGAAATGTGCACCTGTTCGTTCACCTCTCATGTGTTTAATAGCATCAGCATGGTTGGAGGGAATTTGCTCCATACTCCTTAAAATAGTCCATAGTTTTTTAATCTCTGGGAGAGAGTTGATAGAATATAATTACTTGTTTTTTCTCAGAGGAAATTACTACCTTGGCTGAGGTCCTCTGAGTCAACAACTTGACTATAAACATATGTTAATTTAGTGCCACTGCTGAGCCAAATGAACTCTACTCAAATATGTCAAAATTCACCTCTTGCTACTGAAAGTCGTCTGTTAAAAATAATGTATTATATTTAACTTGTATGCATGGAACATTTTCATGTTTCTATATTGAGTAAATGGAACAAGGGGAGCATCTACTTTTCACTGTAACATTGGTACCAACAGGAAGTTGGTATCCTGCTCTGGAGACTTCCTGATGTCACATTATAAAATAACATGTATAATTTTAATGCAAGCTTCTGAGCATTCCAGAGTGGCAGGTAGCCTAGTGGTTAGAGCATCAGGCCAGTAACTGAAATGTTGCTGGATCAAACCCATGAGCGGACAAGGTAAAACACCTGTCAATCTATCAAGTTAACCTACTTTTCCCCCAGGCCCTGTGGATGTCGATTAAGGAACCTCTCTGATTCAGAGGGGTTGGGTTAAATGTGGAAGACGCATTACATTTGAAGGCATTTAGTTGTTCAACTGACTAGGTATCCCTCTTTCAAGTCCTTGAACATATTTCATGGAAATATAGTCATCACCAATGCATTGTGGGAAAGCTTCATTGCTATTTTTGTGGGTCAACTGAAATTACATAGTTTGACTATTTACAGTTGGAAAAATCATCAGAATGGGATTACTAATAATTCTGGGGTCAAATAAACAGCTATTAAAGTACTGCTGAAGCAAATATGCACTCATTTCAAATTTAATCGCAGTGTACAAATTCAGTACTAGCCTGAATTACTTTAACGTTGAGTAAAGGATATGACTGAGGGGAAACAGCAACTCTCATCTGTAACCAACAGGAGGTTAAGAAAATACAGAACCACTCTTGCCCTGAAGACCCCTTTAACTCACGTCATGTCATGGATGTGATCTGAATTGACTATTTAACCCGTACCTACTTCCTAGCAACTCATGTAGACTAGACCTGACAGGATTGTGGAAAGGTGAATTAGATCTGAGAGGATAGGAAAGATGAATTAGATCTGAGAGGATTGTGGAAAGGTCAAACTAGATATTGGATAATTGCATATCCTCCCAGCCAATCAGATCTAAAGGAGGTGCCTATAGGGTGTAAGGGCTATAGGGATTGATTTGGAATTCAGAATTAGATGAAAACATAGTGTGCACAATGGGTGAGTTTCTTTTGGCCCGGGGTACCGGGCCATGACAAAACGAACTTGCCCTATTTCTACACTCCAACAGCAGGCAGTGTGATGTGACACTTTTGTTAACGAGTTCATTAAAAGTGCAATCTGTCATTTTAATTCTGGTAAAAAGTATTGACCGAGCAGGGCTCAAGTGGAGGGTCAGGAGGGTGATGTACATTGCGTAACATTGAGGTTATACATGCCACAGATGATGTACTGTGTTCATCATATTCATGAACCGAGCGATCAGTGATAGCTGAAGGGGCTTTACTGGGTTAGGATTAGCCTAAAGGGGCCTCTCCAGGTTGGATTAGCCTAAAGGGGCCTCTCCAGGTTAGGATTAGCCTAAAGGGGCCTCTCCAGGTTAGGATTAGCCTAAAGGGGCCTCTCCAGGTTGGATTAGCCTAAAGGGGCCTCTCCAGGTTAGGATTAGCCTAAAGGGGCCTCTCCAGGTTAGGATTAGCCTAAAGGGGCCTCTCCAGGTTAAGATTAGCCTAAAGGGGCCTCTCCAGGTTAGGATTAGCCTAAAGGGGCCTCTCTAGGTTAAGATTAGCCTAAAGGGGCCTCTCTAGGTTAAGATTAGCCTAATGGGGCCTCTCTAGGTTAAGATTAGCCTAAAGGGGCCTCTCCAGGTTAGGATTAGCCTAAAGGGGCCTCTCCAGGTTAGCATTAGCCTAAAGGGGCCTCTCCAGGTTAGGATTAGCCTAAAGGGGCCTCTCCAGGTTAGGATTAGCCTAAAGGGGCCTCTCCAGGTTAGGATTAGCCTAAAGGGGCCTCTCCAGGTTAGGATTAGCCTAAAGGGGCCTCTCCAGGTTAGGATTAGCCTAAAGGGGCCTCTCCAGGTTAGGATTAGCCTAAAGGGGCCTCTCCAGGTTAGGATTAGCCTAAAGGGGCCTCTCCAGGTTAGGATTAGCCTAAAGGGGCCTCTCCAGGTTAGGATTAGCCTATACATTTGAGGTAATAGCCTGCAGTGTCCTTTATTTATGGTTTGCTTAGAATATTCAATATTATTCTATACTTTAATGCAACTAGAACTAGAATGTGTTGTTGTGTAAGAGAAAAAACAATAAAACTTGCTATTTAATTGGCAAATATTGTGGGAAATATATGAACATATTAAATTAACTTCAAACATTTTGCTCTTTTGAATATTCAGCACTGACGCAATCTGGTAAATTGCAAGCTAGAGATACTTGGGCTTGATCTAAATTGCGTGTCAAACTCATTTCACAGAGGGCCGAGGGTCTGCAGATTTTCACTCCTCCCTTGTACTTGATTCATGAATTAAGGTCACTAATTAGGTCTCTGACTCCTCTCACCTGGTTGTCTAGGTCTTAATTGAAAGGAAAATAAATAAAAAAACAGCAGACACTAGGCCCCTCCAACTCAACTCTGGACCTCGAAGCCAGTGCCACTGCATGTTTTCATTGTTCCCCTCTAATCAGGGACTGGTTTAGACCAGGTGGGTGCAATTCATTATCAGGTAGAACAGAAACGGCCCAGTGGTCTGTATTGGGTGCTTGTGTCAGAGTATTGGGTACTTGTGTCAGGGTATTGGGTGCTTGGGTCTGGGTATTGGGTACTTGTGTCAGGGTATTGGGTACTTGTGTCAGGGTATTGGGTACTTGTGTCATGGTATTGGGTGCTTGGGTCAGGGTGTTGGGTGCTTGGGTCAGGGTATTGGGTGCTTGGGTCTGGGTATTGGGTGCTTGGGTCTGGATATTGGGTGCTTGGGTCTGGGTATTGGGTGCTTGGGTCTGGGTATTGGGTGCTTGGGTCTGAGTATTGGGTGCTTGGGTCTGAGTATTGGGTGCTTGGGTCTGGGTATTGGGTACTTGGTTCTGGGTATTGGGTGCTTGGTTCTGGGTATTGGGTGCTTGGTTCTGGGTATTGGGTGCTTGGGTCTGGGTATTGGGTGCTTGGGTCTGGGTATTGGGTGCTTGGGTCGAAATAAAATAAAATAAAATAAAATTGTATTTGTCACATACACATGGTTAGCAGATGTTAATGCGAGTGTAGCGAAATGCTTGTGCTTCTAGTTCCGACAATGCAGTCAATGCAGTAATAACCAACAAGTAATCTAACTAACAATTCCAAAACTACTGTCTTATACACAGTGTAAGGGGATAAAGAATATGTACATAAGGATATATGAATGAGTGATGGTACAGGGCAGCATAGGCAAGATACAGTAGATGGGATCGAGTACAGTATATACATATGAGATGATTATGTAAAATAAGTGGCATAGTTAAAGTGGCTAGTGATACATGTATTACATAAGGATGCAGTCGATGATATAGAGTACAGTATATACGTATGCATATGAGATGAATAATGTAGGGTAAGTAACATTATATAAGGTAGCATTGTTTAAAGTGGCTAGTGATATATTTACATCATTTCCCATCAATTCCCATTATTAAAGTGGCTGGAGTTGAGTCATTGTCAATGACAGTGTGTTGGCAGCAGCCACTCAATGTTAGTGGTGGCTGTTTAACAGTCTGATGGCCTTGAGATAGAAGCTGTTTTTCAGTCTCTCGGTCCCAGCTTTGATGCACCTGTACTGACCTCGCCTTCTGGATGATAGCGGTGTGAACAGGCAGTGGCTCGGGTGGTTGATGTCCTTGATGATCTTTATGGCCTTCCTGTAACATCGGGTGGTGTAGGTGTCCTGGAGGGCAGGTAGTTTGCCCCCGGTGATGCGTTGTGCAGACCTCACTACCCTCTGGAGAGCCTTACGGTTGAGGGCGGAGCAGTTGCCGTACCAGGCGGTGATACAGCCCGCCAGGATGCTCTCGATTGTGCATCTGTAGAAGTTTGTGAGTGCTTTTGGTCTGGGTATTGGGTGCTTGGTTCTGGGCATTGGGTGCCTGGGTCTGGGTATTGGGTGCCTGGGTCTGGGTATTGGGTGCTTGGGTCTGGGTATTGGGTGCTTGGGTCTGGGTATTGGGTGCTTGGGTCTGGGTATTGGGTGCTTGGTTCTGGGTATTGGGTTCTTGGGTCTGGGTATTGGGAGCTTGGTTCTGGGTATTGGGTGCCTGGGTCTGGGTATTGGGTGCCTGGGTCTGGGTATTGGGTGCCTGGGTCTGGGTATTGGGTGCCTGGGTCTGGGTATTGGGTGCCTGGGTCTGGGTATTGGGTGCTTGGTTCTGGGTATTGGGTGCTTGGTTCTGGGTATTGGGTGCTTGGGTCTGGGTATTGGGTGCAGCCATAAAGTATTCTGATGCAGGTCTGTTTTTATATGCTTTAATTTTCTGAAACCCCTCGCTAATGGCCACACTGAGTGAATCTTGCGAGAGTATTAAAAACCTAACTTATTGCCATATACTAGACCTTGGGTGGTGTCAAGAAGTCTGATATATCGAGAGGTAACATTATATTATGCGAGTATCAGGCTGTTGTAGGCCTTGGGACTAAAAAGGACTATACACCTGCGTCATAAACCCCATATTCTGAAAGTGTTCTCCACGTAAGTCATCTGGGGCAGAGCACTGCACCAATTAGGAAGCAGAAATTAGTACTTCATACAGAGTCTGGATGGGAAACTAAAGTTTATTCATGGAAGGAATTTGACACAGAATAATTCAATGTGACATTTCCATTACAGTGGGGCAAAAAAGTATTTAGTCAGCCACCAACTGTGGCCAATACAATACACTTCAACTATGACAGACAAAATGAGAAAAAAAAATCCAGAAAATCTCATTGTAGGATTTTTAATGAATTTATTTGCAAATTATGTTGTATATTATAAGTATTTGGTCAATAAAAAAAGTTTATCTCAATACTTTGTTATATACCCTTTGTTGGCAATGACAGAGGTCAAGCGTTTTCTGTTAGTCTTCACAAGGTTTTCACACACTGTTGCTGGTATTTTGGCCCATTCCTCCATGCAGATCTCCTCTAGAGCAGTGATGTTTTGGGGCTGTTGCTCGGAAACACGGACTTTCAACTCCCTCCAAAGATTTTCTATGGGGTTGAGATCTGGAGACTGGCTTGGCCACTCCAGGACCTTGAAATGATTCTGAATGACCCAGCCCTTTTTCATATTCAATGCCCTTGCTGATGGAAGGAGGTTTTCACTGAAAATCTCACGATACATGGCCCCATTCATTCTTTCCTTTGCACGGATCAGTCGTCCTGGTCCCTTTGCATAAAAACAGCCCCAAAGCATGATATTTCCACCCCCATGCTTCACAGTAGGTATGGTGTTCTTTGGATGCAACTCAGCATTCTTTGTCCTCCAAACACGACGAGTTGAGATGACATTCTCCCAATTTTCTTCTGGATCATCCAAATGCTCTCTATCAAACTTCAGACGGGCCTGGACATGTACTGGCTTAAGCAGGGAGACACGTCTGGCACTGCAGGATTTGAGTCCCTGGCGGCGTAGTGTGTTACTGATGGTAGGCTTTGTTACTTTGGTCCCAGCTCTCTGCAGGTCATTCACTAGGTCCCCCAGTGTGGTTCTGGGATTTTTGCTCACCATTCTTGTGATCATTTTGACCCCACAGCGTGAGATCTTGCGTGGAGCCCCAGATCGAGGGAGATTTTCAGTGGTCTTGTATGTTTTCTATTTCCTAATAATTGCTCCCAAGGTTGATTTCTTCAAACCAAGCTGCTTACCTATTGCAGATTCAGTCTTCCCAGCCTGGTGCAGGTCAACAATTTTGTTTCTGGTGTCCTTTGACAGCTCTTTGCTCTTGGCCATAGTGGAGTTTGGAGTGTGACTGTTTGAGGTTGTGGACAGGTGTCTTTTATACTGATAACAAGTTCAAACAGGTGCCATTAATACAGGTAACGAGTGGAGGACAGAGGAGCCTCTTAAAGAAGAAGTTACAGGTCTGTGAGAGCCAGAAATCTTGCTTGTTTGTAGGCGACCAAATATTTATTTTCCACCATCATTTGCAAATAAGTTCATAAAAAATCCTACAATGTGATTTTCTGGATTTTTTCTTTCTCATTTTGTCTATCATAGTTTAAATGTACCTATGATGAAAATTGCAGGCCTCGCTCATCTTCTTAAGTGGGAGAACTTGCACAATTGGTGGCTGACTAAATACGTTTTTGCCCCACCGTATGTCGAGAACCTTGGATGCAGTGAGCAGTAAAATCATCTCAAGCAAATTTGGTGGCACACAAAGCAACTCAAACAACATTGAAATTGCATCAATGGTGTCAACATTTTTGTACATCTCCCGTTTGCCATGTCTCTTGTGAAACAGTTCACAGCAGAGGTGATGGATGTGCTAACATGACAAATGCGTCAGAGGTTCGAACGACCTTCCCCTCCTTTAATTTCATGCTGGCTGAAAACCTAGCTAGCCAGTAACACATACCAGACACAGATGACATGGGAAACATATAAGTATCTTTGCCATAGATGAATAGTGTAATCATTTAATTATATTTGTAGGGACTCTTCTTCGATGCAAAAGGTTTTATTCTCAGGAATTCAGTCTTCTCTGTATTATGTCTCCAACCTCCATTCTGTCACAGCTCTGAGAAGCAGAGCTTCTGGTGTGATTACATCATGTCGGTCTGATATCTGATTGGAGGTTAACTTTAGAGTAATGCTATTGGTCAACAACTCAGATTTTGAATCCTAAACAACGCAGATACACACACTTTATTTCTCTCTCCCTCTCCTATGAGCTACGGGCCATGGCTCAAGCCGTGGTTTCTTTGTTTTTCTCCCTGATCATGCTTGGAATAATGATTTGTTAACGTTGCATTGAAACATAAGCTCTATGCCTTGTATGTGAATTAAACAGCATGTTCATTACACAGGTGCACCTTGTGCTGGGGACAATAAACGGCCACTCTAAAATGTGCAGTTTTGTCACACAACACAATGCCAGAGATGTCTCAAAATTTGAGGGAGCGTGCAATTTGCATGCTGACTGCAGAAATGTCCACCAGAGCTGTTGCCAGATAATTAAATGCTAATTTATCTACCATGAGCCAACTCCAATGTCGTTTTAGAGAATTCGTCACTATGTCTAACCAGCCTCACAAGCGCAGACCACATGTAGCCACCCCAGGACCTCCACATCAGGCTATTTCACCGGTAGGATCATCTGAGACCAGACACCCAGACAGCTGATGAAAGTGTGGGTTTGCACAACCAAAGAATTTCTGCACAAACTGTCAGAAACCGTCTCAGTGAAGCTCATCTGTGTGCTCGTTGTCCTCACCAGGGTCTTGACCGGACTATACACTTCAGTGGGAAATGGCATGCTGGAGAACTGTGCTCTTCATGGATGAATCCCGGTTTCAACTGTACCTGGCGAGCAGTTTGCTGATGTCAACACAAGGTGGCGGTGGGGTTATGGTATGGGCAGGCATAAGCTACGGACAACGAACACAATTGCATTGGATGGCAATTTGAATGCACAGAGACACTATGACAAGATCCTGAGACCCACTGTAGAGCCATTCATCCTCCTACATCACTTCATGTTTCAGCATGATAAGGCTTGGCCCCATGTCACAAGGATCTCTACACAATTCCTGGAAGCTGAAAATGTCCAAGTTCTTCCGTGGCCTGCATACTCACCAGACATGTCACTCATTCAGGCTGTATCACAACCGGCCGTGATTGGGAGTCCCATAGGGCGGCGCACAATTGGCCCAACATCATCTGGGTTTGGCCCTTGTAGGACGTCACTGTAGATAGGAATTTGTTCTCTTATATATATATATATATATATATATATATATATATATATATATATATATATATATATATATATTTTTTTTTTACATTTGAGCATGTTTGGAATGCTCTGGATCAAAGTGTACAACAGCGTGTTCTAGTTCCTGCCCAAAATCCAGCCACTTTGCACAGCCATTGAAGAGCAGTGGGACCAGCATTCTACAGGCCTCAATCAACAGCCTGATCAACTCTATGTGAAGGAGATGTGTAGCGCTGCATGAATGGTGGTCACACCAGATGCGGACTAGTTTTCCATTCCCTTACCTTTGTTTTAATATGGTTTTTGAACATTATCATTTGTTTACAAGCATGATAGTTGTACAATGATGTTGCTCTTGCTGCGGGCGATTCCCTGATCCACCTCTATGCAGACGACACCATTCTATATACATCCGGACCGTCCTTGGACACTGTGCTATCTAACCTCCAATCGAGCTTCAATGCCATACAACACTCCTTCCGTGGCCTCCAACTGCTCTTAAACGCTAGTAAAACCAAATGCATCCTTTTCAACCGATCGCTGCCTGCACCCGCTTGCCCGACTAGCATCACCACACTGGATGGTTCCGACCTTGAATATGTGGACACCTATAAGTACCTAGGTGTCTGGCTAGACTGCAAACTCTCCTTCCAGACCCATATCAAACATCTCCAATCGAAAATCAAATCAAGAGTCGGCTTTCTATTCCGCAACAAAGCCTCCTTCACTCACGCTGCCAAGCTTACCCTAGTAAAACTGACTATCCTACCGATCCTCGACTTCGGCGATGTCATCTACAAAATTGCTTCCAACACTCTTCTCAGCAAACTGGATGCAGTTTATCACAGTGCCATCCGTTTTGTCACTAAAGCACCTTATACTACCCACCACTGTGACTTGTATGCTCTAGTCGGCTGGCCCTCACTACATATTCGTCGCCAGACCCACTGGCTCCAGGTCATCTACAAGGCCATGCTAGGCAAAGCTCTGCCTTATCTCAGCTCACTGGTCATGATGGCAACACCCATCCGTAGCACACGCTCCAGCAGGTGTATCTCATTGATCATCCCTAAAGCCAACACCTCATTCGGCCGCCTTTCGTTCCAGTACTCTGCTGCCTGTGACTGGAACGAATTGCAAAAATCGCTGAAGTTGGAGACTTTATCTCCCTCACCAACTTCACACATCAGCTATCTGAGCAGCTAACCGATCGCTGCAGCTGTACATAATCTATTGGTAAATAGCCCACCCATTTTCACCTACCTCATCCCCACAGTTTTTATTTATTTACTTTTCTGCTCTTTTGCACAAGAATATCTCTACCTGTACATGATCATCTGATCATTTATCACTCCAGTGTTAATCTGCAATATTGTAATTATTCGCCTACCTCCTCATGCCTTTTGCACACATTGTATATAGACTCCCTTTTTTCTCTACTGTGTTATTGACTTGTTAATTGTTTACTCCATGTGTAACTCTGTGTTGTCTGCTTACACTGCTATGCTTTATCTTGGCCAGGTCGCAGTTGCAAATGACAACCTGTTCTCAACTAGCCTACCTGGTTAAATAAAGGTGAAATAAAAAATAAAAAATAAAAATGACAGCGTGTTCCATTTCCAGAAAATATCCAGCAACTTCGCACAGTCATTGAAGAACAGTATTTACAGGTCACAATCGACAGCCTGATCAACTCTATGCAAAGGAGACAACCCACTTGGAGTTGCCAAAGGCACCTAAATGGCTCTCAGACCATGAGAAACAAGATTCTCTGGTCTGATGAAACAAAGATTGAACTCTTTGGCTTCAATGCCAAGCGTCACATCTGGATGAAACCAGGCACCGCTCATCACCTGTCCAATACCAGCCCTACAGTGAAGCATGGTGGTGGTTGCATCATGCTGTGGGGATGTTTGTCAGTGGCAGTGACTGGGAGACTAGTCAGGATCGTGGGAAAGATGAACTGAGCAAAGGACAGAGAGATCCTTGATGAAAACCTACTTCAGAGCGCTCAGGAGTGAGGGTATTTCATAAGGCTTTGTTTTACGCAGTCAATCCAGAGCATTCCAAACATGCTCAATGGGAGACATGTCTGGTGAGTATGCAGTTCTGAAACTCGTAGTTTCCAGGCCACATCAAATTATACTGGGTTGCAAAGTGTAGTGTAATTCCTATTGGAATCCAGCCAGAGTGGGGATATCCAACATTTGGAATAGTTTAGAAAAATGTATATTCTTATTTGAGTAGCATAAGATAAATTAAGCAATGTACTGTACATGCAAAACCAAAGATATAGAAAAATAGAAAATCAAGCATGCTGGGAAATATAGAGCATGCTGGGAAATATGATAATGTTTGGAGTAACACTAACACTGGGTACTTGGGTACTTTTACACCCCTGAGTGTTAATTTAACTAGTTACAGTTAGTTAGTTAGTTACAGTTAGTTTAACTAGTTTAATTTAACTTTTGAATCAAGACCAGAAATGTTACACTGAAAACACTGGCACAATTTGCTGTGTGCTACGAAAGGGGCACATCTGCAGGCATACATTTCAAGAGCATTGTAGAATTCTGAAGAACCCTAGATGCCATGCCAAGAACCCCACCCTTAACTCAAAAGTTTTTTCTCAGGAACCTTAAGAGCCGAGGATGAACCATTTAAGAACCCATTTCTTTCCGTGTACAAGTGTAGCGGATGTGAAACGGCTAGCTAGTTAGCGATGGTGCGTGCTAATAGCATTTCAATTGGTGACGTTACTTGCTCTGAGACCTTGAAGTAGTTGTTCTCCTTGCTCTGCAAGGGCCACGGCTTTTGTGGCGTGATGGGTAACGATGCTCCGAGGGAAGCTGTTGTCAACGTGTGCAGAGGGTCCATGGTTCAAGCCCAGGTAGGGGCGAGGAGAGGGACGGAAGCTAAACTGTTACACAAAGGGAAATGGAAGGGAGAAGCCATAACCCATACAAATCAAATCAAATCTAATTTTATTACATACACATGGTTAGCAGATGTTAATGCGAGTTTAGCGAAATGCTTGTGCTTCTAGTTCCGACAATGCAGTAATAACCAACGAGTATTCTAGCTAACAATTCCAAAAGAACTACCTTATACACACAAGTGTAAAGGGATAAAGAATATGTACATAAAGATATATGAATGATTGATGGTACAGAGCGGCATAGGCAAGATGCAGTAGATGGTATCGAGTACAGTATATACATATGAGATGAGTATGTAAACAACATACATATATAGTTGAAGTCAGAAGTTTACATACACCTTAGCCAAACACATTTAAACTCAGTTTTTCACAAATGTAATCCTAGTAAAAATTGTCTTAGGTCAGTTAGGATCACCACCTTATTTTAAGAATGTGAAGTCTCAGAATAATAGCAGAGATAATTATTTATTTCAGCTTTTATTTCTTTCACTGTGGGTCAGAAGTTTATATACACTCAATTAGTATTTGGTAGCAAGGTGGTGATTGACTCCGCTGTCCTGGCGTCGTGAGGGAGTTTGTTCCACCATTGGGGGGCCAGAGCAGCGAACAGTTTTGACTGGGCTGAGCGGGAGCTGTACTTCCTCAGTGGTAGGGAGGCGAGCAGGCCAGAGATGGATGAACGCAGTGCCCTTGTTTGGGTGTAGGGCCTGATCAGAGCCTGGAGGTACTGAGGTGCCGTTTCCCTCACAGCTCCGTAGGCAAGCACCATGGTCTTGTAGCGGATGCGAGCTTCAACTGGAAGCCAGTGGAGAGAACGGAGGAGCGGGGTGACGTGAGAGAACTTGGGAAGGTTGAACACCAGACGGGCTGCGGCGTTCTGGATGAGTTGAAGGGGTTTAATGGCACAGGCAGGGAGCCCAGCCAACAGCGAGTTGCAGTAATCCAGACGGTAGATGACAAGTGCCTGGATTAGGACCTGCGCCGCTTCCTGTGTGAGGCAGGGTCGTACTCTGCGGATGTTGTAGAGCATGAACCTACAGGAACGGGCCACCGCCTTGATGTTGGTTGAGAACGACAGGGTGTTGTCCAGGATCACGCCAAGGTTCTTAGCACTCTGGGAGGAGGACACAATGGAGTTGTCAACCGTGATGGCGAGATCATGGAACGGGCAGTCCTTCCCCGGGAGGAAGAGCAGCTCCGTCTTGCCGAGGTTCAGCTTGAGGTGGTGATCCGTCATCCACACTGATATGTCTGCCAGACATGCAGAGATGCGATTCGCCACCTGGTCATCAGAAGGGGGAAAGGAGAAGATTAATTCTGTGTCGTCTGCATAGCAATGATAGGAGAGACCATGTGAGGTTATGACAGAGCCAAGTGACTTGGTGTATAGCGAGAATAGGAGAGGGCCTAGAACAGAGCCCTGGGGGACACCAGTGGTGAGAGCGCGCCACCTGGTAGGAGCGACCTGTCAGGTAGGACGCAATCCAAGCGTGGGCCGCGCTGGAGATGCCCAACTTGGAGAGGGTGGAGAGGAGGATCTGATGGTTCACAGTATTGAAGGCAGCCGATAGATCTAGAAGGATGAGAGCAGAGGAGAGAGAGTTAGCTTTAGCAGTGCGGAGCACCTCCGTGATACAGAGGAGAGCAGTCTCAGTTGAATGACTAGTCTTGAAACCTGACTGATTTGGATCAAGAAGGTCATTCAGAGAGAGATAGCGGGAGAGCTGGCCAAGGACGGCACGTTCGAGAGTTTTGGAGAGAAAAGAAAGAAGGGATACTGGTCTGTAATTGTTGACATCGGAGGGATCGAGTGTAGGTTTTTTCAGAAGGGGTGCAACTCTCGCTCTCTTGAAGACGGAAGGGACGTAGCCAGCTGTCAGGGATGAGTTGATGAGCGAGGTGAGGTAAGGGAGAAGGTCTCCGGAAATGGTCTGGAGAAGAGAGGAGGGGATAGGGTCAAGCGGGCAGGTTGTTGGGCGGCCGGCCGTCACAAGACGCAAGATTTCATCTGGAGAGAGAGGGGAGAAAGAGGTCAGAGCACAGGGTAGGGCAGTGTGAGCAGAACCAGCGGTGTCATTTGACTTAGCAAACGAGGATCGGATGTCGTCGACCTTCTTTTCAAAATGGTTGACGAAGTCATCTGCAGAGAGGGAGGAGGGGGGAGGGAGGAGGATTCAGGAGGGAGGAGAAGGTGGCAAAGAGCTTCCTAGGGTTAGAGGCAGATGCTTGGAATTTAGAGTGGTAGAAAGTGGCTTTAGCAGCAGAGACAGAGGAGGAAAATGTAGAGAGGAGGGAGTGAAAGGATGCCAGGTCCGCAGGGAGGCGAGTTTTCCTCCATTTCCGCTCGGCTGCCCAGAGCCCTGTTCTGTGAGCTCGCAATGAGTCATCGAGCTACGGAGCGGGAGGGGAGGACCGAGCCGGCCTGGAGGATAGGGGACATAGAGAGTCAAAGGATGCAGAGAGGGAGGAGAGGAGGGTTGAGGAGGCAGAGTCAGGAGATAGGTTGGAGAAGGTTTGAGCAGAGGGAAGAGATGATAGGATGGAAGAGGAGAGAGTAGCGGGGGAGAGAGAGCGAAGGTTGGGACGGCGCGATACCATCCGAGTAGGGGCAGTGTGGGAGGTGTTGGATGAGAGCGAGAGGGAAAAGGATACAAGGTAGTGGTCGGAGACTTGGAGGGGAGTTGCAGTGAGGTTAGTGGAAGAACAGCATCTAGTAAAGGTGAGGTCGAGCGTATTGCCTGCCTTGTGAGTAGGGGGGGAAGGTGAGAGGGTGAGGTCAAAAGAGGAGAGGAGTGGAAAGAAGGAGGCAGAGAGGAATGAGTCAAAGGTAGACGTGGGGAGGTTAAAGTCGCCCAGAACTGTGAGAGGTGAGCCGTCCTTAGGAAAGGAGCTTATCAAGGCATCAAGCTCATTGATGAACTCTCCGAGGGAACCTGGAGGGCGATAAATGATAAGGATGTTAAGCTTGAAAGGGCTGGTAACTGTGACAGCATGGAATTCAAAGGAGGCGATAGACAGATGGGTAAGGGGAGAAAGAGAGAATGACCACTTGGGAGAGATGAGGATCCCGGTGCCACCACCGGGATAACACAAGCTTATGAAAACACTTTGCTATACTCATTCATTACAGCTGCAGTGCTGGTTGTAGAGTGAGTGGAAGTAGGGAGAAAGTACATTTTATGGCTTATGAAAGTATTGAACAAAGTGTTGACGGTGCTGAATAACAGCTTAAACATGAACTTACTCATAAAAACAGCAGCTCTTTGTTGTACTATGAGACTCTCTCTAGTCATGGTTTTCTAAGTTTTTAAATCTCACAGTATCAACTTTGCTGTGTGTTCGAGGCTTCTTTTTTGATAGTCTACGGCGTGAGGAAACTGTACAGATACAGTGATCTGAGCTATCTGATTGGCCAGCGGTAGGCCTATAGGTGAACTTGATTTTCTCTCTGGGCCTGCCGGGTAGGCTTTGTTCTACCTTAAGATACCCAAAATGGTTAAAAATGGGAACACTTTGTCTTCCCAGAGCTAGGGCTGCTGAATCAAGTGCACCTACCGCCGACAGCGCAAAATGAAGAAAAAATTAGGAACCCAAGGGTTTAGTGTTGGTTTTTGTTGCACAAATGTTTGGTGATCGACTAGGAATGGCTTGCAGGTCGTGATTGATTGGGGACCACTGCCCTCTGTAACATACCTTTTGACTATGATAGTATCCCAGCTGAGGAATATTTTATTACATTGACAGGTAATCGCTTTGATAGCATGTTGTACGTTAACCAGAAAAGGGTGAGTAAGTGCTTTTCACAAACAACAAATACACTATATTGTCTGACTCAAAACATGTTACCCTCATTGACTGCCCTAACCCTGTAAGGGCTTTCTTCCTGGGAAGGAGAGGCAGACCAAAACACGTGGTTGAAGTTCATGAGTCTTTAATAAGAGACACTTCACATGAACAAACGTGGCAAAACCGAAACAGCCCTATCTTGTGCAGCAAACACAAAGACAAGAAACAACCACCCACAAAACCCAACACAAAACAGGCTACCTAAATATGGTTCCCAATCAGAGACAATGCCTAACACCTGCCTCTGATTGAGAACCATATCAGGCCGAACATAGAAATAGACAAACTA
>NC_060174.1:9197887-9215927 GCF_021184085.1 Oncorhynchus gorbuscha | reverse complement strand
ACTAGACCGTGCTGTACCAGACCAGACTGCACCGACTGCACTGTACTGCACCATACCAGACCATACTGCACCAGACCAGACCAGACCATACTGTACCCAGACCAGACTAGCACCATACTGTACCAGACCAGACTAGACCATACTGTACCAGACCAGACTAGACCATACTGTACCAGACCAGACTAGACCATACTGTACCAGACCAGACTAGACCATACTGTACCAGACCAGACTAGACCATACTGTACCAGACCAGACTAGACCATACTGTACCAGACCAGACTAGACCATACTGTACCAGACCAGACCATACTGTACCAGACCAGACTAGACCATACTGTACCAGACCAGACTAGACCATACTAGACCATACTGTACCATACTGTACTAGACCAGACTAGACCATACTGTACTAGACCAGACTAGACCATACTGTACCAGACCAGACTAGACCATACTAGACCATACTGTACCAGACCAGACTAGACCATACTAGACCATACTGTACTAGACCAGACTACACCATACTGTACCAGACCAGACTAGACCATACTAGACCATACTGTACTAGACCAGACTAGACCATACTGTACCAGACCAGACTAGACCATACTATGACCATACTAGTACCATACTAGTACTAGACCAGACTAGACCATACTGTACCAGACCAGACTAGACCATACTAGACTGACCATACTGTACCAGACCAGACTAGACCATACTGTACCAGACCAGACTAGACCATACTGTACCAGACCATACTGTACCAGACCAGACTACACCATACTGTACCAGACCAGACTAGACCATACTGTACTAGACCAGACTAGACCATACTGTACTAGACCAGACTAGACCATACTGTACCAGACCAGACTAGACCATACTAGACCATACTGTACCAGACCAGACTAGACCATACTGTACCAGACCAGACTAGACCATACTAGACCATACTGTACTAGACCAGACTAGACCATACTGTACCAGACCAGACTAGACCATACTAGACCATACTGTACCAGACCAGACTAGACCATACTGTACCAGACCAGACTAGACCATACTGTACCAGACCAGACTAGACCATACTGTACCAGACCAGACTAGACCATACTGTACCAGACCAGACTAGACCATACTGTACCAGACCAGACTAGACCATACTGTACCAGACCAGACTAGACCAGACTAGACCATACTGTACCAGACACTAGACCATACTGTACCAGACCAGACTAGACCATACTGTACCAGACCAGACTAGACCATACTGTACCAGACCAGACTAGACCATACTGTACCAGACCAGACCATACTGTACCAGACCAGACTAGACCATACTGTACCAGACCAGACTAGACCATACTGTACCAGACCAGACTAGACCATACTGTACCAGACCAGACTAGACCATACTGTACCAGACCAGACTAGACCATACTGTACCAGACCAGACTAGACCAGACTAGACCTCTAAACCAGACAAGACCACATCCAAGGAAACCATAATGTACTATGACCAGACCATACTGTACCAGACCAGACTAGACCATACTGTACCAGACCAGACTAGACCATACTAGACCATACTGTACCATACTGTGCTAGACCAGACTAGACCATACTGTACTAGACCAGACTAGACCATACTGTACTAGACCAGACTAGACCATACTGTACCAGACCAGACTAGACCATACTAGACCATACTGTACCAGACCAGACTAGACCATACTGTACCAGACCAGACTAGACCATACTAGACCATACTGTACTAGACCAGACTAGACCATACTGTACCAGACCAGACTAGACCATACTAGACCATACTGTACCATACTGTACTAGACCAGACTAGACCATACTGTACTAGACCAGACTAGACCATACTGTACCAGACCAGACTAGACCATACTGTACCAGACCAGACCATACTGTACCAGACCAGACTAGACCATACTGTACCAGACCAGACTAGACCATACTAGACCATACTGTACCATACTGTACTAGACCAGACTAGACCATACTGTACTAGACCAGACTAGACCATACTGTACCAGACCAGACTAGACCATACTAGACCATACTGTACCAGACCAGACTAGACCAGACTAGACCATACTGTACTAGACCAGACTAGACCATACTGTACCAGACCAGACTAGACCATACTAGACCATACTGTACCAGACCAGACTAGACCATACTGTACCAGACCAGACTAGACCATACTGTACCAGACCAGACTAGACTATACTAGACCATACTGTACCAGACCAGACTAGACCATACTGTACCAGACCAGACTAGACCATACTGTACCAGACCAGACTAGACCATACTGTACCAGACCAGACTAGACCAGACTAGACCATACTGTACCAGACCAGACTAGACCATACTGTACCAGACCAGACTAGACCATACTGTACCAGACCAGACTAGACCATACTGTACCAGACAGACTAGACCGACTAGACCATACTGTACCAGACCAGACTAGACCATACTGTACCAGACCAGACTAGACCATACTGTACCCAGACCAGACTAGACCATACTGTACCAGACCAGACTAGACCATACTGTACCAGACCAGACTAGACCATACTGTACCAGACCAGACTAGACCATACTGTACCAGACCAGACTAGACCATACTGTACCAGACCAGACTAGACCATACTGTACCAGACCAGACTAGACCATACTGTACCAGACCAGACTAGACCATACTGTACCAGACCAGACCATACTGTACCAGACCAGACTAGACCATACTGTACCAGACCAGACTAGACCATACTAGACCATACTGTACCATACTGTACTAGACCAGACTAGACCATACTGTACTAGACCAGACTAGACCATACTGTACTAGACCAGACTAGACCATACTGTACCAGACCAGACTAGACCAGACTAGACCATACTGTACCAGACCAGACTAGACCATACTGTACCAGACCAGACTAGACCATACTAGACCATACTGTACTAGACCAGACTAGACCATACTGTACCAGACCAGACTAGACCATACTGTACCAGACCAGACTAGACTACACTAGACCAGACTAGACCAGACTAGACCATACTGTACCAGACCAGACTAGACCAGACTAGACCATACTGTACTAGACCAGACTAGACCATACTGTACCAGACCAGACTAGACCATACTAGACCATACTGTACCAGACCAGACTAGACCATACTGTACCAGACCAGACTAGACCATACTGACCAGACCAGACTAGACCATACTAGTACTAGACCAGACTAGACCATACTGTACCAGACCAGACTAGACCAGTACCAGACCAGACTATACTGTACCAGACCAGACTAGACCATACTGTACCAGACCAGACTAGACCATGACTAGACCATACTGTACCAGACCAGACTAGACCATACTGTACCAGACCAGACTAGACCATACTGTACTAGACCAGACTAGACCATACTGTACTAGACCATACTAGACCATACTGTACCAGACCAGACTAGACCAGACTAGACCATACTGTACTAGACCAGACTAGACCATACTGTACCAGACCAGACTAGACCATACTAGACCATACTGTACTAGACCAGACTAGACCATACTGTACCAGACCAGACTAGACCATACTAGACCATACTGTACCAGACCAGACTAGACCATACTGTACCAGACCAGACTAGACCATACTGTACCAGACCAGACTAGACCATACTGTACTAGACCAGACTAGACCAGACTAGACCATACTGTACCAGACCAGACTAGACCATACTGTACCAGACCAGACTAGACCAGACTAGACCATACTGTACCAGACCAGACCATACTGTACCAGACCAGACTAGACCATACTGTACCAGACCAGACTAGACCATACTGTACCAGACCAGACTAGACCATACTGTACCAGACCAGACCATACTGTACCAGACCAGACTAGACCATACTGTACCAGACCAGACTAGACCATACTGTACCAGACCAGACTAGACCATACTGTACCAGACCAGACTAGACCATACTGTACCAGACCAGACTAGACCATACTGTACCAGACCAGACTAGACCAGACTAGACCATACTAAACCAGACAAACTAGACCATACCAAGGAAACTCATAATGTCTATGTTCACCATACTGTACTAGACCAGACTAGACCATACTGTACCAGACCAGACTAGACCATACTAGACCATACTGTACCATACGCAGTACTAGACCAGACTAGACCATACTGTACTAGACCAGACTAGACCATACTGTACTAGACCAGACTAGACCATACTGTACCAGACCAAACTAGACCATACTAGACCATACTGTACCAGACCAGACTAGACCATACTGTACCAGACCAGACTAGACCATACTAGACCATACTGTACTAGACCAGACTAGACCATACTGTACCAGACCAGACTAGACCATACTGTACTAGACCAGACTAGACCATACTGTACTAGACCAGACTAGAACATACTGTACCAGACCAGACTAGACCATACTAGACCATACTGTACCAGACCAGACTAGACCATACTGTACCAGACCAGACTAGACCATACTAGACCATACTGTACTAGACCAGACTAGACCATACTGTACCAGACCAGACTAGACCATACTAGACCATACTGTACCAGACCAGACTAGACCATACTGTACCAGACCAGACTAGACCATACTGTACCAGACCAGACTAGACCATACTGTACTAGACCAGACTAGACCAGACTAGACCATACTGTACCAGACCAGACTAGACCATACTGTACCAGACCAGACTAGACCATACTGTACCAGACCAGACTAGACCGGACTAGACCATACTGTACCAGACCAGACCATACTGTACCAGACCAGACTAGACCATACTGTACCAGACCAGACTAGACCATACTGTACCAGACCAGACTAGACCATACTGTACCAGACCAGACCATACTGTACCAGACCAGACTAGACCATACTGTACCAGACCAGACTAGACCATACTGTACCAGACCAGACTAGACCATACTGTACCAGACCAGACTAGACCATACTGTACCAGACCAGACTAGACCATACTGTACCAGACCAGACTAGACCATACTGTACCAGACCAGACTAGACCATACTGTACCAGACCAGACTAGACCATACTGTACCAGACCAGACTAGACCATACTGTACCAGACCAGACTAGACCATACTAGACCATACTGTACCATACTGTACTAGACCAGACTAGACCATACTGTACTAGACCAGACTAGACCATACTGTACCAGACCAGACTAGACCATACTGTACCAGACCAGACTAGACCAGACTAGACCATACTGTACCAGACCAGACTAGACCATACTGTACCAGACCAGACTAGACCATACTAGACCATACTGTACTAGACCAGACTAGACCATACTGTACCAGACCAGACTAGACCATACTGTACTAGACCAGACTAGACCATACTGTACTAGACCAGACTAGACCATACTGTACCAGACCAGACTAGACCATACTAGACCATACTGTACCAGACCAGACTAGACCATACTGTACCAGACCAGACTAGACCATACTAGACCATACTGTACTAGACCAGACTAGACCACCATACTGTAGCGCAGACCAGACTAGACCATACTGTACTAGACCAGACTAGACCATACTGTACTAGACCAGACTAGACCATACTGTACCAGACCAGACTAGACCATACTAGACCATACTGTACCAGACCAGACTAGACCATACTGTACCAGACCAGACTAGACCATACTAGACCATACTGTACTAGACCAGACTAGACCATACTGTACCAGACCAGACTAGACCATACTGTACCAGACCAGACTAGACCATACTGTACTAGACCAGACTAGAACATACTGTACCAGACCAGACTAGACCATACTAGACCATACTGTACCAGACCAGACTAGACCATACTGTACCAGACCAGACTAGACCATACTAGACCATACTGTACTAGACCAGACTAGACCATACTGTACCAGACCAGACTAGACCATACTAGACCATACTGTACCAGACCAGACTAGACCATACTGTACCAGACCAGACTAGACCATACTAGACCATACTGTACTAGACCAGACTAGACCATACTGTACCAGACCAGACTAGACCATACTAGACCATACTGTACCAGACCAGACTAGACCATACTGTACCAGACCAGACTAGACCATACTGTACCAGACCAGACTAGACCATACTGTACTAGACCAGACTAGACCAGACTAGACCATACTGTACCAGACCAGACTAGACCATACTGTACCAGACCAGACTAGACCAGACTAGACCATACTGTACCAGACCAGACCATACTGTACCAGACCAGACTAGACCATACTGTACCAGACCAGACTAGACCATACTGTACCAGACCAGACTAGACCATACTGTACCAGACCAGACCATACTGTAACAGACCAGACTAGACCATACTGTACCAGACCAGACTAGACCATACTGTACCAGACCAGACTAGACCATACTGTACCAGACCAGACTAGACCATACTGTACCAGACCAGACTAGACCATACTGTACCAGACCAGACTAGACCAGACTAGACCTCTAAACCAGAAAAAAAACACATCCAAGGAAACTCATAATGTTTATGTTCACCATACTGTACTAGACCAGACTAGACCATACTGTACCAGACCAGACTAGACCATACTAGACCATACTGTACCATACGGTACTAGACCAGACTAGACCATACTGTACTAGACCAGACTAGACCATACTGTACTAGACCAGACTAGACCATACTGTACCAGACCAAACTAGACCATACTAGACCATACTGTACCAGACCAGACTAGACCATACTGTACCAGACCAGACTAGACCATACTAGACCATACTGTACTAGACCAGACTAGACCATACTGTACCAGACCAGACTAGACCATACTGTACTAGACCAGACTAGACCATACTGTACTAGACCAGACTAGACCATACTGTACCAGACCAGACTAGACCATACTAGACCATACTGTACCAGACCAGACTAGACCATACTGTACCAGACCAGACTAGACCATACTAGACCATACTGTACTAGACCAGACTAGACCATACTGTACCAGACCAGACTAGACCATACTAGACCATACTGTACCAGACCAGACTAGACCATACGGTACCAGACCAGACTAGACCATACTGTACCAGACCAGACTAGACCATACTGTACTAGACCAGACTAGACCAGACTAGACCATACTGTACCAGACCAGACTAGACCATACTGTACCAGACCAGACTAGATCATACTGTACCAGACCAGACTAGACCAGACTAGACCATACTGTACAGGACCAGACCATACTGTACCAGACCAGACTAGACCATACTGTACCAGACCAGACTAGACCATACTGTACCAGACCAGACTAGACCATACTGTACCAGACCAGACTAGACCATACTGTACCAGACCAGACTAGACCATACTGTACCAGACCAGACTAGACCATACTGTACCAGACCAGACTAGACCATACTGTACCAGACCAGACTAGACCATACTGTACCAGACCAGACTAGACCATACTGTACCAGACCAGACTAGACCATACTGTACCAGACCAGACTAGACCATACTGTACCAGACCAGACTAGACCATACTGTACCAGACCAGACTAGACCATACTGTACCAGACCAGACTAGACCATACTGTACCAGACCAGACTAGACCATACTGTACCAGACCAAACTAGACCATACTGTACCAGACCAGACTAGACCATACTGTACCAGACCAGACTAGACTATACTGTACCAGGCCAGACTATACCATGCTGTACTAGACCAGACTAGACCATACTGTACCAGACCATACTGTACCAGGCCAGACCAGACTAGACCAGACTAGACCAGACTAGACCATACTGTACTAGACCAGACTAGACCATGCTGTACCAGACCAGACTAGACCATACTGTACCAGACCAGACTAGACCATGCTGTACCAGACCAGACTAGACCATACTGTACCAGACCAGACTAGACCAGACTAGACCATACTGTACCAGACCAGACTAGACCAGACTAGACCATACTGTACCAGACCAGACTAGACCAGACTAGACCATACTGTACCAGACCAGACTAGACTAGACTAGACTATACTGTACTAGACCAGACTAGACCAGACTAGACCATACTGTACTAGACCAGACTAGACCATGCTGTACCAGACCAGACTAGACCATACTGTACTAGACCAGACTAGACCATACTGTACCAGACCAGACTAGACCATACTGTACTAGACCAGACTAGACCAGACTAGACCATGCTGTACCAGACCAGACTAGACCAGACTAGACCATACTGTACCAGACCAGACTAGATCAGAATAGACCATGCTGTACCAGACCAGACTAGACCAGACTAGACCATGCTGTACAAGACCAGACTAGACCATACTGTACTAGACCAGACTAGACCATACTGTACCAGACCAGACTAGACCATACTGTACCAGACCAGACTAGACCATACTGTACCAGACCAGACTAGTCCATACTGTACTAGACCAGACTAGACCATACTGTACCAGACCAGACTAGACCATACTGTACTAGACCAGACTAGACTGTGCTGTACCAGACCAGACTAGACCATACTGTACCAGACCAGACTAGACCATACTGTACCAGACCAGACTAGACCATACTGTACTAGACCAGACTAGACCATACTGTACCAGACCAGACTAGACCATACTGTACTAGACCAGACTAGACCGTGCTGTACCAGACCAGACTAGACCATACTGTACCAGACCAGACTAGACCATACTGTACCAGACCAGACTAGACCATGCTGTACCAGACCAGACTAGACTATACTGTACCAGGCCAGACTAGACCATGCTGTACTAGACCATACTAGACCATACCTGTACGCAGACCATACTGTACCAAGCCAGACCAGACTAGACCAGACTAGACCATACTGTACCAGACCATACTGTACCAGGCCAGACCAGACTAGACCAGACTAGACCATACTAGACCAGACTAGACCATACTGTACCAGACCATACTGTACCAGGCCAGACCAGACTAGACCAGACTAGACCATACTGTACCAGACCAGGCTAGACCATGCTGTACTAGACCAGACTAGACCATGCTGTACTACACCAGACTAGACCGTGCTGTACTAGACCAGACCAGACCATACTGTACCAGACCAGACTAGACCATACTGTACCAGACCAGACCAGACTAGACCAGAATATACTAGACAATACCAGACTAGACCAGACCAGACCAGACCATACTGTACCAGACCAGACTAGACCATACTGTACCAGACCAGACTAGACCATACTGTACCAGACCAGACCAGACTAGACTATACTAGACCAGACTAGACCATGCTGTACTAGACCAGACTAGACCATACTGTACCAGGCCAGACCAGACTAGACCAGACTAGACCATACTGACCAGACCAGACTAGACCATGCTGTACTAGACCAGACTAGACCATGCTGTACTAGACCAGACCAGACCGTGCTGTACTAGACCAGACCAGACCAGACTATACTAGAACAGACTAGACCATACTGTACCAGACCAGACCAGACTAGCTATACTAGACCAGACTAGACCATGCTGTACCAGACCAGACTAGACCATACTGTACCAGACCAGACTAGACCATACTGTACCAGACCAGACTAGACCATACTGTACTAGACCAGACTAGACCATACTGTACTAGACCAGACTAGACCATACTGTACCAGACCAGACTAGACTGTGCTGTACCAGACCAGACTAGACCATACTGTACCAGACCAGACTAGACCATACTGTACCAGACCAGACTAGACCATGCTGTACCAGACCAGACTAGACTATACTGTACCAGGCCAGACTAGACCATGCTGTACTAGACCATACTAGACCATACTGTACCAGACCATACTGTACCAGGCCAGACCAGACTAGACCAGACTAGACCATACTGTACCAGACCATACTGCACCAGGCCAGACCAGACTAGACCAGACTAGACCATACTGTACTAGACCAGACTAGACCATACTGTACTAGACCAGACTAGACCATACTGTACCAGGCCAGACCAGACTAGACCAGACTAGACCATACTGTACCAGACCAGACTAGACCATGCTGTACTAGACCAGACTAGACCATGCTGTACTAGACCAGACTAGACCGTGCTGTACTAGACCAGACCAGACCAGACTATACTAGAACAGACTAGACCATACAGTACCAGACCAGACCAGACTAGACCAGAATATACTAGACAATACCAGACTAGACCAGACCAGACCAGACCAGACCATACTGTACCAGACCAGACTAGACCATACTGTACCAGACCAGACTAGACCATACTGTACCAGACCAGACCAGACTAGACTATACTAGACCAGACTAGACCATGCTGTACTAGACCAGACTAGACCATACTGTACCAGGCCAGACCAGACTAGAACAGACTAGACCATACTGTACCAGACCAGACTAGACCATGCTGTACTAGACCAGACTAGACCAAGCTGTACTAGACCAGACTAGACCGTGCTGTTCTAGACCAGACCAGACCAGACTATACTAGAACAGACTAGACCATACTGTACCAGACCAGACCAGACTAGACTATACTAAGACCAGACTAGACCATGCTGTACCAGACCAGACTAGACCATACTGTACCAGACCAGACTAGACCGTGCTGTACTAAACCAGACTAGACCATACTGTACCAGACCAGACTAGACCATACTGTACCAGGCCAGACTAGACCGTGCTGTACTAGACCAGACTAGACCATACTGTACCAGGCCAGACTAGACCATTCTGTACCAGACCAGACCAGAATTGACTAGACCAGAGCAGACCCAGACTATACCAGACTAGACTAGACCCAGACTATACTAGACTAGACCAGATTATACTAGACCAGACCAGTCTAGGCCAGACTAGACCATACTGTACCAGACCAGACTAGACCATACTGTACCAGACCAGACTAGACCCACTAGACTGGACTGTACCAGACCAGACTATACTGTACCAGACCAGACCAGACTAGACCAGACCAGACTAGACTATACCATGCGGTACCAGACCCAGACTAGACCAGACCAGCCTCGACTACACTGTACCAGACTAGACCAGACTGGCCACACGGTACCAGACCAGACCAGACCAGACTAGACTAGACTGTACCTGACCAGACTAGACTAGACCATACTGTACCAGACCAGACAAGACTAGACCATACTGTACCAGACCAGACAAGACTAGACCAGACCAGACTAGACTAGACGAGACTGTACCGGACCAGACAGGTGATTCTCAGCATAACACCAACATGTCTCAATTGAGTGACCAATGTACTGTACTGCACTGTACTTTGTTCTACTGTACTGTACTCTACCTTACTGTACTGTACTCTACCTTACTGTATTGTACTTTGCTCTACTCTACCGTACAACACTTTACTGTTCTGTCCTGTACTGTACTCTCCTGTGCTCTACTGTTCTGTCATCTGTACTGTACTGTGCTCTACGGTACAGCGCTGTGCTCTACCCTGCTCTACTGTACTGTACTCTACTGTACTCTACTGTACTCTACTATGCTGTCCTGTTCTGTTCTGTGCTCTGCTCTACTGTGCTGTGCTCTACTGTTCTGTACTGTGCTTTACTCTATTGTACTGTACTCTACTGTACTCTACTGTGCTAATGCTCTACTGTACTGTACTCTACTGTGCTTTACTCTATTGTACTGTACTCTACTGTACTCTACTGTACTCTACTGTACTGTGCTCTAACCTACTCCACTGTACTGTACTCTACTGTACTGTACTGTTCTGTACTGTGCTCTGATCTACTGTACTCGACTATATTGTGCTGTACTGTGCTCTGATCTACTGTACTCTACTGTACTGTACTGTACTGTACTGTACTGTACTGTACTGTACTGTTCTGTACTGTGCTCTACTCTACTCGACTATATTGTGCTGTACTGTGCTCTACTCTTCTGTACTGTGCTCTACTGTTCTGTACTGTACTGTACTGTGAAGTACTGTACTGTACTGTGAAGTACTGTACTGTACTGTGAAGTACTGTACTGTACTGTGAAGTACTGTACTGTACTCTTCTCTACTGTACTGTACTGTACTGTACTGGGCTCTACTCTTCTGTGCTCTACTCTACTGTACTGCACTGTACTGTACTCTACTGTTCTGTACTGTGCTTTACTGCTCTGTACTGTACTCTACTCTACTGTACTCTACTCTACTGTACTCTACTGTACTGAACAGTACTGTGCTCTACTCTACTGTACTGTGCTCTACTCTACTGTACTGTGCTCTACTCTACTGTACTGTGCTCTACTGTACTGTGCTTCACTTATTGTACTGTACTGTACTGTGCTCTACTCTACTGTACTCTACTGTACTCTACTGTACTGTGCTCTACTCTACTGTACTGTCACTGTGCTCTACTCTACTGTACTGTGCTCTACTCTATTGTACTGTACTGTGCTCTACTGTACTGTACGTTTACCTGTACTGTATTGTACTGTACTGTACTGTACTGTACTGCTCTACTGTACTGTACTGTGCTCTACTGTACCAAACTGTGCTCTACTCTTCTGTACTGTGCTCTACTGTACTGTGCTGTGCTGTACTGGGCTCACTCTTCTGTGCTCTACTGTACTGTACTGCACTGTACTCTACTGTACTCTACTGTTCTGTACTGTGCTTTACTGCTCTGTGCTGTACTCTACTCTACTGTACTCTACTCTACTGTACTCTACTGTACTGAACATTACTGTGCTCTACTCTACTGTACTGTGCTCTACTCTACTGTACTGTGCTCTACTGTACTGTACTCTACTGTACAGTGCTCTACTCTACTGTACTGTGCTCTCTTTACTCTACTGTGCTCTACTGTACTGTACTGTGCTCTACTCTACTGTGCTCTACTGTACTGTGCTCTACTGTACTCTACTATGCTGTCCTGTTCTGTTCTGTACTGTGCTTTACTCTACTGTACTCTACTCTCTATTGTACTGTACTCTACTTTACTCTACTGTACTGTGCTCTACCCTACCCCACTGTAATCTACTCTACTGTACTCTACTGTACTCCCCTGTACTCTACTGTTCTGTACTGTGCTCTGATCTACTGTACTGTACTGTACTGTACAGTGCTCTACTCTACTGTACTGTGCTCTCTTTACTCTACTGTGCTCTACTGTACTGTACTGTGCTCTACTCTACTGTGCTCTACTGTACTGTGCTCTACTGTACTCTACTATGCTGTCCTGTTCTGTTCTGTACTGTGCTTTACTCTACTGTACTCTACTCTATTGTACTGTACTCTACTTTACTCTACTGTACTGTGCTCTACCCTACCCCACTGTAATCTACTCTACTGTACTCTACTGTACTCCACTGTACTCTACTGTTCTGTACTGTGCTCTGATCTACTGTACTCTACTGTACTGTACTGTTCTGTACTGTGCTCTGATCTACTGTACTGTACTGTACTGTACTGTACTGTACTGTACTGTACTGTACTGTACTGTACTGTTCTGTACTGTGCTCTGATCTACTGTACTGTACTGTACTGTACTGTACTGTACTGTACTGTACTGTACTGTACTGTACTGTACTGTACTGTACTGTACTGTGCTCTGATCTACTGTACTCTACTGTTCTGTACTGTTCTGTACTGTGCTCTGATCTACTCGACTATATTGTACTGTGCTTTACTCTACTGTACTGTGCTCTATTCTTCTGTACTGTGCTCTACTCTATTGTACTGTACTGTACTGTGCTCTACTCTACTGTACTCTACTCTACTGGACTGTACTGTGTGTGTTATTCCTGCTGATTTCCCTAAAAGTGTCTGCTGTGAATGTTTTATTTAAAATATGTGCCCCCCAGCACAACACTGGAGTGTGTGTGTGTGTGTGTGTGTGTGTGTGTGTGTGTGTGTGTGTGTGTGTGTGTGTGTGTGTGTGTGTGTGTGTGTGTGTGTGTGTATAGGGGTTATTCAGGGGCCAATAGGGGCCCTCTGTCTCAGGGTGGTAGTTCAGAAAGTCGCTCTTCACTCCCGACCTCATTGAAGATGCTCCCCACCTCATTGAAGATGCTCCCCACCTCATTGAAGATGCTCCCGACCTCATTGAAGATGCTCCCCACCTCATTGAAGATGCTCCCGACCTCATTGAAGATGCTCCCCACCTCATTGAAGATGCTCCCGATCTCATTGAAGATGCTCCCCACCTCATTGAAGATGCTCCCGACCTCATTGAAGATGCTCCCCACCTCATTGAAGATGCTCCCCACCTCATTGAAGATGCTCCCCACCTCATTGAAGATGCTCCCGACCTCATTGAAGATGCTCCCCACCTCATTGAAGATGCTCCCGACCTCATTGAAGATGCTCCCCACCTCATTGAAGATGCTCCCGACCTCATTGAAGATGCTCCCGACCTCATTGAAGATGCTCCCCACCTCATTGAAGATGCTCCCCACCTCATTGAAGATGCTCCCGACCTCATTGAAGATGCTCCCCACCTCATTGAAGATGCTCCTGACCTCATTGAAGATGCTCCCGACCTCATTGAAGATGCTCCCGACCTCATTGAAGATGCTCCCGACCTCATTGAAGATGCTCCCCACCTCATTGAAGATGCTCCCGACCTCATTGAAGATGCTCCCGTGCTATATGAGCTGATCTGTTACTCATGAGCTCATCTGTTATATATTTCACCCATTAAAAATTGATTATTATCGGCCACTGTGCCACGGTTTGTCTGGTTTGTCTCCGTGGACGACTGGTGTTGTAGAACTTGATTAAAGAAACATGTTTGTGAAAGCTCTTTATATTCTGAGTGGTTGGTTTTCATTATTCCCTGCTGTTAATTATGTAATCCCCATGAACAACAGATGATCATTCAGAGGTCTGTCTGGCTAATACTTTTCTGTCTGTCTGCCTTTTTTTTATGTCTGACTGGCTGCCTGCTTCTCTGTCTGCCTTTCTGACTGTAAAAGCCAATCTGCTACTTTTCGTCCTCAATCATGACCTGGCTCTCTGGATGTGATCATATTTACCCAATCAGAAGAAAGGGAGACATCGCTAAGAGCAGCAGCCTGCAGGTGTATGTGTTTACGTTTGTGTGTCCATGTGTGTGTGTGTGTGTGTGTGTGTGTGTGTGTGTGTGTGTGTGTGTGTGTGTGTGTGTGTGTGTGTGTGTGTGTGTGTGTGTGTGTGTGTGTGTGTGTGTGTGTGTGTGTGTGTGTGTGTGTGAGAGTGTATGAGTGTATGAGTGAGTGTAGTGAGTGCACAGTCCAGGTTTCTCTCTCCATCACTCTCTGTCCCCTCTCTCTCTCTCTCTCCCTCCACCACCCTCTCCACCTCCCTCTCTCTTTCTCCTTCCCTCTCACCCCCTCCTCTTTCTCTCCACCACCCTCTGTCTCTCTCTTCACCACCCTCTCCTTCTCTCTCCATCTCTCCCTTCCTCTCTCTCACTCCTGGGGGAGCCCCTCTGTCTCTCTCTTCACCACACTCTCCCTCTCTCTCCCTCTCTCCCTTCCTCTCTCTCGTTCCTGGGGGAGCCCCTCTGTCTCTCCACCATATTCTCCCTCTCTTTCCATCTCTCCCTTCCTCTCTCTCGCTCCTGGGGGAGCCCCTCTGGCTCAGAGTCAGTCTCTTGTTGTAGGTGATATTGATCTGATCCCCCTGCCAGAGTCCTGTGATCCTGCCTCAGGCCTACTCCAGCCTCTACTGTGCTTCATAGAGTCAGCGCTAACATTCATACTTAACTTGGAAAAATGTCTGGAATGGAATGGAATGGTCTAATATTGTAGCCAGTCCCTCAGAGAAACTGGGATACTGGTCAATTGGAGGGGTTTTATGCCAACATGCTTTCGCCGTCAATCTTGTATAGATTCAGGATGGAAGGGTGGAAGCCACTATGGAAGGTTGGAAGCCACTATGGAAGGGTGGAAGCCACTATGGAAGGGTGGAAGCCACTATGGAAGGTTGGAAGCCACTATGGAAGGTTGGAAGCCACTATGGAAGGGTGGAAGCCACTATGGAAGGTTGGAAGCCACTATGGAAGGTTGGAAGCCACTATGGAAGGGTGGAAGCCACTATGGAAGGTTGGAAGCCACTATGGAAGGATGGGAGCCACTATGGAAGGTTGGAAGCCACTATGGAAGGTTGGAAGCCACTATGGAAGGGTGGAAGCCACTATGGAAGGATGGAAGCCACTATGGAAGGATGGAAGCCTCTATGGAAGGATGGGAGCCACTATGGAAGGATGGGAGCCACTATGGAAGGATGGAAGCCACTATGGAAGGATGGAAGCCACTATGGAAGGATGGGAGCCACTATGGAAGGATGGGAGCCACTATGGAAGGATGGAAGAGGGTAGAAGCCACTATGGAAGGATGGAAGAGGGTAGAAGCCACTATGGAAGGGTGGAAGTCACTATGGAAGGGTGGAAGCCACTATGGAAGGGTGGAAGCCACTATGGAAGGGTGGAAGCCACTATGGAAGGGTGGAAGCCACTATGGAAGGGTGGAAGCCACTATGGAAGGGTGGAAGCCACTATGGAAGGGTGGAAGCCACTATGGAAGGATGGAAGCCACTATGGAAGGATGGAAGCCACTATGGAAGGTTGGAAGCCACTATGGAAGGGTGGAAGCCACTATGGAAGGATGGGAGCCACTATGGAAGGATGGAAGAGGGTAGAAGCCACTATGGAAGGATGGAAGAGGGTAGAAGCCACTATGGAAGGATGGAATACACTATGGAAGGGTGGAAGCCACTATGAAAGGGTGGAAGCCACTATGGAAGGAAGGAAGCCACTATGGAAGAAAGAAGACACTATGGAAGGATGAAAGCCAATATGGAATGATTGAAGAGGGTAGAAGCCACTATGGAAGGGTGGAAGCCACTATGGAAAGATTGAAGAGGGTAGAAGCCACTATGGAAGGGTGGAAGCCACTATGGAAAGATTGAAGAGGGTAGAAGCCACTATGGAAGGGTGGAAGAGGGTAGAAGACACTATGTAAGGATGGGAGCCACTATGGAAAGATTGAAGAGGGTGGAAGCCACTATGGAAGGGTGGAAGCCACTATGGAAAGATTGAAGAGGGTAGAAGCCACTATGGAAGGGTGGAAGCCACTATGGAAAGATTGAAGAGGGTAGAAGCCACTATGGAAGTGTGGAAGAGGGTAGAAGACACTATGGAAGGATGGGGGCCACTATGGAAAGATTGAAGAGGGTGGAAGCCACTATGGAAATGTAGACACCACTATGGAAGGATGAAAGCCACTATGGAAGAATGGGAACCACTATGGAAGGATGGGAACCACTATGGAAAGATTGAAGTGGGTGGAAGCCACTATGGAAGGATGGAAGCCACTATGGAATGATTGCAGCCAATATCGAAGGGTGGAAGCCACTATTATAATGTAGATGCCACTATGGAAGGATGGAAGCCACTATGGAATGATTGCAGCCAATATGGAAGGATGGAAGCCACTATGGAAAGATTGAAGCCAAAATGGAAGGATGGAAGCCACTATGGAAAGATTGAAGCCAAAATGGAATGATTGCAGCCAATATGGAAGGATGGAAGCCACTATTATAGGGTAGACGTCACTATGGAAGGATGGAAGCAACTATGGAAGGGTGGGAGCCACTATGGAAGGATGGAAGCCAATATGGAAGGGTGGAAGCCAATATGGAAGGATGGAAGCAAATATGAAAGGATGGAAGCCAATATCGAAGGATGGAAGCCAATATGGAAGGGTGGCAGCCACTATGAAAGGGTGGAAGCCACTATGGAAGGAAGGAAGCCAATATGGAAGGATGGAAGCCACTATGGAAGGATGGAAGCCAATATGGAAGGATGGAAGCCAATATGAAAGGATGGAAGCAAATATGGAAGGATGG
>NC_060174.1:9165826-9197787 GCF_021184085.1 Oncorhynchus gorbuscha | reverse complement strand
CATACTGTACCAGACCAGACTAGACCATACTGTACCAGACCAGACTAGACCATACTGTACCAGACCAGACTAGACCATACTGTACCAGACCAGACTAGACCATACTGTACCAGACCAGACTAGACCATACTGTACCAGACCAGACCTAGACCATACAGACTAGACCATACTGTACCAGACCAGACTAGACCATACTGTACCAGACCAGACTAGACCATACTGTACCAGACCAGACTAGACCATACTGTACCAGACCAGACTAGACCATACTGTACCAGACCAGACCATACTGTACCAGACCAGACTAGACCATACTGTACCAGACCAGAGACCATAGACCATACTAGACCATACTGTACCAGACAGACTAGACCATACCACCAGACCAGACTAGACCATACTGTACCAGACCAGACTAGACCATAGACCATACTGTACCAGACCAGACTAGACCATACTGTACCAGACCAGACTAGACCATACTGTACCAGACCAGACTAGACCATACTGTACCAGACCAGACTAGACCATACTGTACCAGACCAGACTAGACCATACTGTACCAGACCAGACTAGACCATACTGTACCAGACCAGACTAGACCATACTGTACCAGACCAGACTAGACCAGACAGGACCATACTGTACCAGACCAGACTAGACCATACTGTACCAGACCAGACTAGACCAGACTACTGTACTAGACCAGACTAGACCAGACCATACTGTACCAGACCAGACATACTGTACCAGACCAGACCAGACCAGACTAGACCATACTGTACCAGACCAGACAGACCATACTGTACCAGACCAGACTAGACCATACTGTACCAGACCAGACTAGACCAGACTAGACCATACTGTACCAGACCCAGACCAGACTAGACCATACTGTACCAGACCAGACTAGACCATACTAGACCATACTGTACCAGACCAGACTAGACCAGACTAGACCATACTGTACCAGACCAGACTAGACCAGACTAGACCATACTGTACCAGACCAGACTAGACCAGACTAGACCATACTGTACCAGACCAGACTAGACCAGACTAGACCATACTGTACCAGACCAGACATAGACCAGACTAGACCATACTGTACCAGACCAGACTAGACCAGTACCAGACCAGACTACCAGACCAGACTAGACCATACTGTACCAGACCAGACTAGACCATACTGTACCAGACCAGACTAGACCATACTGTACCAGACCAGACTAGACCAGACTAGACCATACTGTACCAGACCAGACTAGACCAGACTAGACCATACTGTACCAGACCAGACTAGACCATACTGTACCAGATAGACCATACTGTACCAGACCAGACTAGACCAGACTAGACCATACTGTACCAGACCAGACTAGACCATACTGTACCAGACCAGACTAGACCATACTGACCACTGTACCAGACCAGACCAGACTAGACCATACTGTACCAGACCCAGACCATACTGTACCAGACCAGACTAGACCACTGTACTAGACCAGACCAGACCAGACTGACCAGACCAGACTAGACCATACTGTGTACCAGACCAGACCAGACTAGACCATACTGTACCAGACCAGACTAGACCAGTAGACCATACCAGACCAGACCAGACCATACTAGACCATACTGTACCAGACCAGACTAGACCAGACTAGACCATACTGTACCAGACCAGACTAGACCATAGATCATACTGTACTGTACCAGACCAGACTAGACCATACTGTACCAGACCAGACTAGACCATGCTGTACCAGACCAGACTAGACCATACTGTACTAGACCAGACTAGACCATACTGTACCAGACCAGACTAGACCAGACTAGACCATACTGTACCAGACCAGACTAGACCATACTAGACCATACTGTACCAGACCAGACTAGACCATACTGTACCAGACCAGACTAGACCAGACCAGACCAGACCAGACTAGACCATACTGTACCAGACCAGACTAGACCAGACCAGACCATAGACCATACTGTACTAGACCAGACTAGACCATACTGTACCAGACCAGACTAGACCATACTGTACCAGACCAGACTAGACCAGACTAGACCATACTGTACCCAGACCATACTGTACCAGACCAGACTAGACCATACTGTACAGGACCAGAATAGACCAGACTAGACCAGACTAGACCATACTGTACCAGACCAGACTAGACCATACTGTACTAGACCAGACCAGACCAGACTAGGACCATGCTGTACCAGACCAGACTAGACCAGCAGTACTAGACCAGACAGACCATACTGTACTAGACCAGACTAGACCATACTGTACCAGACCAGACTAGACCCAGACTAGATACTGTACCAGACCAGACCAGACTAGACCATACTGTACCAGACCAGCAGACCAGACCAGCTGTACCAGACCAGACTAGACCATGCTGTACCAGACCAGACTAGACCAGACTAGACCATACTGTACCAGACCAGACTAGACCATACTGTACCAGACCAGACTAGACCATACTGTACCAGACCAGACTAGACCAGACTAGACCATACTGTACCAGACCAGACTAGACCATACTGACTAGACCATACTGTACCAGACCAGACTAGACCAGACTAGACCATACTGTACCAGACCAGACCAGACCAGACTAGACCATACTGTACCAGACCAGACTAGACTAGACTAGACCATGCTGTACCAGACCAGACTAGACCAGACTAGACCATACTGTACTAGACCAGACTAGACCATGCTGTACCAGACCAGACTAGACCATACTGTACTAGACCAGACTAGACCATACTGTACCAGACCAGACTAGACCATACTGTACCAGACCAGACTAGACCAGACTAGACCATGCTGTACTAGACCAGACTACACCATACTGTACCAGACCAGACTAGACCAGACTAGACCATACTGTACTAGACCAGACTAGACCAGACTGACCAGACCAGTACTAGACCAGACTAGACCATACTGTACCAGACCAGACTAGACCATACTAGACCATACTGTACCAGACCAGACCAGACTAGACCATACTGTACTAGACCAGACTAGACCAGACTAGACCATACTGTACCAGACCAGACTAGACCAGACTGTACCAGACCAGACTAGACCATACTAGACCATACTAGACCAGACTAGACCATGCTGTACCAGACCAGACTAGACCATAACTGTACTAGGACCAGACTAGACCAGACTAGACCATACTGTACCAGACCAGACTAGACCATACTGTACCAGACCAGACTAGACCATACTGTACTAGACCAGACCAGACCAGTAGACCAGACCAGACCATACTGTACCAGACCAGACTAGACCATACTGTACCAGACCAGACTAGACCATACTGTACCAGACCAGACTAGACCATACTGTACCAGACCAGACTAGACCATACTGTACTAGACCAGACTAGACCAGACTAGACCATACTGTACCAGACCAGACTAGACCATACTGTACCAGACCAGACTAGACCATACTGTACCAGACCAGACTAGACCATACTGTACCAGACCAGACTAGACCAGACTAGACCATACTGTACCAGACCAGACTAGACCATACTGTACCAGACCAGACTAGACCATGACTGTACCATACTGTACCAGACCAGACTAGACCATACCAGTACCAGACTAGTACCACAGACCAGACTGACCAGACTACACCATACTGTACCAGACCAGACTAGACCATACTGTACCAGACCAGACTAGACCATACTGTACCAGACCATACTGACCAGACTAGACCACTGTACCAGACCAGACTAGACCATACTGTACCAGACCAGACTAGACCATAGACCATACTGTACCAGACCAGACTAGACCAGACTAGACCATACTGTACCAGACCAGACCAGACCAGACTGACCATACTGTACCAGACCAGACTAGACCATACTGTACCAGACCAGACTAGACCATACTGTACCAGACCAGACTAGACCAGACTGTACCAGACCAGACTAGACCAGACTTAACACATACTGTACCAGACCAGACTAGACCATACTGTACCAGACCAGACTAGACCATACTGTACCAGACCAGACTAGACCATACTGTACCAGACCAGACCAGACATACTGTACCAGACCAGACTAGATCATACTGTACCAGACCAGACTAGACCATACTGTACCAGACCAGACTAGACCATGCTGTACCAGACCAGACTAGACCAGACTAGACCATACTGTACCAGACCAGACTAGACCAGACTTGACCATACTGTACCAGACCAGACTAGACCAGACTAGACCATACTGTATCAGACCAGACTAGACCAGACTAGACCATGCTGTACCAGACCAGACTAGACCAGACTAGACCATACTGTACCAGACCAGACTAGACCAGACTAGACCATACTGTACCAGACCAGACTAGACCAGACTAGACCATACTGTACCAGACCAGACTAGACCAGACTAGACCATACTGTACTAGACCAGACTAGACCATACTGTACCAGACCAGACTAGACCATACTGTACCAGACCAGACTAGACCAGACTAGACCATGCTGTACTAGACCAGAATACACCATACTGTACCAGACCAGACTAGACCACACTAGACCATACTGTACTAGACCAGACTAGACCAGACTAGACCATACTGTACTAGACCAGACTAGACCATGCTGTACCAGACCAGACTAGACCATACTGTACTAGACCAGACTAGACCATACTGTACCAGACCAGACTAGACCATACTGTACCAGACCAGACTAGACCAGACTAGACCATACTGTACTAGACCAGATAGACCATACTGTACCAGACCAGACTAGACCAGACTAGACCATACTGTACTAGACCAGACTAGACCAGACTAGACCATACTGTACCAGACCAGACTAGACCATACTGTACCAGACCAGACTAGACCATACTGTACCAGACCAGACTAGACCATACTGTACCAGACCAGACTAGACCAGACTAGACCATACTGTACCAGACCAGACTAGACCATACTGTACCAGACCAGACTAGACCATACTGTACCAGACCAGACTAGACCAGACTAGACCATACTGTACCAGACCAGACTAGACCAGACTAGACCATACTGTACCAGACCAGACTAGACCAGACTAGACCATACTGTACCAGACCAGACTAGACCAGACTAGACCATACTGTACCAGACCAGACTAGACCAGACTAGACCATACTGTACCAGACCAGACCAGACCAGACTAGACCATACTGTACCAGACCAGACCAGACTAGACTATACTAGACCAGACTAGACCATACTGTACCAGACCAGACTAGACCAGACTAGACCATACTGTACCAGACCAGACTAGACCAGACTAGACCATACTGTACCAGACCAGACTAGACCAGACTAGACCATGCTGTACCAGACCAGACTAGACCAGACTAGACCATACTGTACCAGACCAGACTAGACCAGACTAGACCATACTGTACCAGACCAGACTAGACCAGACTAGACCATACTGTACCAGACCAGACTAGACCATACTGTACCAGACCAGACTAGACCATACTGTACCAGACCAGACTAGACCAGACTAGACCATACTGTACCAGACCAGACTAGACCAGACTAGACCATGCTGTACCAGACCAGACTAGACCAGACTAGACCATACTGTACCAGACCAGACTAGACCAGACTAGACCATACTGTACCAGACCAGACTAGACCAGACTAGACCATACTGTACCAGACCAGACTAGACCAGACTAGACCATACTGTACTAGACCAGACTAGACCAGACTAGACCATACTGTACTAGACCAGACTAGACCATGCTGTACCAGACCAGACTAGACCATACTGTACTAGACCAGACTAGACCATACTGTACCAGACCAGACTAGACCATACTGTACCAGACCAGACTAGACCAGACTAGACCATGCTGTACTAGACCAGACTACACCATACTGTACCAGACCAGACTAGACCACACTAGACCATACTGTACTAGACCAGACTAGACCAGACTAGACCATACTGTACTAGACCAGACTAGACCATGCTGTACCAGACCAGACTAGACCATACTGTACTAGACCAGACTAGACCATACTGTACCAGACCAGACTAGACCATACTGTACCAGACCAGACTAGACCAGACTAGACCATACTGTACTAGACCAGACTAGACCAGACTAGACCATGCTGTACCAGACCAGACTAGACCAGACTAGACCATACTGTACCAGACCAGACTAGATCAGACTAGACCATGCTGTACCAGACCAGACTAGACCAGACTAGACCATGCTGTACCAGACCAGACTAGACCATGCTGTACCAGACCAGACTAGACCATACTGTACTAGACCAGACTAGACCATACTGTACCAGACCAGACAGACTACCAGACCAGACTAGACCATACTGTACCAGACCAGACTAGACCATACTGTACCAGACCAGACTAGACCATACTGTACCAGACCAGACTAGACCATACTGTACCAGACCAGACTAGACCATACTGTACTAGACCAGACTAAACCGTGCTGTACCAGACCAGACTAGACCATACTGTACCAGACCAGACTAGACCATACTGTACCAGACCCAGACCATGCTGTACCAGACCAGACTAGACTATACTGTACCAGGCCAGACTAGACCATGCTGTACTAGACCAGACTAGACCATACTGTACCAGACCATACTGTACCAGGCCAGACCAGACTAGACCAGACTAGACCATACTGTACCAGACCAGGCTAGACCATGCTGTACTAGACCAGACTAGACCATGCTGTACTACACCAGACTAGACCGTGCTGTACTAGACCAGACCATACCATACTGTACCAGACCAGACTAGACCATACTGTACCAGACCAGACTAGACCCGACTAGACTGGACTGTACCAGACCAGACTAGACCATACTGTACCAGACCAGACCAGACTAGACCAGATCAGTCTAGGCCAGACTAGACCATACTGTACTAGACCAGACTAGACCAGACTAGACCATACTGTACTAGACCAGACTAGACCATGCTGTACCAGACCAGACTAGACCATGCTGTACCAGACCAGACTAGACCAGACTAGACCATACTGTACCAGACCAGACTAGACCAGACTAGACCATACTGTACCAGACCAGACTAGACCAGACTAGACCATACTGTACCAGACCAGACTAGACCAGACTAGACCATACTGTACCAGACCAGACTAGACTAGACTAGACTATACTGTACTAGACCAGACTAGACCAGACTAGACCATACTGTACTAGACCAGACTAGACCATGCTGTACCAGACCAGACTAGACCATAATGTACTAGACCAGACTAGACCATACTGTACCAGACCAGACTAGTCCATACTGTACCAGACCAGACTAGACCAGACTAGACCATGCTGTACTAGACCAGACTAGAACATACTGTACCAGACCAGACTAGACCAGACTAGACCATACTGTACTAGACCAGACTAGACCATACTGTACCAGACCAGACTAGACCAGACTAGACCATACTGTACCAGACCAGACTAGACCAGACTAGACCATACTGTACCAGACCAGACTAGACCATACTGTACTAGACCAGACTAGACCAGACTAGACCATACTGTACTAGACCAGACTAGACCATGCTGTACCAGACCAGACTAGACCATACTGTACTAGACCAGACTAGACCATACTGTACCAGACCAGACTAGACCATACTGTACCAGACCAGACTAGACCAGACTAGACCATGCTGTACTAGACCAGACTAGACCATACTGTACCAGACCAGACTAGACCAGACTAGACCATACTGTACTAGACCAGACTAGACCATGCTGTACCAGACCAGACTAGACCATACTGTACTAGACCAGACTAGACCATACTGTACCAGACCAGACTAGACCATACCGTACCAGACCAGACTAGACCAGACTAGACCATACTGTACTAGACCAGACTAGACCAGACTAGACCATGCTGTACCAGACCAGACTAGACCAGACTAGACCATACTGTACCAGACCAGACTAGATCAGAATAGACCATGCTGTACCAGACCAGACTAGACCAGACTAGACCATGCTGTACCAGACCAGACTAGACCATACTGTACCAGACCAGACTAGACCATACTGTACCAGACCAGACTAGACCATACTGTACCAGACCAGACTAGACCATACTGTACCAGACCAGACTAGTCCATACTGTACCAGACCAGACTAGACCATACTGTACCAGACCAGACTAGACCATACTGTACCAGACCAGACTAGACCATACTGTACTAGACCAGACTGGACCATACTGTACCAGACCAGACTAGACCATACTGTACTAGACCAGACTAGACTGTGCTGTACCAGACCAGACTAGACCATACTGTACCAGACCAGACTAGACCATACTGTACCAGACCAGACTAGACCATGCTGTACCAGACCAGACTAGACTATACTGTACCAGGCCAGACTAGACCATGCTGTACTAGACCAGACTAGACCATACTGTACCAGACCATACTGTACCAGGCCAGACCAGACTAGACCAGACTAGACCATACTGTACCAGACCATACTGTACCAGGCCAGACCAGACTAGACCAGACTAGACCATACTGTACTAGACCAGACTAGACCATACTGTACCAGGCCAGACCAGACTAGACCAGACTAGACCATACAGTACCAGACCAGACTAGACCATGCTGTACTAGACCAGACTAGACCATGCTGTACTAGACCAGACTAGACCGTGCTGTACTAGACCAGACCAGACCAGACTATACTAGAACAGACTAGACCATACTGTACCAGACCAGACCAGACTAGAACAGAATATACTAGACAATACCAGACTAGACCAGACCAGACCAGACCAGACCATACTGTACCAGACCAGACTAGACCATACTGTACCAGACCAGACTAGACCATACTGTACCAGACCAGACCAGACTAGACTATACTAGACCAGACTAGACCATGCTGTACTAGACCAGACTAGACCATACTGTACCAGACCAGACTCGACCATACTGTACCAGACCAGACCAGACTAGACTATACTAGACCAGACTAGACCATGCTGTACCAGACCAGACCAGACTATACTAGACCAGACTAGACCATACTGTACCAGACCAGACTAGACCATACTGTACCAGACCAGACTAGACCGTGCTGTACTAAACCAGACTAGACCATACTGTACCAGACCAGACTAGACCATACTGTACCAGGCCAGACTAGACCGTGCTGTACTAGAACAGACTAGACCATGCTGTACCAGACCAGACTAGACCATACTGTACTAGACCAGACTAGACCATACTGTACCAGACCAGACTAGACCATACTGTACCAGACCAGACTAGACCATACTGTACCAGACCAGACTAGTCCATACTGTACTAGACCAGACTAGACCATACTGTACCAGACCAGACTAGACCATATTGTACCAGACCAGACTAGACCATGCTGTACTAGACCAGACTAGACCATACTGTACCAGACCATACTGTACCAGGCCAGACCAGACTAGACCAGACTAGACCATACTGTACCAGACCATACTGTACCAGGCCAGACCAGACTAGACCAGACTAGACCATACTGTACTAGACCAGACTAGACCATACTGTACCAGGCCAGACCAGACTAGACCAGCCTAGACCATACAGTACCAGACCAGACTAGACCATGCTGTACTAGACCAGACTAGACCATGCTGTACTAGACCAGACTAGACCGTGCTGTACTAGACCAGACCAGACCAGACTATACTAGAACAGACTAGACCATACTGTACCAGACCAGACCAGACTAGAACAGAATATACTAGACAATACCAGACTAGACCAGACCAGACCAGACCAGACCATACTGTACCAGACCAGACTAGACCATACTGTACCAGACCAGACTAGACCATACTGTACCAGACCAGACCAGACTAGACTATACTAGACCAGACTAGACCATGCTGTACTAGACAAGACTAGACCATACTGTACCAGACCAGACCAGACTAGACTATACTAGACCAGACTAGACCATGCTGTACCAGACCAGACCAGACTAGAACAGAATATACTAGACAATACCAGACTAGACCAGACCAGACCAGACCAGACCATACTGTACTAGACCAGCCTAGACCATACAGTACCAGACCAGACTAGACCATGCTGTACTAGACCAGACTAGACCATGCTGTACTAGACCAGACTAGACCATACTGTACCAGACCAGACCAGACTAGACTATACTAGACCAGACTAGACCATGCTGTACCAGACCAGACCAGACTATACTAGACCAGACTAGACCATACTGTACCAGACCAGACTAGACCATACTGTACCAGACCAGACTAGACCGTGCTGTACTAAACCAGACTAGACCATACTGTACCAGACCAGACTAGACCATACTGTACCAGGCCAGACTAGACCGTGCTGTACTAGACCAGACTAGACCATACTGTACCAGGCCAGACTAGACCGTGCTGTACTAGACCAGACTAGACCATACTGTACCAGACCATACTGTACCAGGCCAGACCAGACTAGACCAGACTAGACCATACTGTACCAGACCATACTGTACCAGGCCAGACCAGACTAGACCAGACTAGACCATACTGTACTAGACCAGACTAGACCATACTGTACTAGACCAGACCAGACTAAACTAGACTGTACCAGACTATACTAGACTAGACCAGACCAGACTAGACCAGACGATACCAGACGATACCAGACCAGACCAGACTAAACTAGACTGTACCAGACTATACTAGACTAGACCAGACCAGACTGTACCAGACCAGACCAGACCAGACTAGACTAGACTAGACTAGACCAGACCAGACCAGACCAGACCAGACCAGACCAGACCAGACCAGACCAGACCAGACCAGACCAGACTAGACTAGACTAGACTAGACTAGACCAGACCAGACCAGACCAGACCAGACCAGACTAGACCAGACGATACCAGACCAGACCAGACCAGACTAGACCAGATCAGACCAGACTAGACTAGACCAGACTAAACTAGACTGTACCAGACTATACTAGACTAGACCAGACCAGACTATACTAGACTAGACCAGACCAGACTGTACCAGACCAGACCAGACTAGACTAGACCAGACCAGACCAGACCAGACAAGACAGGACCAGACTAGACTGGACTATACCAGACCAGACCAGACTAGACTAGACCAGACCAGACCAGAATAGACCAGACTATACCAGACTAGACCATTCTGTACCAGACCAGACCAGAATTGACTAGACCAGAGCAGACCAGACTATACCAGACTAGACTAGACCAGACTATACTAGACTAGACCAGATTATACTAGACCAGACCAGTCTAGGCCAGACTAGACCATACTGTACCAGACCAGACTAGACCATACTGTACCAGACCAGACTAGACCCGACTAGACTGGACTGTACCAGACCAGACTAGACCATACTGTACCAGACCAGACCAGACTAGACCAGACCAGACTAGACTATACCATACGGTACCAGACCAGACTAGACCAGACCAGCCTCGACTACACTGTACCAGACTAGACCAGACTAGGCCACACGGTACCAGACCAGACCAGACCAGACTAGACTAGACTGTACCTGACCAGACTAGACTAGACCATACTGTACCAGACCAGACCAGACTAGACTAGACAAGACTGTACCGGACCAGACAGGTGATTCTCAGCATAACACCAACATGTCTCAATTGAGTGACCAATGTACTGTACTGCACTGTACTTTGTTCTACTGTACTGTACTCTACCTTACTGTACTGTACTCTACCTTACTGTATTGTACTTTGCTCTACTCTACCGTACAGCACTGTACGCTACTGTTCTGTCCTGTACTGCACTGTGCTCTACTGTTCTCTACTGTACTGTACTCTCCTGTGCTCTACTGTTCTGTCCTGTACTGTACTGTGCTCTACGGTACGGCGCTGTGCTCTACCCTACTCTACTGTACTGTACTCTACTGTACTCTACTGTACTCTACTATGCTGTCCTGTTCTGTTCTGTACTCTGCTCTACTGTACTGTACTCTACTGTTCTGTACTGTGCTTTACTCTATTGTACTGTACTCTACTGTACTCTACTGTACTGTGCTCTACTGTACTGTACTCTACTGTACTGTGCTTTACTCTATTGTACTGTACTGTACTGTACTCTACTGTACTGTGCTTTACTCTATTGTACTGTACTGTACTCTACTATACTGTACTGTACTGTTCTGTACTGTGCTCTGATCTACTGTACTCTACTGTACTGTGCTTTACTCTATTGTACTGTACTCTACTGTACTGTGCTCTACTGTACTGTACTCTACTGTACTGTGCTCTACTGTACTGTACTCTACTGTACTGTGCTTTACTCTATTGTACTGTACTCTAACCTACTCCACTGTACTGTACTCTACTGTACTGTACTGTACTGTACTGTGCTGTACTGTGCTCTGATCTACTGTACTGTACTGTACTGTACTGTACTGTACTGTACTGTACTGTACTGTACTGTACTGTACTGTACTGTACTGTACTGTACTGTGCTCTACTCTACTCGACTATATTGTGCTGTACTGTGCTCTACTCTTCTGTACTGTGCTCTACTGTTCTGTACTGTACTGTGAAGTACTGTACTGTACTGTGTAGTACTGTACTGTACTGTGAAGTACTGTACTGTACTGTACTGTGAAGTACTGTACTGTACTCTTCTCTACTGTACTGTACTGTACTTTACTGTACTGTACTGTGCTGTACTGTACTGTACTGTACTGTACTGTACTCTACTCTACTCTACTCTATTTTACTCTACTGTGCTCTACTGTACTGTACTGTACTGTACTGGGCTCTACTCTTCTGTGCTCTACTCTACTGTACCGCACTGTACTCTACTGTACTCTACTGTTCTGTACTGTGCTTTACTGCTCTGTACTGTACTCTACTCTACTGTACTCTACTGTACTGAACAGTACTGTGCTCTACTCTACTGTACTGTGCTCTACTCTACTGTACTATGCTCTACTCTACTGTACTGTGCTCTACTGTACTGTACTCTCCTGTACTGTGCTCTACTCTACTGTACTGTGCTCTACTCTACTGTACTGTGCTCTACTGCACTGTAATGCACTGTGCTCTACTCTACTCTATTATACTGCACTGTGCTCTACTCTACTCTATTATACTGTACTGTGCTCTACTGTACTGTACTGTGCTCTACTCTACTGTGCTCTACTGTACTGTGCTCTACTCTACTGTACTCTACTATGCTGTCCTGTTTTGTTCTGTACTGTGCTTTACTCTATTGTACTGTACTCTACTTTACTCTACTGTACTGTGCTCTACCCTACCCCACTGTAATCTACTCTACTGTACTGTACTCTACTGTACTCCACTGTACTCTACTGTCCTGTACTGTGCTCTGATCTACTGTACTCTACTGTACTGTACTGTACTGTTCTGTACTGTGCTTTACTCTACTGTACTGTGCTCTACTGTACTATACTGTGCTCTACTGTACTGTGCTGTGCTGTACTGTACTGTACTGTGCTCTACTGTACTGTACTGTGCTGTACTGTACTGTACTGTGCTCTACTGTATTGTGCTCTACTGTACTGTGCTCTACTGTACTGTACTGTGCTCTACTCTACTGTACTGTGCTCTACTCTACTGTACTGTGCTGTGCTGTACTGTACTGTGCTGTACTGTACTGTGCTCTACTGTACTGTGCTCTACTGTACTGTACTGTGCTCTACTGTACTGTACTGTGCTCTACTGTACTGTACTGTGCTCTACTCTGCTGTGCTCTACTGTACTGTGCTCTACTGTACTGTACTGTACTGTACTGTACTGTACTGTTCTGTGCTGTACTGTACTGTGCTGTACTGTACTGTGCTCTACTGTACTGTACTGTGCTCTACTGTACTGTACTGTGCTCTACTCTGCTGTGCTCTACTGTACTGTGCTCTACTGTACTGTGCTCTACTGTACTGTGCTCTACTCTACTGTACTCTACTATGCTGTCCTGTTTTGTTCTGTACTGTGCTTTACTCTATTGTACTGTACTCTACTTTACTCTACTGTACTGTGCTCTACCCTACCCCACTGTAATTTACTCTACTGTACTGTACTCTACTGTACTCCACTGTACTCTACTGTCCTGTACTGTGCTCTGATCTAATGTACTGTACTGTACTGTACTGTTCTGTACTGTGCTCTACTCTATTGTACTGTACTGTACTGTGCTCTACTCTACGGTATTGTGCTCTACTCTACTGTACTCTACTCTACTGTACTGTGCTCTACTGTATTGTACTGTACTGTGCTGTACAGTACTGTGCTGTACTGTACTGTGCTCTACTGTACGGTAATGCACTGTGCTCTACTCTACTGTACTGTGCTCTACTGTACTGTACTGTGCTGTACTGTACTGTACGGTACTGTACTGTACTGTGCAGTACTGTACTGTACTGTACTGTACTGTACTGTACTGTACTGTACTGTACTGTACTGTACTGTGCTGTACTGTGCTGTACTGTACTGTACTGTACTGTGCTGTGCTCTACTGTACTATACTGTGCTGTACTGTACTGTACTGTACTGTGCTGTGCTGTGCTGTGCTGTGCTGTGCTGTGCTGTGCTGTACCGTACTCTACTCTATTTTACTCTACTGTACTGTGCTCTACTGTACTGTACTGTGCTGTACTGTACTGTGCTCTACTCTTCTGTGCTCTAATCTACTGTACTGCACTGTACTCTACTGTACTCTACTGTTCTGTACTGTGCTTTACTGCTCTGTACTGTAACCTACTCTACTGTACTCTACTCTACTGTACTCTACTGTACTGAACAGTACTGTGCTCTACTCTACTGTACTGTGCTCTGCTCTACTGTACTGTACTGTGCTCTACTGTACTGTACTGTACTCTACTGTACAGTGCTCTACTCTACTGTACTGTGCTCTACTCTACTGTACTGTGCTCTACTGTACTGTACTGTGCTCTCTTTACTCTACTGTGCTCTACTGTACTGTACTCTACTGTACAGTGCTCTACTGTACTGTACTGTGCTCTACTCTACTGTACTGTGCTCTACTGTACTCTACTGTACAGTGCTCTACTCTACTGTACTGTGCTCTACTCTACTGTACTGTGCTCTACTGTACTGTACTGTGCTCTACTCTATTGTACTGTACTGTACTGTACTGTACTGTACTGTACTGTACTGTACTGTGCTCTACTCTTCTGTACTGTGCTCTACTGTACTGTGCTGTGCTGTACTCGGCTCTACTCTTCTGTGCTCTACTGTACTGTACTGCACTGTACTCTACTGTACTCTACTGTTCTGTACTGTGCTTTACTGCTCTGTACTGTACTGTACTGTACTGTACTCTACTCTACTGTACTCTACTGTACTGAACATTACTGTGCTCTACTCTACTGTACTGTGCTCTGCTCTACTGTACTGTACTGTACTGTACTGTACTGTGCTCTACTGTACTGTACTCTACTCTACTGTACAGTGCTCTACTCTACTGTACTGTGCTCTACTCTACTGTACTGTGCTCTACTGTACTGTACTGTGCTCTCTTTACTCTACTGTGCTCTACTGTACTGTACTCTACTGTACAGTGCTCTACTGTACTGTACTGTGCTCTACTCTACTGTACTGTGCTCTACTGTACTCTACTGTACAGTGCTCTACTCTACTGTACTGTGCTCTACTCTACTGTACTGTGCTCTACTGTACTGTACTGTGCTCTACTCTATTGTACTGTACTGTACTGTACTGTACTGTACTGTACTGTACTGTACTGTACTGTACTGTACTGTACTGTACTGTACTGTACTGTACTGTACTCTTCTGTACTGTGCTCTACTGTACTGTGCTGTGCTGTACTCGGCTCTACTCTTCTGTGCTCTACTGTACTGTACTGCACTGTACTCTACTGTACTCTACTGTTCTGTACTGTGCTTTACTGCTCTGTACTGTACTGTACTGTACTGTACTCTACTCTACTGTACTCTACTGTACTGAACATTACTGTGCTCTACTCTACTGTACTGTGCTCTGCTCTACTGTACTGTACTGTACTGTACTGTACTGTACTGTGCTCTACTGTACTGTACTCTACTCTACTGTACAGTGCTCTACTCTACTGTACTGTGCTCTACTCTACTGTACTGTGCTCTACTGTACTGTACTGTGCTCTCTTTACTCTACTGTGCTCTACTGTACTGTACTCTACTGTACAGTGCTCTACTGTACTGTACTGTGCTCTACTCTACTGTACTGTGCTCTACTGTACTCTACTGTACAGTGCTCTACTCTACTGTACTGTGCTCTACTCTACTGTACTGTGCTCTACTGTACTGTACTGTGCTCTACTCTATTGTACTGTACTGTACTGTACTGTACTGTACTGTACTGTACTGTACTGTACTGTACTGTACTGTACTGTACTGTACTGTACTGTGCTCTACTGTACTGTGCTGTGCTGTACTCGGCTCTACTCTTCTGTGCTCTACTGTACTGTACTGCACTGTACTCTACTGTACTCTACTGTTCTGTACTGTGCTTTACTGCTCTGTACTGTACTCTACTCTACTATACTCTACTCTACTGTACTCTACTGTACTGAACATTACTGTGCTCTACTCTACTGTACTGTGCTCTGCTCTACTGTACTGTACTGTGCTCTACTGTACTGTACTGTACTCTACTGTACAGTGCTCTACTCTACTGTACTGTGCTCTACTCTACTGTACTGTGCTCTACTGTACTGTACTGTGCTCTCTTTACTCTACTGTGCTCTACTGTACTGTACTCTACTGTACAGTGCTCTACTGTACTGTACTGTGCTCTACTCTACTGTACTGTGCTCTACTGTACTCTACTGTACAGTGCTCTACTCTACTGTACTGTGCTCTACTCTACTGTACTGTGCTCTACTGTACTGTACTGTGCTCTACTCTATTGTACTGTACTGTACTGTACTGTACTGTACTGTACTGTACTGTGCTCTACTCTTCTGTACTGTGCTCTACTGTACTGTGCTGTGCTGTACTCGGCTCTACTCTTCTGTGCTCTACTGTACTGTACTGCACTGTACTCTACTGTACTCTACTGTTCTGTACTGTGCTTTACTGCTCTGTACTGTACTCTACTCTACTGTACTCTTCTCTACTGTACTCTACTGTACTGAACATTACTGTGCTCTACTCTACTGTACTGTGCTCTACTCTACTGTACTGTGCTCTCTTTACTCTACTGTGCTCTACTGTACTGTACTGTGCTCTACTCTACTGTGCTCTACTGTACTGTGCTCTACTGTACTCTACTATGCTGTCCTGTTCTGTTCTGTACTGTGCTTTACTCTACTGTACTCTACTCTCTATTGTACTGTACTCTACTTTACTCTACTGTACTGTGCTCTACCCTACCCCACTGTAATCTACTCTACTGTACTCTACTGTACTCCACTGTACTCTACTGTTCTGTACTGTTCTGTACTGTGCTCTGATCTACTGTACTGTTCTGTACTGTACTGTACTGTACTGTGCTCTGATCTACTGTACTGTACTGTACTGTACTGTACTGTTCTGTGCTCTGATCTACTCTACTGTACTGTGCTCTACTCTATTGTACTGCGCTCTACTGCACTGTAATGCACTGTGCTCTACTCTACTCTATTATACTGCACTGTGCTCTACTCTACTCTATTATACTGTACTGTGCTCTACTGTACTGTACTGTGCTCTACTCTACTGTGCTCTACTGTACTGTGCTCTACTCTACTGTACTCTACTATGCTGTCCTGTTTTGTTCTGTACTGTGCTTTACTCTATTGTACTGTACTCTACTTTACTCTACTGTACTGTGCTCTACCCTACCCCACTGTAATCTACTCTACTGTACTGTACTCTACTGTACTCCACTGTACTCTACTGTCCTGTACTGTGCTCTGATCTACTGTACTCTACTGTACTGTACTGTACTGTACTGTACTGTACTGTACTGTACTGTACTGTACTGTACTGTGCTCTACTATTCTGTACTGTGCTCTACTGTACTGTGCTGTGCTGTACTCGGCTCTACTCTTCTGTGCTCTACTGTACTGTACTGCACTGTGGTCCTTCTGTAGCTCAGTTGGTAGAGCATGGCGCTTGTAACGCCAGGGTAGTGGGTTCGATCCCCGGGATCACCCATACGTAGAATGTATGCACACATGACTGTAAGTCGCTTTGGATAAAAGCGTCTGCTAAATGGCATATATTACTCTACTGTACTCTACTGTTCTGTACTGTGCTTTACTGCTCTGTACTGTACTCTACTCTACTGTACTCTACTGTACTGAACATTACTGTGCTCTACTGTACTGTGCTCTGCTCTACTGTACTGTACTGTGCTCTACTGTACTGTACTGTACTCTACTGTACAGTGCTCTACTCTACTGTACTGTGCTCTACTCTACTGTACTGTGCTCTACTGTACTGTACTGTGCTCTCTTTACTCTACTGTGCTCTACTGTACTGTACTCTACTGTACAGTGCTCTACTGTACTGTACTGTGCTCTACTCTACTGTACTGTGCTCTACTGTACTCTACTGTACAGTGCTCTACTCTACTGTACTGTGCTCTACTCTACTGTACTGTGCTCTACTGTACTGTACTGTGCTCTACTCTATTGTACTGTACTGTACTGTACTGTACTGTACTGTACTGTACTGTACTGTACTGTACTGTACTGTACTGTACTGTACTGTACTGTTCTGTACTGTGCTCTACTGTACTGTGCTGTGCTGTACTCGGCTCTACTCTTCTGTGCTCTACTGTACTGTACTGCACTGTACTCTACTGTACTCTACTGTTCTGTACTGTGCTTTACTGCTCTGTACTGTACTCTACTCTACTGTACTCTACTCTACTGTACTCTACTGTACTGAACATTACTGTGCTCTACTCTACTGTACTGTGCTCTACTCTACTGTACTGTGCTCTACTGTACTGTACTCTACTGTACAGTGCTCTACTCTACTGTACTGTGCTCTCTTTACTCTACTGTGCTCTACTGTACTGTACTGTGCTCTACTCTACTGTGCTCTACTGTACTGTGCTCTACTGTACTCTACTATGCTGTCCTGTTCTGTTCTGTACTGTGCTTTACTCTACTGTACTCTACTCTCTATTGTACTGTACTCTACTTTACTCTACTGTACTGTGCTCTACCCTACCCCACTGTAATCTACTCTACTGTACTCTACTGTACTCCACTGTACTCTACAGTTCTGTACTGTTCTGTACTGTGCTCTGATCTACTGTACTGTTCTGTTCTGTACTGTACTGTACTGTACTGTACTGTGCTCTGATCTACTGTACTGTACTGTACTGTACTGTTCTGTGCTCTGATCTACTGTACTGTACTGTACTGTACTGTACTGTTCTGTACTGTGCTCTGATCTACTGTACTGTACTGTACTGTACTGTACTGTACTGTACTGTACTGTACTGTACTGTACTGTACTGTACTGTACTGTACTGTACTGTACTGTACTGTACTGTACTGTACTGTGCTCTGATCTACTGTACTCTACTGTACTGTACTGTACTGTGCTCTGATCTACTGTACTGTACTGTACTGTTCTGTACTGTGCTCTGATCTACTGTACTGTACTGTACTGTACTGTACTGTACTGTACTGTACTGTACTGTACTGTACTGTACTGTACTCTACTCTTCTGTACTGTGCTCTACTGTACTGTGCTGTGCTGTACTCGGCTCTACTCTTCTGTGCTCTACTGTACTGTACTGCACTGTACTCTACTGTACTCTACTGTTCTGTACTGTGCTTTACTGCTCTGTACTGTACTCTACTCTACTGTACTCTACTCTACTGTACTCTACTGTACTGAACATTACTGTGCTCTACTCTACTGTACTGTGCTCTACTCTACTGTACTGTGCTCTACTGTACTGTACTCTACTGTACAGTGCTCTACTCTACTGTACTGTGCTCTCTTTACTCTACTGTGCTCTACTGTACTGTACTGTGCTCTACTCTACTGTGCTCTACTGTACTGTGCTCTACTGTACTCTACTATGCTGTCCTGTTCTGTTCTGTACTGTGCTTTACTCTACTGTACTCTACTCTATTGTACTGTACTCTACTTTACTCTACTGTACTGTGCTCTACCCTACCCCACTGTAATCTACTCTACTGTACTCTACTGTACTCCACTGTACTCTACAGTTCTGTACTGTTCTGTACTGTGCTCTGATCTACTGTACTGTTCTGTTCTGTACTGTACTGTACTGTACTGTACTGTGCTCTGATCTACTGTACTGTACTGTACTGTACTGTTCTGTGCTCTGATCTACTGTACTGTACTGTACTGTACAGTACTGTTCTGTACTGTGCTCTGATCTACTGTACTGTACTGTACTGTACTGTACTGTACTGTACTGTACTGTACTGTACTGTACTGTACTGTACTGTACTGTACTGTGCTCTGATCTACTGTACTCTACTGTACTGTACTGTACTGTGCTCTGATCTACTGTACTGTACTGTACTGTTCTGTACTGTGCTCTGATCTACTGTACTGTACTGTACTGTACTGTACTGTACTGTACTGTACTGTACTGTACTGTACTGTACTGTACTGTGCTCTGATCTACTGTACTCTACTGTACTGTGCTTTACTCTACTGTACTGTGCTCTATTCTTCTGTACTGTGCTCTACTCTATTGTACTGTACTGTACTGTACTGTTCTGTACTGTACTGTACTGTGCTCTGATCTACTCGACTATATTGTACTGTGCTTTACTCTACTGTACTGTGCTCTATTCTTCTGTACTGTGCTCTACTCTATTGTACTGTACTGTACTGTGCTCTACTCTACTGTACTCTACTGTACTGTACTGTACTGTGCTCTACTCTACTGTGCTCTACTGTGCTCTACTGTACTGTGCTCTACTCTACTGTACTGTGCTCTACTGTACTGTACTGTGCTCTACTCTATTGTACTGTACTGTACTGTACTGTACTGTACTGTACTGTACTGTACTGTACTGTACTGTGCTCTACTCTTCTGTACTGTGCTCTACTGTACTGTGCTGTGCTGTACTCGGCTCTACTCTTCTGTGCTCTACTGTACTGTACTGCACTGTACTCTACTGTACTCTACTGTTCTGTACTGTGCTTTACTGCTCTGTACTGTACTCTACTCTACTGTACTCTTCTCTACTGTACTCTACTGTACTGAACATTACTGTGCTCTACTCTACTGTACTGTGCTCTACTCTACTGTACTGTGCTCTCTTTACTCTACTGTGCTCTACTGTACTGTACTGTGCTCTACTCTACTGTGCTCTACTGTACTGTGCTCTACTGTACTCTACTATGCTGTCCTGTTCTGTTCTGTACTGTGCTTTACTCTACTGTACTCTACTCTCTATTGTACTGTACTCTACTTTACTCTACTGTACTGTGCTCTACCCTACCCCACTGTAATCTACTCTACTGTACTCTACTGTACTCCACTGTACTCTACTGTTCTGTACTGTTCTGTACTGTGCTCTGATCTACTGTACTGTTCTGTACTGTACTGTACTGTACTGTGCTCTGATCTACTGTACTGTACTGTACTGTACTGTTCTGTGCTCTGATCTACTCTACTGTACTGTGCTCTACTCTATTGTACTGCGCTCTACTGCACTGTAATGCACTGTGCTCTACTCTACTCTATTATACTGCACTGTGCTCTACTCTACTCTATTATACTGTACTGTGCTCTACTGTACTGTACTGTGCTCTACTCTACTGTGCTCTACTGTACTGTGCTCTACTCTACTGTACTCTACTATGCTGTCCTGTTTTGTTCTGTACTGTGCTTTACTCTACTGTACTCTACTCTCTATTGTACTGTACTCTACTTTACTCTACTGTACTGTGCTCTACCCTACCCCACTGTAATCTACTCTACTGTACTCTACTGTACTCCACTGTACTCTACAGTTCTGTACTGTTCTGTACTGTGCTCTGATCTACTGTACTGTTCTGTTCTGTACTGTACTGTACTGTACTGTACTGTGCTCTGATCTACTGTACTGTACTGTACTGTACTGTTCTGTGCTCTGATCTACTGTACTGTACTGTACTGTACAGTACTGTTCTGTACTGTGCTCTGATCTACTGTACTGTACTGTACTGTACTGTACTGTACTGTACTGTACTGTACTGTACTGTACTGTACTGTACTGTGCTCTGATCTACTGTACTCTACTGTACTGTACTGTACTGTGCTCTGATCTACTGTACTGTACTGTACTGTTCTGTACTGTGCTCTGATCTACTGTACTGTACTGTACTGTACTGTACTGTACTGTACTGTACTGTACTGTACTGTACTGTACTGTACTGTGCTCTGATCTACTGTACTCTACTGTACTGTGCTTTACTCTACTGTACTGTGCTCTATTCTTCTGTACTGTGCTCTACTCTATTGTACTGTACTGTACTGTACTGTTCTGTACTGTACTGTACTGTGCTCTGATCTACTCGACTATATTGTACTGTGCTTTACTCTACTGTACTGTGCTCTATTCTTCTGTACTGTGCTCTACTCTATTGTACTGTACTGTACTGTGCTCTACTCTACTGTACTCTACTGTACTGTACTGTACTGTGCTCTACTCTACTGTGCTCTACTGTGCTCTACTGTACTGTGCTCTACTCTACTGTACTGTGCTCTACTGTACTGTACTGTGCTCTACTCTATTGTACTGTACTGTACTGTACTGTACTGTACTGTACTGTACTGTACTGTACTGTACTGTACTGTACTGTGCTCTACTCTTCTGTACTGTGCTCTACTGTACTGTGCTGTGCTGTACTCGGCTCTACTCTTCTGTGCTCTACTGTACTGTACTGCACTGTACTCTACTGTACTCTACTGTTCTGTACTGTGCTTTACTGCTCTGTACTGTACTCTACTCTACTGTACTCTTCTCTACTGTACTCTACTGTACTGAACATTACTGTGCTCTACTCTACTGTACTGTGCTCTACTCTACTGTACTGTGCTCTCTTTACTCTACTGTGCTCTACTGTACTGTACTGTGCTCTACTCTACTGTGCTCTACTGTACTGTGCTCTACTGTACTCTACTATGCTGTCCTGTTCTGTTCTGTACTGTGCTTTACTCTACTGTACTCTACTCTCTATTGTACTGTACTCTACTTTACTCTACTGTACTGTGCTCTACCCTACCCCACTGTAATCTACTCTACTGTACTCTACTGTACTCCACTGTACTCTACTGTTCTGTACTGTTCTGTACTGTGCTCTGATCTACTGTACTGTTCTGTACTGTACTGTACTGTACTGTGCTCTGATCTACTGTACTGTACTGTACTGTACTGTTCTGTGCTCTGATCTACTCTACTGTACTGTGCTCTACTCTATTGTACTGCGCTCTACTGCACTGTAATGCACTGTGCTCTACTCTACTCTATTATACTGCACTGTGCTCTACTCTACTCTATTATACTGTACTGTGCTCTACTGTACTGTACTGTGCTCTACTCTACTGTGCTCTACTGTACTGTGCTCTACTCTACTGTACTCTACTATGCTGTCCTGTTTTGTTCTGTACTGTGCTTTACTCTATTGTACTGTACTCTACTTTACTCTACTGTACTGTGCTCTACCCTACCCCACTGTAATCTACTCTACTGTACTGTACTCTACTGTACTCCACTGTACTCTACTGTCCTGTACTGTGCTCTGATCTACTGTACTGTACTGTACTGTACTGTACTGTACTGTACTGTACTGTACTGTACTGTACTGTACTGTACTGTACTGTGCTCTACTATTCTGTACTGTGCTCTACTGTACTGTGCTGTGCTGTACTCGGCTCTACTCTTCTGTGCTCTACTGTACTGTACTGCACTGTACTCTACTGTACTCTACTGTTCTGTACTGTGCTTTACTGCTCTGTACTGTACTCTACTCTACTGTACTCTACTGTACTGAACATTACTGTGCTCTACTCTACTGTACTGTGCTCTGCTCTACTGTACTGTACTGTGCTCTACTGTACTGTACTGTACTCTACTGTACAGTGCTCTACTCTACTGTACTGTGCTCTACTCTACTGTACTGTGCTCTACTGTACTGTACTGTGCTCTCTTTACTCTACTGTGCTCTACTGTACTGTACTCTACTGTACAGTGCTCTACTGTACTGTACTGTGCTCTACTCTACTGTACTGTGCTCTACTGTACTCTACTGTACAGTTCTCTACTCTACTGTACTGTGCTCTACTCTACTGTACTGTGCTCTACTGTACTGTACTGTGCTCTACTCTACTGTACTGTACTGTACTGTACTGTACTGTACTGTACTGTACTGTACTGTACTGTACTGTACTGTACTGTACTGTACTCTACTCTTCTGTACTGTGCTCTACTGTACTGTGCTGTGCTGTACTCGGCTCTACTCTTCTGTGCTCTACTGTACTGTACTGCACTGTACTCTACTGTACTCTACTGTTCTGTACTGTGCTTTACTGCTCTGTACTGTACTCTACTCTACTGTACTCTACTCTACTGTACTCTACTGTACTGAACATTACTGTGCTCTACTCTACTGTACTGTGCTCTACTCTACTGTACTGTGCTCTACTGTACTGTACTCTACTGTACAGTGCTCTACTCTACTGTACTGTGCTCTCTTTACTCTACTGTGCTCTACTGTACTGTACTGTGCTCTACTCTACTGTGCTCTACTGTACTGTGCTCTACTGTACTCTACTATGCTGTCCTGTTCTGTTCTGTACTGTGCTTTACTCTACTGTACTCTACTCTCTATTGTACTGTACTCTACTTTACTCTACTGTACTGTGCTCTACCCTACCCCACTGTAATCTACTCTACTGTACTCTACTGTACTCCACTGTACTCTACAGTTCTGTACTGTTCTGTACTGTGCTCTGATCTACTGTACTGTTCTGTTCTGTACTGTACTGTACTGTACTGTACTGTGCTCTGATCTACTGTACTGTACTGTACTGTACTGTTCTGTGCTCTGATCTACTGTACTGTACTGTACTGTACTGTACTGTTCTGTACTGTGCTCTGATCTACTGTACTGTACTGTACTGTACTGTACTGTACTGTACTGTACTGTACTGTACTGTACTGTACTGTACTGTACTGTACTGTACTGTGCTCTGATCTACTGTACTCTACTGTACTGTACTGTACTGTGCTCTGATCTACTGTACTGTACTGTACTGTTCTGTACTGTGCTCTGATCTACTGTACTGTACTGTACTGTACTGTACTGTACTGTACTGTACTGTACTGTACTGTACTGTACTGTACTGTGCTCTGATCTACTGTACTCTACTGTACTGTGCTTTACTCTACTGTACTGTGCTCTATTCTTCTGTACTGTGCTCTACTCTATTGTACTGTACTGTACTGTACTGTTCTGTACTGTACTGTACTGTGCTCTGATCTACTCGACTATATTGTACTGTGCTTTACTCTACTGTACTGTGCTCTATTCTTCTGTACTGTGCTCTACTCTATTGTACTGTACTGTACTGTGCTCTACTCTACTGTACTCTACTGTACTGTACTGTACTGTGCTCTACTCTACTGTGCTCTACTGTGCTCTACTGTACTGTGCTCTACTCTACTGTACTCTACTCTACTGGACTCTACTCTACTGGACTGTACTGTGTGTGTTATTCCTGCTGATTTCTCTAAAAGTGGCTGCTGTGAATGTTTTATTTAAAATCTGTGCCCCCCAGCACAACAGTGGAGTGTATGTGGTGTATGTGTGTGTATGTGTGTGAGTGTGTGAGTGTGTGAGTGTGTATAGGGGTTCTTCAGGGGCCAATAGGGGCCCTCTGTCTCAGGGTGGTAGTTCAGAAAGTCGCTCTCCACTCCCGACCTCATTGAAGATGCTCCCCACCTCATTGAAGATGCTCCCCACCTCATTGAAGATGCTCCCGACCTCATTGAAGATGCTCCCGACCTCATTGAAGATGCTCCCCACCTCATTGAAGATGCTCCCCACCTCATTGAAGATGCTCCCGACCTCATTGAAGATGCTCCCCACCTCATTGAAGATGCTCCTGACCTCATTGAAGATGCTCCTGACCTCATTGAAGATGCTCCCGACCTCATTGAAGATGCTCCCGACCTCATTGAAGATGCTCCCGACCTCATTGAAGATGCTCCCGTGCTATACGAGCTGATCTGTTACTCATGAGCTCATCTGTTATATATTTCACCCATTAAAAATGGATTATTATCGGCCACTGTGCCACGGTTTGTCTGGTTTGTCTCCGTGGACGACTGGTGTTGTAGAACTTGATTAAAGAAACATGTTTGTGAAAGCTCTTTATATTCTGAGTGGTTGGTTTTCATTATTCCCTGCTGTTAATTATGTAATCCCCATGAACAACAGATGATCATTCAGAGGTCTGTCTGGCTAATACTTTTCTGTCTGTCTGCCTTTTTTTTTTATGTCTGACTGGCTGCCTGCTTCTCTGTCTGCCTTTCTGACTGTAAAAGCCAATCTGCTACTTTTCCTCCTCAATCATGACCTGGCTCTCTGGATGTGATCATATTTACCCAATCAGAAGAAAGGGAGACAGCGCTAAGAGCAGCAGCCTGCAGGTGTATGTGTTTACGTTTGTGTGTCCATGTGTGTGTGTGTGTGTGTGTGTGTGTGTGTGTGTGTGTGTGTGTGTGTGTGTGTGTGTGTGTGTGTGTGTGTGTGTGTGTGTGTGTGTGTGTGTGTGTGTGTGTGTGTGTGTGTGTGTGTGTGTGAGAGTGTATGAGTTTATGAGTGAGTGTAGTGAGGGCACAGTCCAGGTTTCTCTCTCCATCACTCTCTGTCCCCCTCTCTCTCTCTCTCCCTCCACCACCCTTTCCACCTCCCTCTCTCTTTCTCCTTCCCTCTCACCCCCCTCCTCTTTCTCTCCACCACCCTCTGTCTCTCATTTCACCACCCTCCCTCTCTCTCCATCTCTCCCTTCCTCTCTCTCACTCCTGGGGGAGCCCCTCTGTCTCTCTCTTCACCACCCTCTCCCTCTCTCTCCATCTCTCCCTTCCTCTCTCTCGCTCCTGGGGGAGCCCCTCTGTCTCTCTCTTCACCACCCTCTCCCTCTCTCTCCATCTCTCCCTTCCTCTCTCTCGCTCCTGGGGGAGCCCCTCTGTCTCTCTCTTCACCACACTCTCCCTCTCTCTCCCTCTCTCCCTTCCTCTCTCTCGCTCCTAGGGGAGCCCCTCTGGCTCAGAGTCAGTCTCTTGTTGTAGGTGATATTGATCTGATCCCCCTGCCAGAGTCCTGTGATCCTGCCTCAGGCCTACTCCAGCCTCTACTGTGCTTCATAGAGTCAGCGCTAACATTCATACTTAACTTGGAAAAATGTCTGGAATGGAATGGAATGGTCTAATATTGTAGCCAGTCCCTCAGAGAAACTGGGATACTGGTCAATTGGAGAGGTTTTATGCCAACATGCTTTCGCCGTCAATCTTGTATAGATTCAGGATGGAAGGGTGGAAGCCACTATGGAAGGATGGAAGCCACTATGGAAGGGTGGAAGCCACTATGGAAGGGTGGGAGCCACTATGGAAGGGTGGAAGCCACTATGGAAGGGTGGAAGCCACTATGGAAGGGTGGGAGCCACTATGGAAGGGTGGAAGCCACTATGGAAGGGTGGGAGCCACTATGGAAGGGTGGAAGCCACTATGGAAGGGTGGGAGCCACTATGGAAGGGTGGGAGCCACTATGGAAGGTTGGAAGCCACTATGGAAGGGTGGAAGCCACTATGGAAGGTTGGAAGCCACTATGGAAGGGTGGAAGCCACTATGGAAGGATGGAAGCCACTATGGAAGGATGGGAGCCACTATGGAAGGATGGAAGAGGGTAGAAGCCACTATGGAAGGATGGAAGAGGGTAGAAGCCACTATGGAAGGTTGGAATTCACTATGGAAGGGTGGAAGCCACTATGAAAGGGTGGGAGCCACTATGGAAGGGTGGAAGCCACTATGGAAGGGTGGGAGCCACTATGGAAGGGTGGAAGCCACTATGGAAGGGTGGAAGCCACTATGGAAGGAAGGAAGCCACTATGGAAGGAAAGAAGCCACTATGGAAGGATGAAAGCCAATATGGAATGATTGAAGAGGGTAGAAGCCACTATGGAAGGGTGGAAGCCACTATGGAAAGATTGAAGAGGGTAGAAGCCACTATGGAAGGGTGGAAGCCACTATGGAAAGATTGAAGAGGGTAGAAGCCACTATGGAAGGGTGGAAGAGGGTAGAAGACACTATGGAAGGATGGGAGCCACTATGGAAAGATTGAAGAGGGTGGAAGCCACTATGGAAGGGTGGAAGCCACTATGGAACGATTGAAGAGGGTAGAAGCCACTATGGAAGGGTGGAAGCCACTATGGAAAGATTGAAGAGGGTGGAAGCCACTATGGAAATGTAGATGCCACTATGGAAGGATGAAAGCCACTATGGAAGGATGGGAACCACTATGGAAGGATGGGAACCACTATGGAAAGGTTGAAGTGGGTGGAAGCCACTATGGAAGGATGGAAGCCACTATGGAATGATTGCAGCCAATATCGAAGGGTGGAAGCCACTATTATAATGTAGATGCCACTATGGAAGGATGGAAGCCACTATGGAATGATTGCAGCCAATATGGAAGGATGGAAGCCACTATGGAAAGATTGAAGCCAAAATGGAAGGATGGAAGCCACTATGGAAAGATTGAAGCCAAAATGGAATGATTGCAGCCAATATGGAAGGATGGAAGCCACTATTATAGGGTAGACGTCACTATGGAAGGATGGAAGCAACTATGGAAGGGTGGGAGCCACTATGGAAGGATGGAAGCAACTATGGAAATGTAGATGCCACTATGGAAGGATGAAAGCCACTATGGAAGGATGGGAACCACTATGGAAGGATGGGGACCACTATGGAAAGGTTGAAGTGGGTGGAAGCCACTATGGAAGGATGGAAGCCACTATGGAATGATTGCAGCCAATATCGAAGGGTGGAAGCCACTATTATAATGTAGATGCCACTATGGAAGGATGGAAGCCACTATGGAATGATTGCAGCCAATATGGAAGGATGGAAGCCACTATGGAAAGATTGAAGCCAAAATGGAAGGATGGAAGCCACTATGGAAAGATTGAAGCCAAAATGGAATGATTGCAGCCAATATGGAAGGATGGAAGCCACTATTATAGGGTAGACGTCACTATGGAAGGATGGAAGCAACTATGGAAGGGTGGGAGCCACTATGGAAGGATGGAAGCAACTATGGAAATGTAGATGCCACTATGGAAGGATGAAAGCCACTATGGAAGGATGGGAACCACTATGGAAGGATGGGGACCACTATGGAAAGGTTGAAGTGGGTGGAAGCCACTATGGAAGGATGGAAGCCACTATGGAAGGGTGGAAGCCACTATGGAAGGGTGGAAGCCACTATGGAAGGTTGGAAGCCACTATGGAAGGGTGGAAGCCACTATGGAAGGTTGGAAGCCACTATGGAAGGGTGGAAGCCACTATGGAAGGATGGAAGCCACTATGGAAGGATGGGAGCCACTATGGAAGGATGGAAGAGGGTAGAAGCCACTATGGAAGGATGGAAGAGGGTAGAAGCCACTATGGAAGGTTGGAATTCACTATGGAAGGGTGGAAGCCACTATGAAAGGGTGGGAGCCACTATGGAAGGGTGGAAGCCACTGTGGAAGGATGGGAGCCTCTATGGAAGGGTGGAAGCCACTATGGAAGGGTGGAAGCCACTATGGAAGGGTGGAAGCCACTATGGAAGGGTGGAAGCCACTATGGAAGGGTGGGAGCCACTATGGAAGGGTGGAAGCCACTATGGAAGGAAGGAAGCCACTATGGAAGGAAAGAAGCCACTATGGAAGGATGAAAGCCAATATGGAATGATTGAAGAGGGTAGAAGCCACTATGGAAGGGTGGAAGCCACTATGGAAAGATTGAAGAGGGTAGAAGCCACTATGGAAGGGTGGAAGCCACTATGGAAAGATTGAAGAGGGTAGAAGCCACTATGGAAGGGTGGAAGAGGGTAGAAGACACTATGGAAGGATGGGAGCCACTATGGAAAGATTGAAGAGGGTGGAAGCCACTATGGAAGGGTGGAAGCCACTATGGAACGATTGAAGAGGGTAGAAGCCACTATGGAAGGGTGGAAGCCACTATGGAAAGATTGAAGAGGGTGGAAGCCACTATGGAAATGTAGATGCCACTATGGAAGGATGAAAGCCACTATGGAAGGATGGGAACCACTATGGAAGGATGGGAACCACTATGGAAAGGTTGAAGTGGGTGGAAGCCACTATGGAAGGATGGAAGCCACTATGGAATGATTGCAGCCAATATCGAAAGGGTGGAAGCCACTATTATAATGTAGATGCCACTATGGAAGGATGGAAGCCACTATGGAATGATTGCAGCCAATATGGAAGGATGGAAGCCACTATGGAAAGATTGAAGCCAAAATGGAAGGATGGAAGCCACTATGGAAAGATTGAAGCCAAATGGAATGATTGCAGCCAAATATGGAAGGATGGAAGCCACTATTATAGGGTAGACGTCACTATGGAAGGATGGAAGCAACTATGGAAGGGTGGGAGCCACTATGGAAGGATGGAAGCAACTATGGAAATGTAGATGCCACTATGGAAGGATGAAAGCCACTATGGAAGGATGGGAACCACTATGGAAGGATGGGGACCACTATGGAAAGGTTGAAGTGGGTGGAAGCCACTATGGAAGGATGGAAGCCACTATGGAATGATTGCAGCCAATATCGAAGGGTGGAAGCCACTATTATAATGTAGATGCCACTATGGAAGGATGGAAGCCACTATGGAATGATTGCAGCCAATATGGAAGGATGGAAGCCACTATGGAAAGATTGAAGCCAAAATGGAAGGATGGAAGCCACTATGGAAAGATTGAAGCCAAAATGGAATGATTGCAGCCAATATGGAAGGATGGAAGCCACTATTATAGGGTAGACGTCACTATGGAAGGATGGAAGCAACTATGGAAGGGTGGGAGCCACTATGGAAGGATGGAAGCAACTATGGAAATGTAGATGCCACTATGGAAGGATGAAAGCCACTATGGAAGGATGGGAACCACTATGGAAGGATGGGGACCACTATGGAAAGGTTGAAGTGGGTGGAAGCCACTATGGAAGGATGGAAGCCACTATGGAATGATTGCAGCCAATATCGAAGGGTGGAAGCCACTATTATAATGTAGATGCCACTATGGAAGGATGGAAGCCACTATGGAATGATTGCAGCCAATATGGAAGGATGGAAGCCACTATGGAAAGATTGAAGCCAAAATGGAAGGATGGAAGCCACTATGGAAAGATTGAAGCCAAAATGGAATGATTGCAGCTAATATGGAAGGATGGAAGCCACTATTATAGGGTAGACGTCACTATGGAAGGATGAAAGCCACTATGGAAGGATGGGAACCACTATGGAAGGATGGGAACCACTATGGAAAGGTTGAAGTGGGTGGAAGCCACTATGGAAGGATGGAAGCCACTATGGAGATGATTGCAGCCAATATCGAAGGGTGAAACCACTATTATAATGTAGATGCCACTATGGAAGGATGGAAGCCACTATGGAACGGTGCAGCCAATATGGAAGGATGGAAGCCACTATGGAAAGATTAAAGCCAAAATGGAAGGATGGAAGCCACTATGGAAAGATTGAAGCCAAAATGGAATGATTGCAGCCAATATGGAAGGATGGAAGCCACTATTATAGGGTAAACGTCACTATGGAAGGATGGA
>NC_060174.1:9156101-9165726 GCF_021184085.1 Oncorhynchus gorbuscha | reverse complement strand
ACCTTTAGACCTGAGTAAAGACTGGGCCTGGTGTCAGAATATCACCGTTATGTCAACCTTTAGACCTGAGTAAAGACTGGGCCTTGTGTCAGAATAACACTGTTATATCAACCTTTAGACCTGAGTAAAGACTGGGCCTTGTGTCAGAATAACACTGTTATATCAACCTTTAGACCTGAGTAAAGACTGGGCCTTGTGTCAGAATATCACTGTTATATCAACCTTTAGACCTGAGTAAAGACTGGGCCTGGTGTCAGAATATCACCGTTATGTCAACCTTTAGACCTGAGTAAAGACTGAGTCAATGTGGAGGCTATATACAGGGGGTACTGGTACAGAGTCAATGTGGAGGCTATATACAGGGGGTACCGGTTTTGAGTCAATGTGGAGGTTATATACAGGGGGGTACTGGTACAGAGTCAATGTGGAGGCTATATACAGGGGTACTGGTACAGAGTCAATGTGGAGGCTATATACAGAGGGTACCGGTACAGAGTCAATGTGGAGGCTATATACAGGGGGTACTGGTACAGAGTCAATGTGGAGGCTATATACAGGGGGTACTGGTACAGAGTCAATGTGGAGGCTATATACAGGGTATTACGGTACAGAGTCAAGGTGGAGGCTATATACAGGGTATTACGGTACAGAGTCAATGTGGAGGCTATATACAGGGTATTACGGTACAGAGTCAATGTGGAGGCTATATACAGGGTATTACGGTACAGAGTCCATGTGGAGGCTATATACAGGGTATTACGGTACAGAGTCAATGTGGAGGCTATATACAGGGTATTACGGTACAGAGTCAATGTGAAGGCTATATACGGGGTATTACGGTACTGAGTCAATGTGGAGGCTATATATAGGGGGTACCGGTACTGAGTCAATGTGGAGGCTATATACACGGGGTTCCGGTACAGAGTCAATGTGGAGGCTATACAGGGGTACCAGTACAGAGTCAATGTGGAGGCTATATACAGGGGGGACCGGTACAGAGTGAATGTGGAGGCTATATACAGGGGGTACTGGTACAGAGTCAATGTGGAGGCTATATACAGGGGGTACCGGTACATAGTCAATGTGGAGGCTATATACAGGGGGTACTGGTACAGAGTCAATGTGGAGGCTATATACAGGGGGTACTGGTACAGAGTCAATGTGGAGGCTATATACAGGGGGTACCAGTACAGAGTCAATGTGGAGGCTATATACAGGGGGTACTGGTACAGAGTCAATGTGGAGGCTGTATACAGGGGGTACCAGTACAGAGTCAACGTGGAGGCTATATACAGGGGGTACCGGTACAGAGTCAATGTGGAGGCTATATACAGTGGGTACTGGTACAGAGTCAATGTGGAGGCTATATACAGGGGGTACCAGTACAGAGTCAATGTGGAGGCTATATACAGGGGGTAGCGTTACAGAGTCAATGTGGAGGCTATATACAGGGGGGTACCAGTACAGAGTCAATGTGGAGGCTATATACAGGGGGGTACTGGTACAGAGTCAATGTGGAGGCTATATACAGGGGGTACCGGTACAGAGTCAATGTGGAGGCTATATACAGGTGGGGTACTGGTACAGATTCAATGTGGAGGCTATATACAGGGGGGTACCTGTACAGAGTCAATGTGGAGGCTATATACAGGGGGTACCGGTATAGAGTCAATGTGGAGGCTATATACAGGGGGTACCGGTATAGAGTCAATGTGGAGGCTATATTCAGGGGGTACCGGTACAGAGTCAATGTGGAGGCTATATACAGGATGTACTGGTACAGAGTCAATGTGGAGGCTATATACAGGGGGGTACTGGTACAGAGTCAATGTGGAGGCTATATACAGGGTATTACGGTACAGAGTCAATGTGGAGGCTATATACAGGGGGGTACTGGTACAGAGTCAATGTGGAGGCTATATACAGGGGTACTGGTACAGAGTCAATGTGGAGGCTATATACAGGGGTACTGGTACAGAGTCAATGTGGAGGCTATATACAGGGTATTACGGTACAGAGTCAATGTGGAGGCTATATACAGGGGGTAATGGTACAGAGTCAATGTGGAGGCTATACAGGGGTACCAGTACAGAGTCAATGTGGAGGCTATATACAGGGGTACTGGTACAGAGTCAATGTGGAGGCTGTATACAGGGGTACCAGTACAGAGTCAATGTGGAGGCTATATACAGGGGGTGGTACAGAGTCAATGTGGAGGCTATATACAGGGGTACTGGTACAGAGTCAATGTGGAGGCTATATACAGGGGTACCAGTACAGAGTCAATGTGGAGGCTATATACAGGGGTACTGGTACAGAGTCAATGTGGAGACTATATACAGGGGGTACCAGTACAGAGTCAATGTGGAGGCTATATACAGGGGTACGTTACAGAGTCAATGTGGAGGCTATATACAGGGGGTACCGGTACAGAGTCAATGTGGAGGCTATATACAGGGGGGTACTGGTACAGAGTCAATGTGGAGGCTATATACAGGGTACCGGTACAGAGTCAATGTGGAGGCTATATACAGGGGGGGTACTGGTACAGATTCAATGTGGAGGCTATATACAGGGGGTACCAGTACAGAGTCAATGTGGAGGCTATATACAGGGGGGTACTGGTACAGAGTCAATGTGGAGACTATATACAGGGGGTACCAGTACAGAGTCAATGTGGAGGCTATATACAGGGGGTACCGTTACAGAGTCAATGTGGAGGCTATATACAGGGGGGTACCTGTACAGAGTCAATTTGGAGGCTATATACAGGGGGGTACCGGTATAGAGTCAATGTGGAGGCTATATACAGAGGGTACCGGTATAGAGTCAATGTGGAGGCTATATTCAGGGGGTACCGGTACAGAGTCAATGTGGAGGCTATATACAGGATGTACTGGTACAGAGTCAATGTGGAGGCTATATACAGGGGGGTACTGGTACAGAGTCAATGTGGAGGCTATATACAGGGTATTACGGTACAGAGTCAATGTGGAGGCTATATACAGGGGGGTACTGGTACAGAGTCAATGTGTAGGCTATATACAGGGGTACTGGTACAGAGTCAATGTGGAGGCTATATACAGGGGGTACTGGTACAGAGTCAATGTGGAGGCTATATACAGGGTATTACAGTACAGAGTCAATGTGGAGGCTATATACAGGGTATAACGGTACAGAGTCAATGTGGAGGCTATATACAGGGTATTGCGGTACAGACTCAATGTGGAGGCTATATACAGGGTATTATGGTACAGAGTCAATGTGGAGGCTATATACAGGGTATTACGGTACAGAGTCAATGTGGAGGCTATATACAGGGGGGTACCGGTACAGAGTCAATGTGGAGGCTATATACAGGGGGGTACCGGTACAGAGTCAATGTGGAGGCTATATACAGGGGGGTACCAGTATAGAGTCAAATTGCGAGGACACCGGTTAGTTGAGGTAATATGTACACGTGGTAGAGTTTATTAAAGTGACTATGCATAGATGATAACAACAGAGTAGCAGCGGTGTAAAAGGGGGGAGGGCAATGCAAATAGTCTGGGTGGCCATTTTTTAGATGTTCAGTAGTCTTATGGCTTGGGGGTAGAAGCTGTTTAGAAGCCTCTTGGACCTAGACTTGGTGCTCAGGTATCGCTTTCCGTGCGGCAGCAAAGGGAAAAGTTCATGACTAGGGTGGCTTGCGTCTGTCACGAATATTACCGAAGGTGACTCCCCTTCTTGTTCGGGTGGCGCTCGGCGGTCGTCGTCGCCGGTCTACTAGCTATCGCCGATCCGTTGTTCGGTGTTCGTCTGTTTTGTTGGTTGAGTGTATTTTGTTGTATTTTGGGTTACACGCTGTCCGGTTATATTTCTGTTCATTTGCGTTTTCACTTTGTACATGTTGTGTTTTGGGACATTATAGCGTGTTGTTTTTCCCACATCTTTGCTCTCTGCGCCTGACTCCACACCTCTTCACTCATAATTGTGACAGAAGCCCGCACCACGATATGGAGTCAGCAGGAGCAGCGACCACTCCTCTTCCCACTATGGAGGAGAGAGTCCAACATCACACATCCATCCTCCATCACCTAGGATCAGCGATGGAACGGATGATGGAGAGGATGGATCGTTGGGAGAGGAATGGTTTCCCTACTACTCCACCGACCCTCCCACCAGCAACTCTACCATCTGCCCCATCTGGATCCGGTTCCAGCGCTCTGCTCATGACGCCTCCGAGGAAATACGATGGAACAGCGACAGGGTGCCAGGGATTCCTGCTGCAATTAGACCTCTACCTGTCCACCGTTCGACCGGCCCCCTCAGAGGAGGAGAGAGTAGGGGTCCTCATCACCTGCCTGTCTGTTAGAGCCCTGGAGTGGGATAATGCGGTCTAGAACGGGCCCGACTCGTCAAGAGACAACTACTCAGAGTTCATCCGCCGTTTCAGGGCCGTGTTCGATCACCCTCCAGAGGGTCGTGCTGCAGGTGAGAGATTGTTCCATCTGAGACAGGGGAAGAGGAGCGCGCAGGACTTCGCGCTGGAGTTCCGGACCTTGGCTGCGGGATCAGGGTGGAATGACATGGCCCTGATAGACCATTCATGGTGTAGCCTGAGAGAGGACGTCCGTAAGGAGCTGGCCTGTCGGGATACTACACTTGGCATGGATGGACTGATAGACCTGTCGATCCGGTTGGACCATCTGCTAGCTGCTCGTGGACGTTCTGAAAGGGTCTTGTCAGTTCTACCTCCTGATCCTCCTGCCCCTATTCCGATGGAGTTAGGAGGTACCGCATCAAGGGAGATCGGAGGAGGAAGCTCCTCCTGTACCAGTTGTGGCCGGAGAGGGCACACGTCTGGTCGGTGCTGGAGGAATTCATCTGGGAATCATGAACGCAGGCAGAATACTCATCGGTCACCCCAGGTGAGTAAGCACCACACTCTCCCAGAGTTTCCTGTTGGTCATATGTTCCTATTAATTTGTTTCCTTAATTATTCTCCTTCTCTCCAGCATAAGGCACTGGTAGATTCAGGCGCAGCTGGAAACTTTATAGATCGCGGACTCGCTCAGAGGTTGAGGATTCCGTTAGTTAAAGTAAACCCCCCTTTTCCCGTGCACTCTTTAGATAGTCGACCATTAGGGTCAGGGCTGGTGAAGAAAGCCACAATTTCATTGGAGATGATTACGCAGGGGAATCACAAGGAGCGAATTAGTTTGTTCCTTATCGATTCACCTGCGTTTCCAGTTGTTCTGGGGTTTCCCTGGTTGGCTATTCATAATCCTACGATTTCGTGGAAACAGGGAACTCTACAGGGGTGGTCTGATGAGTGTTCAGGCAGGTGTGTAGGGGTTTCCATCGGTGCTACAACGGTGGAGAGTCCAGACCAGGTTTCCACCGTGCGCATTCCAGCTGAGTATGATGATTTGGCTATCGTTTTCAGTAAAAAGAAAGCGACCCAATTACCACCCTATAGGCAGGGGGATTGCGTGATAAATCTCCAGGTTAACGCTGCACTTCCCAGGAGTCATGTGTATCCTTTGTCTCAGGAGGAGAAGGTGGCTATGGAAAATTATATCACCGAGGCTCTGGGACAGGGGTACATCGGCCCTCCATGTCACCTGTCTCTTCGAGTTTCTTTTTTGTGAAGAAAAAGATGGTGGTTTGCGTCCGTGTATTGATTATAGAGGTCTAAATTCCATCACAGTGGGTTTTAGTTACCCACTACCTCTCATTGCTACGGTAGTGGAATCATTTCACGGAGCGCAGTTCTTCACTAAACTGGATCTCAGGAGTGCTTATAATTTGGTGCGTATTCGGAAGGGAGATGAGTGGAAAACTGCATTTAGCACTACGTCGGGCCATTATGAGTATCGCGTCATGCCATACGGTTTAAAGAATGCTCCAGCTATATTTCAATCCTTCGTGGATGAAATACTCAGAGACCTGCACGGACAGGGTGTAGTGGTTTATATTGCCGATATTTTGATCTACTCCGCTACACGCACTGCGCATGTATCTCTTGTGCGTAAAGTTCTTAGACGACTGCTGGAGCATGACCTGTATGTGAAGGCGGAGAAATGTGAGTTTTCAAACAATCAGTTTCCTTCCTGGGTTATCGTATTTCCAGCTCTGGTTTGGTAATGGAGGGTGATCACGTTAAGGCCGTGCGTAATTGGCCGACTCCGACCACGGTAAAGGAGGTGCAGCGGTTCTTGGGATTTGCCAATTACTACCGGAGGTTTATCCGGGGTTTTGGTCAGATAGCTGCCCCTATTACCTCACTGCTGAAGGGGGACCGGTGCGTTTACAGTGGTCAGCAGAGGCGACGGAGCTTTTCTTAAGTTGAAGGCGATGTTTACTAAGGCGCCGGTGTTGGCACATCCGGACCCTTCTTTGGCGTTTATAGTAGAGGTGGACGCATCCGAGGCTGGGGTTGGAGCTGTGCTCTCACAGCGTTCGGGTGTGCCACCAAGCTCCGCCCCTGTGCCTTTTTTCTAAGAAACTCGGGCCAGCAGAGCGGAATTATGATGTGGGGGATAGGGAGTTGTTGGCTATGGTTAAGGCCCTGAAGGTGTGGAGACACTGGCTTGAGGGGGCTAAGCACCCTTTCCTTATCTGGACTGACCATAGTAACCTGGAGTATATCCGATCAGCTAGGAGAATGAATCCTCGTCAGGCAAGGTGGGCCATGTTTTTCACCAGATTTCATTTCACTGTCTCATATAGACCAGGTTCCCTCAACACTAAGGCTGACGCGCTGTCAAGACTCTATGACACTGAGGACAGGTCCATCGATCCTACTCCCATCATTCCGGCAGCTAAGCTGGTGGCACCGGTAGTATGGGAAGTGGACGCGGACATCGAGCGGGCACTAAGGGGGGAACCTACGCCTCCACAGTGTCCGGAGGGTCGTAGGTACGTGCCGCTGGCTGTTCGTGATCAATTGATTCGATGGGCTCATTGTCTACCCTCGTCGGGTCACCCAGGTGTTTATAGGACTGTGAGAGGTCTTGAGAGGAAGTACTGGTGGCCCACTTTGAGGAGGGATGTGCGATTCTATGTTTCCTCCTGTTCGGTGTGCGCCCAGAGTAAGGCTCCTAGACACCTGCCAAGAGGTAAATTACAACCTCTTCCCGTTCCACAACGGCCGTGGACCCATCTTTCGGTGGATTTTCTTACTGACCTTCCCCCCTCTCAGGGTAACACTACTATCCTGGTCGTTGTGGATCGGTTCTCTAAGTCCTGCCATCTTATCCCATTGCCCGGTCTCCCTACGGCCCTACAGACTGCGGAAGCCCTTTTCACCCATGTCTTCCGGCACTACGGGGTGCCCGAGGATATAGTTTCTGATCGAGGCCCCCAATTTATCTCCCGTGTTTGGAGAGCATTTATGGAACGTCTGGGGGTCTCGGTCAGCCTTACCTCAGGGTATCACCCAGAGAGTAATGGTCAGGTGGAGAGAGTTAACCAGGAGGTGGGTAGGTTTCTGCGGTCGTATTGCCAGGACCGGCCAGGCGAGTGGGCGAGATATATTCCCTGGGCAGAAATAGCCCAGAATTCACTAAGCCACTCTTCTACCAACATGTCACCATTTGAGTGCGTGTTGGGGTACCAGCCGGTCTTGGCACCGTGGCATCAGAGCCAGACTGAGGCTCCTGCGGTGGAGGAGTGGGTACAGCGCTCTAAGGAGACCTGGATGGCAGTCCAGGAGTCATTACGCCAAGCTAGTATAAGGCAGAAGAAGAGCGATGACCGTCACCGCAGTGAGGCCCCCGTGTTTGCACCTGGGGACAGGGTCTGGCTCTCGACCCGTAACCTGCCTCTCCACTTGCCCTGCCGGAAGCTGGGTCCGCAGTGTATAGGGCCATTTAAAGTCCTGAGGAGAATAAATGAGGTTTGTTATTGATTATCACTTCCTTCGTATTATCGTATTAACCCCTCATTTCATGTGTCTCTTCTCAGGCCGGTGGTAGCTGGTCCCATGCAGGAGAATGAGGTACCGGAGGTTCCTCCACCCCCTCTGGACATCGAGGGTTCCCCGGCGTACAAGATACGAGCTATTCTGGACTCGAGACGCCGGGTGAGAGGCTTGCAGTACCTCGTCGACTGGGAGGGGTACGGTCCGGAGGAGAGGTGCTGGGTTCCGGCGAGGGATATTCTAGACCCATCCATGTTGAGTGAATTTCATCGCCTCCGCCCGGATCGCCCAGCGCCTCGGCCTCCGGGTCGTCCCCGAGGCCGACGTCGGCGCGCTGCGGGAGCTGCGCGTCAGGAGGGGGGTACTGTCACGAATATTACCGAAGGTGACTCCCCTTCTTGTTCAGGTGGCGCTCGGCGGTCGTCGTCACCGGTCTACTAGCTATCGCCGATCCATTGTTCTGTGTTCGTCTGTTTTGTTGGTTGAGTGTATTTTGATGTATTTTGGGTTACACGCTGTCCGGTTATATTTCTGTTCATTTGTGTTTTCACTTTGTACATGTTGTGTTTCGGGACATTAAAGCGTGTTGTTTTTCCCACATCTTTGCTCTCTGCGCCTGACTCCACACCTCTTCACTCATAATTGTGACAGCGTCTTTGACAATTCTTACGGCCTTCTTCTGACATTGCCTGGTGTAGAGGTCCTGGATGGCAGGAAGCTTGACCCCAGTGATGTACTAGTGATGCAACCCGTTAGGATGCTCTCGATGGTGCAGCTGTAGAACCTTTTGAGGATCTGAGGACCCATGCCAGATCTTTTAAGTGGCCTGAGGGGAAATAGGTTTTGTTGTGCTCTCTTCACGACTGTCTTGGTGTGCTTGGACCATGTTAGTTTGTTGGTGATGTGGACACCAAGGAACATGAAGCTCTCAACCTGCTCCACTACAGCCCTGTCGATGAGATTGGGGGCATGCTCGTTCCTCTTTTTCCTGTAGTCCACAATCATCTCCTTTGGCTTGATCATGTTGAGGGAAAGGTTGTTGTCCTTGCACCACACAGCCAGGTCTTTGACCTCCTCTCTATAGTCTCGTCATTGTCGTGATAGGCCTACCACTGTTGTGTCATCGGCAAACTTAATGATGGTGTTGGCGTCGTGCCTGGCCGTGCAGTTATGAGTGAACAGGGAGTACAGGAGAGTACTGAGCACGCACTCCTGAGGGGCCCCTGTGTTGAGGATCGGTGTGGCGGATGTGTTGTTACCTACCCTTACCACCTGTGGGCGGCCCGTCAGGAAGTCCAGGATCCACTTGCAGAGGGAGGTGCTTAGTCCTAGGGTCCTTAGCATATTGATGAGCTTTGAGGGACACTGCCCTGTGTAGGGTGCCGTCTTTCGGATGGGACGTTAAACGGGTGTCCTGACTCTCTGAGGTCATTAAAGATCCCATGGCACTTATTGTAAGACTAGGAGTGTTAACCCTGGTGTCCTGGCTAAATTCCCAATCTGGCCCTCAATCCATCACGGTCACCTAATAATCCCCAGTTTACAATTGGCTCATTCATCCCCCTACTCTCCCCTGTAACTATTCCCCAGGTCGTTGCTGCAAGTGAGAACGTGTTCTCAGTCAATTTACCTAGGAAAATAACGGATAAATAAATAAATAATCTGTTGAGCTGTTAGGGCCGATGCAAATTGGAGTGGGTCTAGGGTTTCTGGGATAAT
>NC_060174.1:9151432-9156001 GCF_021184085.1 Oncorhynchus gorbuscha | reverse complement strand
ACACACACACCCCCTACACACACACCACACCACACCACAGACACACACACACACACACACACACACACACACACACACACACTGTGTGTATAAAGGGGAAGTCTCTTTCCATTCCCGAGCCGATAATGGAAAATAATCTGTCGATGTGCCCTTGAGACAAGGCAAAAATAGTGAAATAGGACAAATATAAGCCCCACTAAATGTATATTATTATTATTATTAATAGTATTATTATGCACACACACACACACACACACACACACACACACACACACACACACACACACACACACACACACACACACACACACACACACACACACACACACACACACACACACACACACACACACACACACACACACACACACACACACACACACACACACACACACACACACAGAAAAGTAATGTTAATACAAAGGTGTCGACATCACGTCACTGAGCATTGTGTTTAAAGGACCAGTCAGTTTTAGCCTATTCCCTGTCTTCTAAGAGGTGATGGGGTTGTGTGGTTTCTGTTTGTTATTGCTGTAATCCTTGGATAAGATAGCAGGGAAAGGTAATGAATATTTCACAGTTTGTATAGGATATTTCACCCAATCCTTTTTACAAGCATTTTAATGGCATATTCATTTTAGTGGGAGTCCTTTGCCTCGGCAGAGTGTTCGCCTGCAGACAGGACTTTTGGCCTACGAGTGACCACAGATTATATTTGACTGTTAGTCTACATATGAGCACAGATTACATTTGACTGTTAGTCTATATATGAGCACAGATTACATTTGACTGTTAGTCTACGTATGAGCACAGATTACATTTGACTGTTAGTCTACGTATGAGCACAGATTACATTTGACTGTTAGTCTACGTATGAGCACAGCTTACATTTGACTGTTAGTCTACGTATGAGCACAGATTACATTTGACTGTTAGTCTACATATGAGCACAGATTACATTTGACTGTTAGTCTACGTATGAGCACAGATTACATTTGACTGTTAGTCTACGTATGAGCACAGATTACATTTGACTGTTAGTCTACGTATGAGCACAGATTACATTTGACTGTTAGTCTACGTATGAGCACTGTTAGATTACATTTGACTGTTAGTCTACGTATGAGCACAGATTACATTTGACTGTTAGTCTACGTATGAGCACAGATTACATTTGACTGTTAGTCTACGTATGAGCACAGATTACATTTGACTGTTAGTCTACGTATGAGCACAGATTACATTTGACTGTTAGTCTACGTATGAGCACAGATTACATTTGACTGTTAGTCTACGTATGAGCACAGATTACATTTGACTGTTGAGCACAGATTACATTTGACTACGTATGAGCACAGATTACATTTGACTGTTAGTCTACGTATGAGCACAGATTACATTTGACTGTTAGTCTACGATGAGCACAGATTACATTTGACTGTTACTGTTGAGCACAGATTACATTTCTGTTACGTATGAGCACAGATTACATTTGACTGTTAGTCTACGTATGAGCACAGATTACATTTGACTGTTAGTCTACGTATGAGCACAGATTACATTTGACTGTTAGTCTACGATGAGCACAGATTACATTTGACTGTTAGTCTACGTATGAGCACAGATTACATTTGACTGTTAGTCTACGTATGAGCACAGATTACATTTGACTGTTAGTCTACGTATGAGCACAGATTACATTTGACTGTTAGTCTACGTATGAGCACAGATTACATTTGACTGTTAGTCTACGTATGAGCACAGATTACATTTGACTGTTAGTCTACGTATGAGCACAGATTACATTTGACTGTTAGTCTACGTATGAGCACAGATTACATTTGACTGTTAGTCTACGTATGAGCACAGATTACATTTGACTGTTAGTCTACGTATGAGCACAGATTACATTTGACTGTTAGTCTACGTATGAGCACAGATTACATTTGACTGTTAGTCTACGTATGAGCACAGATTACATTTGACTGTTAGTCTACAGATTATGAGCACAGATTACATTTGACTGTTAGTCTACATATGAGCACAGATTACATTTGACTGTTAGTCTACGTATGACTGTTAGTCTACGTATGAGCACAGATTATATTTGACTGTTAGTCCAATAGATTATATGAAAGAGCACAGATTACATTTGACTGTTAGTCTACGTATGAGCACAGATTACATTTGACTGTTAGTCTACGTATGAGCACAGATTACATTTGACTGTTAGTCTACGTATGAGCACAGATTACATTTGACTGTTAGTCTACGTATGAGCACAGATTACATTTGACTGTTAGTCTACGTATGAGCACAGATTACATTTGACTGTTAGTCTCGATGAGCACAGATTACATTTGACTGCTAGTCTACGTATGAGCACAGATTACATTTGACTGTTAGTCTACGTATGAGCACAGATTACATTTGACTGTTAGTCTACGTATGAGCACAGATTACATTTGACTGTTAGTCTACGTATGAGCACAGATTACATTTGACTGTTAGTCTACGTATGAGCACAGATTACATTTGACTGTTAGTCTACGTATGAGAACAGATTACATTTGACTGCTAGTCTACGTATGAGCACAGATTGGCATTTGACTGTTAGTCTACGTATGAGCACAGATTATATTTGACTGTTAGTCTACGTATGAGCACAGATTACATTTGACTGTTAGTCTACGTATGAGCACAGATTACATTTGACTGTTAGTCTACGTATGAGCACAGATTACATTTGACTGTTAGTCTACGTATGAGCACAGATTACATTTGACTGTTAGTCTACGTATGAGCACAGATTACATTTGACTGTTAGTCTATATGAGCACAGATTACATTTGACTGTTAGTCTACGTATGAGCACAGATTACATTTGACTGTTAGTCTACGTGAGCACAGATTACATTTGACTGTTAGTCTACGATGAGCACAGATTACATTTGACTGTTGGGCTACGTATGAGCACAGATTACATTTGACAGTTAGTCTACGTATGAGCACAGATTATATTCACTGTTAGTCTACATATGAGCACAGATTACATTTGACTGTTAGTCTACGTATGAGCACAGATTATATTTGACTGTTAGTCTCGTATGAGCACAGATTACATTTGACTGTTAGTCTGCGTATGAGCACAGATTACATTTGACTGTTAGTCTACGATGAGCACAGATTACATTTGACTGTTAGTCTACGTATGAGCACAGATTACATTTGACTGTTAGTCTACGTATGAGCACAGATTACATTTGACTGTTAGTCTACGTATGAGCACAGATTACATTTGACTGTTAGTCTACGTATGAGCACAGATTACATTTGACTGTTAGTCTACGATGAGCACAGATTACATTTGACTGTTAGTCTACGAAGGAGCACAGATTACATTTGACTGTTAGTCTACGTATGAGCACAGATTACATTTGACTGTTAGTCTACGTATGAGCACAGATTACATTTGACTGTTAGTCTACGTATGAGCACAGATTACATTTGACTGTTAGTCTACGATGAGCACAGATTACATTTGACTGTTAGTCTACGTATGAGCACAGATTATATTTGACTGTTAGTCTACGATGAGCACAGATTATATTTGACTGTTAGCTCCGTGATGAGCATGATTGTATTTGACTGTTAGTCTACGATGAGCACAGATTACATTTGACTGTTAGTCTACGTATGAGCACAGATTACATTTGACTGTTAGTCTACGTATGAGCAATAGATTATACTTGACTGTTAGTCTACGTATGAGCTAACAGATTACATTTGACTGTTAGTCTACGTATGAGCACAGATTACATTTGACTGTTAGTCTACGTATGAGCACAGATTACATTTTGACCAGGCCCACGTATGAGCACACAGATTACATTTGACTGTTAGCTCTACGATGAGCACACAGATTACATTTGACTGTTAGTCTACGTATGAGCACAGATTACATTTGGAATTGTTGGCCCTACGTATGAGCACAGATTACATTTGACTGTTAGTCTACGATGAGCACAGATTACATTTGACTGTTAGTCTGCTTCATGAGCACAGGATTACATTTGACTGTTAGTCTACGATGAGCACAGATTACATTTGACTGTTAGTCTACGTATGAGCACAGATTACATTTGACTGTTAGTCTACGTATGAGCACAGATTACATTTGACTGTTAGTCTACGTATGAGCACAGATTACATTTGACTGTTAGTCTACGCGATGGCGCACAGATTACATTTGACTGTTGGGGGCTCTACATGATATGGTTACTTTCACATTGCAAAGAATTCACGATGGGCTGGCACACAGATTACATCGATCACTGTTAGTCTACTTGATTTGTTACAGATTACATTTGACTGTTAGTCTATGTATGAGCACAGATTACATTTGACTGTTAGTCTACGTATGAGCACAGATTACATTTGACTGTTAGTCTACGTATGAGCACAGATTACATTTGACTGTTAGTCTACGTATGAGCACAGATTACATTTGACTGTTAGTCTACGTATGAGCACAGATTACATTTGACTGTTAGTCTACGTATGAGCACA
>NC_060174.1:9136053-9151332 GCF_021184085.1 Oncorhynchus gorbuscha | reverse complement strand
TTCAGTCTCCAACATGGGGATATCACTTCCCTTCAGCCTCCAACATGGGGATATCACTTCCCCTTCAGCCTCCAACATGGGGATATCACTTCCCCTTCAGCCTCCAACGTGGGGATATCACTTCTTCAGCCTCCAACATGGGGATATCACTTCCCCTTCAGCCTCCAACATGGGGATATCACTTCCTTCAGCTCTCCAACATGGGGATATCACTTCCCTTCAGCTCTCCAACATGGGGATATCACTTCCCTTCAGCTCTCCCAACATGGGGATACTCACTTCCCTTCAGCCTCCAACATGGGGATATCACTTCCCTTCAGCTTCCAACATGGGGATATCACTTCCCCTTCAGCTCTCCAACATGGGGATATCACTTCCTTCAGCCTCCAACATGGGGATATCACTTCCCCTTCAGCCTCCAACATGGGGATATCACTTCCTTCAGCCTCCAACATGGGGATACTCACTTCCCTTCAGCCTCCAACATGGGGATATCTACTTCCCTTCAGCCTCCAACATGGGGATATCACTTCCCCTTCAGCCTCCAACATGGGGATATCACTTCCCTTCAGCCTCCAACATGGGGATATCACTTCCCTTCAGCTCTCCAACATGGGGATATCACTTCCCCTTCAGCCTCCAACATGAGGATATCACTTCCCTTCAGCCTCCAACATGGGGATATCACTTCTCCTTCAGTCTCCAACATGGGGATATCACTTCCCTTCAGTCTCCAACATGGGGATATCACTTCCTTCAGCCTCCAACATGGGGATATCACTTCCCTTCAGCCTCCAACATGGGGATATCACTTCCTTCAGCTCTCCAACATGAGGATATCACTTCCCTTCAGCCTCCAACATGGGGATATCACTTCCCTTCAGCCTCCAACATGGGGATATCACTTCCCTTCAGCCTCCAACATGGGGATATCACTTCCCTTCAGTCTCCAACATGGGGATATCACTTCCCTTCAGCCTCCAACATGGGGATATCACTTCCCTTCAGCCTCCAACATGGGGATATCACTTCCCTTCAGCCTCCAACATGGGGATATCACTTCCCTTCAGTCTCCAACATGGGGATATCACTTCCCCTTCAGTCTCCAACATGGGGATATCACTTCCCCTTCAGTCTCCAACATGGGGATATCACTTCCCTTCAGCCTCCAACATGGGGATATCACTTCCTTTCAGCCTCCAACATGGGGATATCACTTCCCTTCAGCCTCTAACATGAGGATATCACTTCCCCTTCAGCCTCCAACATGGGGATATCACTTCCCTTCAGCCTCCAACATGGGGATATCACTTCCCTTCAGTCTCCAACATGGGGATATCACTTCCCTTCAGTCTCCAACATGGGGATATCACTTCCCCTTCAGCTCTCCAACATGGGGATATCACTTCCCTTCAGCCTCCAACATGGGGATATCACTTCCCTTCAGCCTCCAACATGGGGATATCACTTCCCCTTCAGCCTCCAACATGGGGATATCACTTCCCTTCAGTCTCCAACATGGGGATATCACTTCCCCTTCAGCCTCCAACATGGGGATATCACTTCCCTTCAGCCTCCAACATGGGGATATCACTTCCCTTCAGCCTCCAACATGGGGATATCACTTCCCTTCAGCCTCTAACATGGGGATATCACTTCCCTTCAGCCTCTAAACATGGGGATATCACTTCCCTTCAGCCTCCAACATGGGGATATCACTTCCTTCAGCCTCCAACATGGGGATATCACTTCCCTTCAGCCTCTAACATGGGGATATCACTTCCCTTCAGCCTCCAACATGGGGATATCACTTCCCTTCAGCCTCCAACATGGGGATATCACTTCCCCTTCAGCCTCCAACATGGGGATATCACTTCCCCTTCAGTCTCCAACATGGGGATATTACTTCCCTTCAGTCTCTAACATGGGGATATCACTTCCCTTCAGTCTCTAACATGGGGATATCACTTCCTTCAGCCTCCAACATGGGGATATCACTTCCCTTCAGCCTCTAACATGGGGATATCACTTCCCTTCAGCCTCCAACATGGGGATATCACTTCTTCAGCCTCTAACATGGGGATATCACTTCCCCTTCAGCCTCCAACATGGGGATATCACTTCCCCTTCAGTCTCTAACATGGGGATATCACTTCCCTTCAGTCTCCAACATGGGGATATCACTCCCCTTCAGCCTCTAACATGGGGATATCACTTCCCTTCAGCCTCCAACATGGGGATATCACTTCCCCTTCAGCCTCTAACATGGGGATATCACTTCCCTTCAGCCTCCAACATAGCAATAATAATAATAATATATGCCATTTAGCAGACGCTTTATCCAAAGCGACTTACAGTCATGTGTGCATACATTCTACGTATGGGTGGTCCCGGGAATCGATATCACTTCCCTTCAGCCTCCAACATGGGGATATCACTTCCCCTTCAGCCTCCAACATGGGGATATCACTTCCCCTTCAGCCTCTAACATGGGGATATCACTTCCCCTTCAGCCTCCAACATGGGGATATCACTTCCCCTTCAGCCTCTAACATGGGGATATCACTTCCCTTCAGCCTCCAACATGGGGATATCACTTCCCCTTCAGCCTCTAACATGGGGATATGACTTCCCCTTCAGTCTCCAACATGGGGATATCACTTCCCCTTCAGCCTCCAACATGGGGATATCACTTCCCTTCAGTCTCCAACATGGGGATATCACTTCCCCTTCAGTCTCCAACATGGGGATATCTACTTCCCCTTCAGTCTCCAACATGGGGATATCACTTCCCCTTCAGCCTCCAACATGGGGATATCAATGTTAGTCAGTGGATGGTGGAGAATTGCTAAAGGAAGTGTTCTGAGGTAAAGAACTGGTAAAGGAAGTGGTCTGAGGTGGAGAACTGGTAAAGGAAGTGGTCTGAGGTAAAGAACTGGTAAAGAAAGTGGTCTGAGGTGGAGAACTGGTAAAGGAAGTGGTTTGAGGTAAATAACTGGTAAAGGAAGTGGTCTGAAGTGGAGAACTGGTAAAGGAAGTGGTCTGAGGTGGAGAACTGGAAAAGGAAGTGGTCTGAGGTGGATAACTGGTAAAGGAAGTGGTCTGAGGTAAAGAACTGGTAAAGGAAGTGGTCTGAGGTGGAGAACTGGTAAAGGAAGTGGTCTGAGGTGGAGAACTGGTAAAGGAAGTCGTCTGAGGTGGAGAACTGGTAAAGGAAGTGGTTTGAGGTAAAGAACTGGTAAAGGAAGTGGAGAACAGTATATCTGGTCCGCCGCCAAAACAAGCAATAAGAATGTCCAGCTATAGAGTACAGTATATACGTATACATAACAGTTATCCCCCCCAAGTAAGTACTTCACATTGTAAACATAGCAGGGATGGTAGCTCACCTGTGAGGTGGAGTGAAACACCCTATTAACTGACTAAGTGACTTCAGTGTATTGTTTCAGACTTAAAAGAGAAAAAAAGAGGAAACATAGCTTCAGAGAGTCTTATAAGTCCGGCCAACCTATTGACAGCAATGATGTGATCTGACAAATCCTCAGTTTTGCTACTTTTCCAAGTGGGAGAAAGCTAAAGAGCTAAAGTATAATAAAATCTTTGGAAGCCTCAACCATTATGGTGAATCTAATTGAGACCCAAAAGTATCTTTGTCAAGTCAAGAATCACCACAGGCAGCTGAGCAGCACCACTTCCCTCAGTTACCACAAGCACATATTCAAGTAAAGTCATTTAACTTAACACTCAGGTCCTACACTTAAAGTCACCTCCATATGCGTTTACTGAACACATCATATGACCTATCTGTCATCGTGCAGGCACCACAGGTGCAATTGCATGCAATTCTCTGACAGAACCACCCGAACCACTGCCTGTTCACCCCGCTATCATCCAGAAGGCGAGGTCAGTACAGGTGCATCAAAGCTGGGACCGAGAGACTGAAAAACAGCTTCTATCTCAAGGCCATCAGACTGTTAAACAGCCACCACTAACATTGAGTGGCTGCTGCCAACACACTGACTCAACTCCAGCCACTTTAATAATGGGAATTGATGGGAAATGATGTAAAATATATCACTAGCCACTTAAAAACAATGCTACCTAATATAATGTTACATACCCTACATTATTCATCTCATATGCATACGTATATACTGCACTCTATATCATCTACTGCATCCTTATGTAATACATGTATCACTAGCCACTTTAACTATGCCACTTTGTTTACATACTCATCTCATATGTATATACTGTACTCGATACCATCTACTCTATGCTGCTCTGTACCATCACTCATTCATGTATCTTTATGTACATATTCTTTATCCCCTTACACCCTGTATAAGACAGTAGTTTTGGAATTGTTAGTTAGATTACTTGTTGGTTATTACTGCATTGTCGGAACTAGAAGCACAAGCATTTCGCTACACTCGCATTAACATCTGCTAACCATGTGTATGTGACAAATAAAATTAGATTTGATTTGATTTGATTCGAATTATGTTCCAGTTTAGTACCAACTGTATCAGTGCAGGCTACCAATGATAGCCAATGCCAAGTAGTTCATATTACTAAGTTCATAATTTCACAAGAAGGCCAGAGAACAAAACAAAGGCAGAGAAAACTGCAGCCTTTGGGAAAAAAAACCTTCTGGAAACATTGCTAGACAAAAACATGCTTTGCTGGATAGTTCTGAGGCGTTTGGTAATAACAACCCACCTTAACATGTCTCCTTTCATTTGTTGATAACAGTTTATTTGTTTTACTTCTATTCAAATATGGTTTGTAACACCCACAAACATTGTTTACCTAACCATTTGTTCTTCAACCTAACATTTCTAAACACTACTGACAAGTCCTGACATGAAGCAGGTACCGTCTAGCTGCGTATATAGTTGAGAGTATTGAACTCTTCATCTGGAACTAGTATGACTGTGTCTGCATCATTGCAGGAGCTGAAGTAGAGAGCTGCTTTCCCTCCAAAACGTTTATTTTGATAATGTAGACATCAACCACGACAATGCACAAGGGAAAAGGAGATGCAGAGGTTGCCACCCATAGAAATTCTAGTGTTTTCCCTCCCCAAATTGCAACCTGAGCGTCAAATGTATGATGTCCTTCTTGGTTCATAACTTTAAGGTTCAAAATTTGAGCTTTCTAAAGAATAACATATGGAGATAACAAATTCTGTTGTGACGAAAAGTGACGAAAATAGGTGGAATAGGTGGAGTCCCTATCCTGTCTTCCTAAGGTTGTATAACTGTTATAACACTGACAATAGGTAGAGTGCCTATCCAGTCTTCCTAAGGCTGGATAACTGTTATAACACTGACAATAGGTAGAGTGCCTATCCAGTCTGCCTAAGGCTGGATAACTGTTATAACACTGACAATAGGTAGAGTGCCTATCCAGTCTGCCTAAGGCTGGATAACTGTTATAACACTGACAATAGGTAGAGTGCCTATCCAGTCTGCCTAAGGCTGGATAACTGTTATAACACTGACAATAGGTAGAGTGCCTATCCAGTCTGCCTAAGGCTGATAACTGTTATAACACTGACAATAGGTAGAGTGCCTATCCAGTCTGCCTAAGGTTAGATAACTGTTATAACACTGACAATAGGTGGAGTGCCTATCCAGTCTGCCTAAGGCTGGATAACTGTTATAACACTGACAATAGGTAGAGTGCCTATCCAGTCTGCCTAAGGCGGGATAACTGTTATAACACTGACAATAGGTAGAGTGCCTATCCAGTCTGCCTAAGGTTGGATAACTGTTATAACACTGACAATAGGTAGAGTGCCTATCCAGTCTGCCTAAGGTTAAGTAACTGGTATAACACTGACAATAGGTAGAGTGCCTATCCAGTCTGCCTAAGGCTGGATAACTGTTATAACACTGACAATAGGTAGAGTGCCTATCCAGTCTGCCTAAGGCTGGATAACTGTTATAACACTGACAATAGGTAGAGTGCCTATCCAGTCTGCCTAAGGTTAGATAACTGTTATAACACTGACAATAGGTAGAGTGCCTATCCAGTCTGCCTAAGGCTGGATAACTGTTATAACACTGACAATAGGTAGAGTGCCTATCCAGTCTGCCTAAGGCGGGATAACTGTTATAACACTGACAATAGGTAGAGTGCCTATCCAGTCTGCCTAAGGCTGGATAACTGTTATAACACTGACAATAGGTAGAGTGCCTATCCAGTCTGCCTAAGGCTGGATAACTGTTATAACACTGACAATAGGTAGAGTGCCTATCCAGTCTGCCTAAGGCTGGATAACTGTTATAACACTGACAATAGGTAGAGTGCCTATCCAGTCTGCCTAAGGCTGGATAACTGTTATAACACTGACAATAGGTAGAGTGCCTATCCAGTCTGCCTAAGGCGGGATAACTGTTATAACACTGACAATAGGTAGAGTGCCTATCCAGTCTGCCTAAGGTTAAGTAACTGGTATAACACTGACAATAGGTAGAGTGCCTATCCAGTCTGCCTAAGGCTGGATAACTGTTATAACACTGACAATAGGTAGAGTGCCTATCCAGTCTGCCTAAGGCTGGATAACTGTTATAACACTGACAATAGGTAGAGTGCCTATCCAGTCTGCCTAAGGTTAGATAACTGTTATAACACTGACAATAGGTAGAGTGCCTATCCAGTCTGCCTAAGGCTGGATAACTGTTATAACACTGACAATAGGTAGAGTGCCTATCCAGTCTGCCTAAGGCTGGATAACTGTTATAACACTGACAATAGGTAGAGTACCTATCCAGGCTGCCTAAGGCTGGATAACTGTGATGGACTCTTGTACATATTTAAAAAAACGTGTGGTTGAAATGTCCAAACGGAATCTCGTAAGCTACCATTGGACCAATGACATCAGTGAAATCTGCATCAACTTGAAGCAGCTTTAATACTGACCTTCTGATACTGAGTTTTTCTTTCTTCTTCTTAGGATTTAAATTATTAGAATCATCAGCAAACGGAACTGTGGGCCACTTTTTCCATTGAGGCTAGTTTAGCTTTACAGCACTGTTCTGCAGGAGGGGGGGGGACCTTCAAGTTTATTACACCACTATGATGAAGAAAGAGAGTATGATTCCAGGAAACACAGTGGCCATTCTTGTGAGGAGTCAATGAGAGAAAAAAAAACTAAAGATTAACTTAAGTTCTCCTGGAAAAAAATAGAGCACTGTGATTCATACCAATTGACTGTGGTCCCTTAACTCCACCTAGACTTGGCTCAATGGGATTCCTGGTGGTCCAGTGTGGTTCAGTTGGTGTAGAGCATGGTGCTTATAAAAGTCAGGGTTGTGGCCTAGCTTATCCACCCCTGCAAATTATGCACAAATTATTGTAAGAGGATTTGGATAAAAGTATGTATATTATTATTATAAATATTATAAATGGAACTGGTTAAAATGATGTATCTTGGTTTGATTTAGCCATATGATGAATTGATGTTAACAGACATTCTGTAACGACGTTCGTCTGTTGAAAGAAGAGAGTCGGACCGAATGCAGCGTGTTGGTTACTCATGACTTTAATGAATGAAAACGCGGGTACATGAAATAACTGGAAACTAAATACAATAACAACAGAACGGAACGTGAAACTAATTACAGCCTATCTGGTGACTACAACACAGAGACAGGTACAATCACCCACGAAATACAAAGCGAACTCAGGCTGCCTAAATACGGTTCCCAATCAGAGACAACGATAAGCACCTGACTCCTAATTGAGAATCGCCCAGGCAGCCAAGCTTCAACAACACCCCTAATCAGCCGCGATCCCAAATAATACAAAACCCCAATACGAAACACAACATATAAACCCATGTCACACCCTGGCCTACCCAAACATATAACAAAAACACAAAATACAATGACCAAGGCATGACAGAACCCCACCTTGGGGTGCGGACTCCTGGACGCACCTCAAAAGCATAGGGAGGGTCCGGGTGGGCGTCTGTCCATGGTGGCGGTTCCGGCTCGGGACGTGGACCCCACTCCATTAATGTCCTTGTTCCTCCCCTTCGCGTCCTGGGATAATCCACCCTCTCCGCCGACCATGGCCTAGTCCTCACCCAGATCCCCACATAACTGAGGAGCAGCTCGTGACTGAGGGGCATCTCGGGACTGAGGGGCAGCACGGGACAGAGGGGCAGCTCGGGACAGAGGGGCAGCTTGGGACAGAGGGGCAGCTCGGGACAGAGGGGCAGCTCGGGACAGAAGCAGCCGGGACTGAGGGGTAGCCCGGGACTGAGGGGAAGCCCAGTACTGAGAGGAAGCCCAGTACTGAGAGGAAGTGCAGTACTGAGATGAAGCTCAGGCAGGTAGTAGGCTCCGTAAATCCTGGCTGGCTGGCAGAACTGGAAGATTCATGTTGACAAGCAGATCTGGAAGATTCTAGTTGTCTGGCAGATCTGGAAGAGACTAGTTGTCTGGCAGATCTGGAAGAGACTGGTTGTCTGGCAGATCTGGAAGAGACTGGTTGTCTGGCAGATCTGGAAGAGACTGGTTGTCTGGCAGATCTGGAAGAGACTGGTTGTTTGGCAGATCTGGAAGAGACTGGTTGTCTGGCAGACCTGGAAGAGACTGGTTGTCTGGCAGATCTAGAAGAGACTGGTTGTCTGGCAGATCTGGAGGAGACTGGTTGTCTGGCGATGCGCTGGGCTGACTGGCGGCACTGGCAGCGCTGGGCAGACTGGGAGCACTGGCGGTGCTGGGCAGACTGGGAGCACTGGCGGTGCTGGGCAGACTGGGAACACTGGCGCGCTGGGCAGACTGGGAACACTGGCGGCGCTGGGCAGACTGGGAGCACTGGCGGCGCTGGGCAGACTGGGAACACTGGCGGCGCTGGGCAGACTGGGAGCACTGGCGGAGCTGGGCAGACTGGCGGCACTGGCGCGCTGGGCAGACGGGAGACTCCGGCAGCGCAGGAGAGGAGAAAGGCTCTGGCTGCGCTAAACAGGCGGGAGACTCCGACAGCGCAGGAGAGGAGAAAAGCGCTGGCTGCGCTGAACAGGCGAGGCGCACTGGAGGCCTGGTGCGTGGTGCTGGAACTGGTGGTACTGGATCGAGGACACGCACAGGAAGCCTGGTGCAGGGAGCTGCTACCGGAGGACTGGTGTGTGAAGGTGGTCTGGATAGACCGGACCGTGCAGGCGCACTGGAGCTCTTGAGCACCGAGCCTGCCCAAGCTTACCTGGCTCGATGCCCACTCTAGCCCGGCCAATAGGAAGGGCTGGTATGTGTCGCAGCTGGCTCTGCACCCGCACTGGAAACACCGTGCGCTGCATAGCATAACACGGTGCCTGCCCGGTCTCTCTAGCCCAACGGTGAGCACAGGGAGTTTGCGCAGGTCTCCCTACCTGGCATAACCATACCCCCTTCTAGCCCCCCCAATAATTTTTTTTGGGCTGCTTTCGGGTTTCCTTGCCAACCGTGTTCCCTCGTATCGTCGGCTCCTATCTCCGGCTGCCTCTGCTCTCCTTAGTGCCTCCACCTGTTCCCATGGGAGGCGATCTCTTCCGGCCAATATCTCATCCCAAGTGTAACAACCTGTACCATCAACACGTCTTCCCATGTCCATTCTCCGAATAATTCATCCACCTTTTGCTGCTCCAGCTGTCGCTGCCTGTTTATACCAGCGCCTCTCTGTTTTATCCGGTGTGTCTTTTTCTTTGACTCCATTCGCCTAGCCCTCGCATTGCTGCAGCGAATCCAGGCGGGCACCTGCACTCTCTCTGGGTCGGCCGCCCACCTGTCGATTTCTTCCCACGTCGTATAATCCATGCCTCTACCGTCCATAACGTCCTCCTTTTAGCTCCTGCCAGTTTACACACTGCTCGGTCCGTGAGTGGTGGGTGATTCTGTAACGACGTTCGTCTGTTTAAAGAAGAGAGTTTGACCGAATGCAGCATGTTGGTTACTCATGACTTTAATGAATGAAAAACGCGGTACATGAAATAACTGAAACTAAATACAATAACAACAGAACGGAACGCAAACTAATTACAGCCTATCTGGTGACTACAACACAGAGACAGGTACAATCACCCACGAAATACAAAGCGAAACTCAGGCTGCCTAAATACGGTTCCCAATCAGAGAGACAACGGCATAAGCACCTGACTCTATCTCTCTATCGTTCCACCCTGCTCCCAGCTGTTCCTATTCCCCTAATCATCATTTAGTCTTCCCACACCTGTTCCCGATCCTTTTCCCTGATTAGAGTCCCTATTTCACTCCTTGTTTCCCGTACCTGCCCTGTCGGATCCTCATTTATAATTCACCGTGCTGTGTCTATGTTTTGCCCTGTCGTGTCGTGTTTCCCTCAGATGCTGCGTGGTGAGCAGGTGTCTGAGTCTGCTAGGTTCAAGTGCCTTCCCGAGGCAACCTGCAGTTCTCGATCAAGTCTCCAGTCTGTTCTCGTCTTTACGTGTAGTATTATGCTTTTTGTTTTGTAAAGTTTATTCTGGATTAAATACTCTGTTTTCGCCAAGTCGCTTTTGGGTCCTCATTCACCTGCATGACAGAAGGATCCGACCAAGGAATGGACCCAGCGACTACAGACGCTCGTAACACTGCCGTCGAGATCCAAGGAGCCATGCTCGGCAGACACGAGCAGGAATTGTCTGCTGCTCGCCATGCCGTGGAGAGCCTGGCCGCTCAGGTTTCCGACCTCTCTGGACAGTTCCAGAGTCTTCGTCTCGTGCCACCTGTTACTTCCTGGCCTGCCGAGCCTCCAGAACCTAGGGTTAATAACCCACCTTGCTACTCCGGGCAGCCCACTGAGTGCCGCTCCTTTCTCACCCAGTGTGAGATTGTGTTCTCTCCAACCCAACACATACTCTAGAGAGAGAGCTCGGGTTGCTTACGCCATTTCACTCCTTACTGGCCGGGCCCGAGAGTGGGGCACAGCTATCTGGGAGGCAAGGGCTGATTGTTCTAACAATTACCAGAACTTTAAAGAGGAGATGATTCGGGTTTTTGACCGTTCAGTTTTTGGTGGGGAGGCTTCTAGGGTCCTGGCTTCCCTATGCCAAGGTGATCGATCCATAACGGATTACTCTATAGAGTTTCGTACTCTTGCTGCCTCTAGTGACTGGAACGAGCCGGCGCTGCTCGCTCGTTTTCTGGAGGGACTCCACACAGTGGTCAAAGATGAGATTCTCTCTCGGGAGGTTCCTTCCAGTGTGGACTCTTTGATTGCTCTCGCCATCCGCATAGAACGACGGGTAGATCTTCGTCACCAGGCTCGTGGAAGAGAGCTCGCATCAACGGTGTTTCCCTGCTCCGCATCGCAACCATCTCCCTCCTCTGGCTCTGAGACTGAGCCCATGCAGCTGGGAGGGATTCGCATCTCGACTAAGGAGAGGGAACGGAGGATCACCAACCGCCTGTGCCTCTATTGCGGATTTGATGGACATTTTGTTAATTCATGTCCAGTAAGAGGCCAGAGCCCATCAGTAAGCGGAGGGCTACTGGTGAGCGCTACTACTCAGGTCTCTTCATCTAGATCTTGTACTACTATGTCGGTCCATCTACGCTGGACCGGTTCGGTGCTACATGCAGTGCCTTGATTGACTCTGGGGCTGAGGGTTGTTTCATGGACGAAGCATGGGTTCGAAACATAACATTCCTTTCAGACAGTTAGACAAGCCTACGCCCATGTTTGCCTTAGATGGTAGTCATCTTCCCAGTATCAGATTTGAGACACTACCTTTAACTCTCACAGTATCTGGTAACCACAGTGAGACTATTTCTTTTTTGATTTTTCGTTCACCTTTCACACCTGTTGTTTTGGGTCATCCCTGGCTAGTATGTCATAATCCTTCTATTAATTGGTCTTGTAATTCTATCCTATCCTGGAACGTATCTTGTCATGTGAAGTGCTTAATGTCTGCCATCCCTCCCATTTCTTCTGTCCCCACTTCTCAGGAGGAACCTGGCGATTTGACAGGAGTGCCGGAGGAATATCATGATCTGCGCACGGTCTTCAGTCGGTCCCGAGCCAACTCCCTTCCTCCTCACCGGTCGTATGATTGTAGTATTGATCTCCTTCCGGGGACCACTCCTCCTCGGGGTAGACTATACTCTCTGTCGGCTCCCGAACGTAAGGCTCTCGAGGATTATTTATCTGTGTCTCTTGACGCCGGTACCATAGTGCCTTCTTCCTCTCCGGCCGGGGCGGGGTTCTTTTTGTTAAGAAGAAGGACGGTACTCTGCGCCCTGCGTGGATTATCGAGGGCTGAATGACATAACGGTTAAGAATCGTTATCCGCTTCCCTTATGTCATCAGCCTTCGAGATTCTGCAGGGAGCCAGGTGCTTTACTAAGTTGGACCTTCGTAACGCTTACCATCTCGTGCGCATCAGAGAGGGGGACGAGTGGAAAACGGCGTTTAACACTCCGTTAGGGCATTTTGAGTACCGGGTTCTGCCGCTTGGTCTCGCCAATGCGCCAGCTGTTTTTCAGGCATTAGTTAATGATGTTCTGAGAGACATGCTGAACATCTTTGTTTTTGTCTATCTTGACGATATCCTGATTTTTTCACCGTCACTGAGATTCATGTTCAGCACGTTCGACGTGTTCTACAGCGCCTTTAGAGAATTGTCTCTACGTAAAGGCTGAGAAGTGCTTCTTTTCATGTCTCCTCCGTTACTTTTCTCGGTTCCGTTATTTCCGCTGAAGGCATTCAGATGGATTCCGCTAAGGTCCAAGCTGTCAGTGATTGGCCCGTTCCAAGGTCACGTGTCGAGTTGCAGCGCTTTTTAGGTTTCGCTAATTTCTATCGGCGTTTCATTCGTAATTTCGGTCAAGTTGCTGCCCTCTCACAGCTCTTACTTCTGTCAAGACGTGTTTTAAGTGGTCCGGTTCCGCCCAGGGAGCTTTTGATCTTCTAAAAGAACGTTTTACGTCCGCTCCTATCCTCGTTACTCCTGACGTCACTAGACAATTCATTGTCGAGGTTGACGCCTTCAGAGGTAGGCGTGGGAGCCATTCTATCCCAGCGCTTCCAGTCTGACGATAAGGTTCATCCTTGCGCTTATTTTTCTCATCGCCTGTCGCCATCTGAGCGCAACTATGATGTGGGTAACCGTGAACTGCTCGCCATCCGCTTAGCCCTAGGCGAATGGCGACAGTGGTTGGAGGGGGCGACCGTTCCTTTTGTCGTTTGGACAGACCATAAGAACCTTGAGTACATCCGTTCTGCCAAACGACTTAATGCCCGCTCAGCTCGTTGGGCGTTGTTTTTCGCTCTCGTTTCCTGTTTAGTTCTTCTGTGGCTTCTACTGATCCCGAGGGGATTCTTCCTTATGGGCGTGTTGTCGGGTTGACAGTCTGGGGAATTGAAAGACAGGTTAAAACTAGCACTCACGCACACTGCGTCGCCGCGCGCTTGTCCTAGTAACCTCCTTTCGTTCCTGTTTCCACTCGTCTGGCTGTTCTTCAGTGGGCTCACTCTGCCAAGTTAGCTGGTCATCCCGGTGTTCGAGGCACTCTTGCGTCTATTCGCCAGCGATTTTTTGGTGGCCGACTCAGGAGCGTGACACGCGCCGTTTCGTGGCTGCTTGTTCGACTGCGCGCAGACTAAGTCGGGTAACTCTCCCTGCCGGTCGTCTCAGACCGCTCCCCCATTCCTTCTCGACCATGGTCTCACATCGCCCTAGACTTCATTACCGGTCTGCCTTTGTCTGCGGGGAAGACTGTGATTCTTACGGTTGTCGATAGGTTCTCTAAGGCGGCACATTTCATTCCCTCGCTAGCTAACTTCCTTCCGCTAAGGAGACGGTACAAATCATTATCGAGAATGTGTTCAGAATTCATGGCCTCCCGTTAGACGCCGTTTCAGACAGAGGCCCGCAATTCACGTCACAGTTTTGGAGGGAGTTCTGTCGTTTGATTGGTGCGTCCGCAGTCTCTCTTCCGGGTTTCATCCCCAGTCTAACGGTCAAGCAGAGAGGGCCAATCAGACGATTGGTCGCATACTACGTAGCCTTTCTTTCAGAAACCCTGCGTCTTGGGCAGAACAGCTCCCCTGGGCAGAATACGCTCACAACTCGCTTCCTTCGTCTGCTACCGGGTTATCTCCGTTTCAGAGTAGTCTGGGTTATCAGCCTCCTCTATTCTCTTCCCAGCTTGCCGAGTCCAGCGCTCCCTCCGCTCAAGCGTTTGTCCAACGTTGTGAGCGCACCTGGAGGAGGGTGAGGTCTGCACTTTGCCGCTACAGGGCACAGACTGTGAGAGCCGCCAATAAACGCAGGATTAAGAGTCCTAGGTATTGTTGCGGCCAGAGAGTGTGGCTTTCCACTCGCAACCTTCCGCTTCCACGACAGCTTCTCGTAAGTTGACTCCGGGTTCATTGGTCCGTTCCGTGTCTCCCAGGTCGTCAATCCTGTCGCTGTGCGACTTTCTTCCGCGACATCTTCGTCGCGTCCATCCTGTCTTCCATGTCTCCTGTGTTAAGCCCTTTCTTCGCACCGTTCGTCTTCCTCCTCCCGTCCTTGTCGAGAGCGCACCTATTTACAAGGTACATAAGATCATGGACATGCGTTCTCGAGGACGGGGTCACCAATACTTAGTGGATTGGGAGGGTTACGGTCCTGAGGAGAGGAGTTGGGTTCCGTCTCGGGACGTGCTGGACCGTTCACTCATTGATGATTTCCTCCGTTGCCGCCAGGATTCCTCCTCGAGTGCGCCAGGAGGCGCTCGGTGAGTGGGGGTACTGTCATGTTTTTGTCATTTATTATCTTGTCTTGTCCCTGTGCTTCCCATTCTATTCGTTTCCCTCTGCTGGTCTTATTAGGTTCTTTCCCTCTTTCTATCCCTCTCTCTCCCCTCCTCTCTCACTCTCTCGCTCTCTCTTCTCTCTGCTCGTTCCGTTCCTGCTCCCAGCTGTTCCTATTCCCCTAATCATCATTTAGTCTTCCCACACCTGTTCCCGATCCTTTTCCCTGATTAGAGAGTCCCTATTTCACTCCTTGTTTCCGTACCTGCCCTGTCGGTTCTCATTTATAATTCACCGTGCTGTGTCTATGTTTTGCCCTGTCGTGTCGTGTTTCCCTCAGATGCTGCGTGGTGAGCAGGTGTCTGAGTCTGCTAGGTTCAAGTGCCTTCCCGAGGCAACCTGCAGTTCTCGATCAAGTCTCCAGTCTGTTCTTGTCTTTACGTGTAGTATTATGCTTTTTGTTTTGTAAAGTTTATTCTGGATTAAATACTCTGTTTTCGCCAAGTCGCTTGGGTCCTCATTCACCTGCAT